>NW_021940208.1:15935290-16272601 GCF_001715985.3 Manacus vitellinus | reverse complement strand
CTTCCGGTGAGCTTGTGATATGTTTACATTTCTGCAGGAGCGCCCATTGGGCAGAACTTCAAAACTTCCAGGGGTTTCCACCCCTTGGGGTCTACCACTTAATTTAGCCTCTGGGGGAAAACAAGATTCAAACCACGACATAAGTGTAGGAGAGAAGTTCAACTTTAAAGGGTCTTTGGAAAGCAGTCTTTGCTCATAACTTTACTGTGCTCAGCTAATTGGACAATTCTTTCTCCAGAATTTAATCTAGTCTCCTTCAGATACCATTTGGGGCTTGGAGAAAACATTCACAATAAATTTGGAGGCCTTTATATGAGTTTCAAACTAAAACTGAGTGAAGTTCATTCACAGGTCAGTAATAGCCTATTTATTTCATATAGAATTTTAAGTCTTCAAAACTGAACTAATGAGTTGTGGAGAGTTGTGCTTCATCTGTTTGCTTTTACTGTTGACCTGAAGTTCATTGGTTTTGATAAGCATCCAAGTATTTGAGAAGAATAGCCCCCCCCCCAGTGATAAACTAAATCACGAAGTTATATAGACATATACATGCAATTCTGTAAAACTGTGTATGTTTTTCATAAACTACTGGAATAAATATTGATGATGATGTTGACTAATAGAGTGCAATTCTGAGCTACAGGATGGCAAACTAATTGAAGGGTTTGGATCTTTTATTTTGTAAGTTGTGCTTTGGTTAGTGGATAAAAATATGCACCTTTCCCTATGCCTCTGTTGTACCCTGAGAATAAGATCTAAATCTGGTGTTCTGTTGCTGGTTTAGAACTGATAGGCAAAGAGGAATACTGGCCACTGTGCATAATACACGAGGTCAGTTTTAGTTATGACTGAAAAAAGCAGGTGGTCCCATTAGGATTTCCTGTGACCTGGACTCCAAGACTGGCTCTGGCTGTATTGTAGAAGGACAAACATTGGACTGTGCTACAGAATTCAAATACTCCTGTTAAACTAGTCCTCCCAAGGCAGTGCCATGTACGATATGTCGTCAAGAATTTTGTTGATGACTAATGGTATATTAGGGATTTTTTGGTTTAGAGTGCTGTCGTGAGGAAAAGAAATTGCATTCATGTCAGTGATACACGCTTTTAAAAGCAGGGCTGCAGGAGCAGCTTTGTGGAAAAGAGAATCTAGTTCTGTTGAAACATGTTTCTCTTTCCATGTCAAAAATGAAACCCAGCAATTTGCTTGGGAAACAATGGGACTGCAGAAGGGAGCTTTGAAGGAGTTCCAGCTTGCATGCAGTTGAGCATGCAGTGGGCCACCTATCAAGCAGCACTTGTCACAGTAAACATAACATCCTGGCACTCTGAGCCCTGTGCTAGCTTCCAGGAGGATACTGGCTCAAATCTGTCATGCTGTTCCTGGTCTTCAGAGCAACAACAGAACGTGTCTCAACTTCCTCAGAGTCCACCCTTCTCTCTCTGAGAGTTGATGGAATTGAGATCACCAATCCACCAAGGACCAGGGTGAAATCCACTAATGGGGTACAGCACTTTCCGAAGAGGTTCTGCTCCTATTTTGCACTTGCCTTGTGTCAGAGACACACGGGGTAGGAATTTTCCAGCAAAGATAATTTTGTTACAGATCAATGATTTGTGAAAACTGAAACAATTTGTGGGAATGTAGTTCACCAATTTGTGGTGAAACAGCTGCAGAGTGAAGACAGCAATACGGTTTTGCTTGCCTGCCAGCTCATCGGGTGAGTTTATGGGAAGCTCAGGTTTTAGAAGCACTACAGGGTAGTCATGAGGGTTTCAGACAACATAAATATCTTGAGACTGCTGTGATTGTTTAAGTTCTCCCCAGGATAGAGTGGCTTCAGCCTAAGCATTTGGGTGATATGTGTATTCACTAGGAGGCTGGACTAAGACTGCCTTCCTCCCAGTTCAACCCTTTGCATGCTTGACTTTGTCTGTAGCTTTCTGGATTTCAATGAGAGGCAACAGGGAGAAGCAGAGGTGGGTTACTGTGCTGATAATTTATTGGTATCTAGAAGGACTTTGGCTCTGTCAAAAAACCCTGGCATTTGAGCTAACAGAGCAAGAGATTGGATGGTTAACTTCTAAAGAGTTTGGTATAAAAAGAAATTAGTCATATGAGATAGCATGTGAGCTTCACAGAGACTTATTGAAGAAAATAGGTGACCTTGGAGTGATCTTCTGACTCCCCAGGCTGGACAAGACTGCTTCCCACTTAACCCTCTTTTCTCATGCCTGCCCATGGCAAGTTTTTTGAATTGCTTTCCCATGCCATCCTCTTGTTTGCTTTTAACTTTGGGGAATTAAAGTTTTTTAGTGAAAGAGCAAAGACTATTCCCTTCCCAAAGCTGTGTTCCGACAGTATCTGTGGTCAGGCTGGGTTACTCAGGGCTTTCTCCATTTGGGTCTTGAAAGTGCCCAAGGCAGAGATGCTACAGCCTCTCTGGGTAATCTGTGCCACTGCTTAACTGTACTTGCCATGGGAATTTCTCCTTGCGAGTCTGAACTTTTCTCTCTTCAGTTTATGACAATGATCAATCATCCTTCCACTGTATACCACAGACAGTAGTCTGGCTTCCATTTTCCATGTTTTAAAACCAAAGACCTATTATTACTTAATGTTACCCTTTATGTATCACAAAGTTATAAATTTCATCCTGCTGCTCCTGTGGGACACCTGTAAGTGGTGCATGCCTCCTCATTTAAAGTGCCTCTTACTGGCTTTCTTATGAGGCTGCTTACTGAAACTCAGTACCCTTCTATTCATCTACCTTCAGGATTTTCTCATGACCTCATGTATGGTCAGTCTGAACCAGCAATCTCCTTCCCTCCCATATGACTAATCTCTCCTTACCCATGTTTGCCTTCACCTCACTCTACCTCCATTCAAATTTCTTTCTTTTTGTTAAGTCTCATTTTTCCATATGACCACCTTCCCACTTCTGAACTCTATCTGCATCTCAGGACAGATGTCTGCACTCACATGATTCCTCTGTTTCTGCCTCTTCCTTCCTCAGCCTCAGCTCCCAGCCTAATTCATCCCACCAGCTCCAGTCCTGCTCTCCTCTTGCCCTCTCTCCCTCCTCCTCTGGGGTGGATCTGAGACTTGCTTCCTCTGCATTCAGACTAGAAGGTCTTGGCCTCTCCCTGCTCAAGCTCAGCAGCAGGGTGCTTCTGCTGCATATTCAAGTCTAACTCCCAACCCCAACCTCAGCATTTAGCTTGTGACTCATGAGTTCCACCTTTGAGACCTGCAGATTCACTGGCTCAAGGTAGTCCATGTAACATAGGGTTACCCTTCTCCAGAGCCTGAGCAACACTGCCTGCCAGAGGGCATACTACCACTTACTCTGTTTTCAGCTTGGAAACTCTGTCCTGTGCAGTGCTTTTGTTGTACTATACAAAGCTACATGCTTTAGTTCCAAGATCTCCTACCTGTCAGTGGTCTGCTTCTCATCTCTATCTGCACTCTGGCTTGGACAACCATGTCAGCTTAATTTTCCTGACAGAGTCACAATACATTATCCTTCATTTCCATTTACACATAATATGAGTGCTCTGCTTAAAGTTTAGTAATTTGTAAACTAAAAGCAGTGATTTCAGTTCATGATCTCCTTCTTAAGAAAAATTATCCTTGAAACACCTGCAAAACTATCTGATGTACTGTGCCTGCTGCTAATAATATCCTATCTTCTCTCATTTTCTAATTTTAATTTTGCACCGTTCATACCCATTTATAGGTCTCAGTGAGTTACTGTGTTATCCTGAAATTGTTGGGGGCCCAGGCCATTGCTACCTGTTTATGCAGCATGAGTCCAGTGGGGCTGGGGCCCTATATGCTGGGGAAGGTCAATCATAGCAATTGTTATTTATGGAGGGTATTAGACACTCAAATAAGAGGCACTCTTTACTCTTGAACTCAGATTTATACTTGTATTCCCTGCGATAGTGATGGAAGCAACTTTTTTTGTGATAAATTTAGTTCAGTACTATTTCTAATTCCTTTTTTTTTCCTTCTTTGTTGATTGTGGAGATTTCTATCTGCCAAGAGATTTCTTATTCTCAGCTGCATGTAATGCATTGCTGTTTTAATTTTCTGTCCTGCATAGTGGGCACATCAGGGGTTCCTGATGCTGTGATTAAACCGTGGTAGTGGAGGTGGAGGGCATTGGGGGTGTCCCAGGGAGGCAGCTGTGTGGTGCAGTGCTCCAGCTGCCCTGCCATGACCCCCACCCTCTCAGCAGGGCAGCTTGCCTAAACTGCATCACCTTGAAACCCAGCAGTTTCTGGGTAAGGAAAGGAGGAAAAGCTGCAATAAAACAACCTCTGTGTTGCAACAGCTTTCTGTTTACAGCTGTCTTACTGCTATTGGATTTAGCAGCAGGTCTGTCTCATCAGTACTGCAATAACAAACCGAGCTTGCAGGAGGACTGCTTTCTGCCCCTCAAAGAGTGTACAACCAGCCCTGAGAATTTCTGGTTTTCTGTTAACAAGTAATGAGCAGCTGCAGGACGGACCCCTGAGAAGTTGTGCTTTTGTGATTCTGATGGAGAGTAAGTTGTTAGCCATCCATCCAAACAACATGCCAGTTTTACACATTGGTTTTTGATTAAGAAAGATGGAATTTCCCAGCCACTTGCTGAGCAGGGGTTGCTGATGGGATGATGCTGATCCCCTCCTTCGGTGGCAGCTGCCTCTCCAGTGGCTCCCCCAGGACAGGTAGCTGCCGCCTTGGGGGGCATGGCTCCCCAGCACCCTCCTTCCTTTTCCTTGTCAATATGAGCTCTTGTCACCCCAGGGGAGATGAACAGCTTGGCAGCAACACAAAAACCTGAGGAAACAAACTCTGGGGGAAGTGTTTTATAAACATCGCACTAATTCTTTACAAAACATAATCAAGAGTAATGAGAGGAGGTGCAGTTCCAGCATGCTGCTAATTAGGCTCTAAAAATCTGAGCACAGTTGTCAGCACCTCTGTCCCCAGTGATCATTTAAAATGTCGTATTTCTCCCCTTCCAAATCCCCCTTGATGAATAAATAAAGTGACATTCAGTTGTAATCACATAAAATTATGGCAAAACCTGTTCTCTTCAAGCTGTTACACATCAAAGAAGTCTCTGGCAAAGTCAAGAGGACTCATTCCAGTTACACTGAAGCAAGAAAATATATTGCTATCTTTTTTATTAAGTTACTGAAAATTGCACTTGTTATTTCCCCACAGCTGATGGCAGTAGTGCCACTTCCTCACTTGGCTAGAATCCAGCCCTGGCCGATGCTGTGTGCCTGCCATGGCTTGTTTGGGAAATTAGCTCCCAAGCTGTAATTTATTCCCCCAGCTGGTGCCTGAGCAGCATCACTGTAGGGATGTGCTAATTACCTGCTATTAATTCAAGCAGAGACAAGCAAACTGTACTTTGTAATTTGTAGGGAGAATGAAGATAGTGGACATTGGTTCTACCTTTAGCAGCCTTTTGGTTTGTTTTTTGATGAGGACATTAAACAGGGCTCTACCCCCTGTACTGAGCCTTGGGGAACCCCTCTAGTGACCAGCCACAGCTGGATTTACCTCCATTCCCCACCACTCTCTGGGTCTGGCCACCCAGACAGGTTTTTACCCAGTGGACCCATCTAAACAATGAATAGCCAGTTTTTCCAGGAGAATGCTGTGGAAAACAAAGGCCTTACTGAAGTTAGAGCAGACAACATCCGCAGCCTTTCCCTTATCCACTAAGCAAGTCACCTTGTCATAAAAAGAGACCAGGTTAGTTGAGCAGGACCTGCCTTTCACAAACCTATGTTGATTGAGCCTGATTCCCTGGTTGTCCTGTGCATGCTGTGTGATGGCACTCAAAATGATCTGCTCCATGACCTTCCTTAGCACAAAGCTCGGGCTGACAGGCCTGTAGTTCTCTGCATCCTTTCTCTGGCCCTTCTTTTAGATGAGCATCACACTTGCTGACCTCCAGTCAACTGGGGCCTCACCAGTTAGCCAGGGCTGCTGGTAATCACAGAATTGTAGAATAGTTTGGGTAGGAAGGGACCTTAAAGACTACCTCATTTCAACCCCTTGCCATGGGCAGGGACACCTTCCACTATACCAATTTGCTCCAAGCTCTATCCAACCTGGCCTTGAACTTTTTTGGGGATGGGGCATCCACAACTTCTCTGGACAACCTGCTCCAGCACTCCATCAGCCTCATAGCAAAGAATTTCTTCCTAATATCTAATTGGTTGCTCTGTTGGAAAGTGGCTCAGTGAACACTTCAGCCAGGCCACTCAGCACCCTTGGATGAATCCTGGCCAGCCCGATAGACTTGTGCCTAAATGGTGTAGCAGGTCTAAGTCACTAAACATTTCCCTTTGGAATATAATGGCTTCATTTTGCTCCCTATCCCTGTCTTCCATCTCAGGGGGAATCCTGTAGTTTTGGCAGGCCATGTTGCAAAGGTTGCAGACTATTTATTGCTGAGATCATGGAAAGTGACTGCTTTGCTTTAGGAAATCCTCACTTTTCTAGATCACACTCCCATCTTCTGTATTTCCAGAAGGAAGGCACACCTGCCAAATGCAGGGCTGCACAGAGGTGCTGGGTTGCACTGAAGCCATTCAGCATATGAGATCTGTCCTTGAGGCACTGGTGATGCTCAGGAGGCTTCTGGCCTTTGGCTCCTGCTGTGTTGGACCCTCCCTGCCAGCCAGTGGCTCCTCAAGGACCTGAGCCTGTCCTGGCTAATTGAGTCTCCCAGTCTGGGAGAGACTTAACCATGAATGACAGGGAAGGGTTTCATGCTTGATTCCCATTGGATTGAAAATCCCTAAATGATGGTTGCCATTCCTGTTCTTAGTAACATTTCTGCAGGTGTTCCTTTAACCCCTTAAATCACACTAGCTCTGAGGCTAGATATGTGTGTTGAAATCCCACAAATACTTCAGCTGTCATCAGAGGCAGAAAGAACTTGAGTAGGCAGTGACTTATTTTTAGTCCTGATGATAAACCCATGGAAAAGGTTTCGTATTTGCCTTGTGAATATCTTTCCACTTAATAAGAGTTATTCACCCACTCTGCCACAGTTTCCTTGTCTGGAGTAGACAATGACTCGGAGTTCCAGGCATAAATCTTCACTCTCCATGTCTGAGGATCCCTCCCAGCATGGTTTATACCAGCCATCTTTGTGATGTGCTTGTGTCAGCCCCTCAAGTATGTCTGACAAGGCAAGGGAAAGGGAAGTGGTCTGTCAGCTTGCTGTCATCGGTGGAGAGGAGGAGGACTTGGTGCATCAGAGAGTGGGGACTGGGGCCCTTCCCCTTTCCCGAGGCAGCTGAAGGTTGTGTGCTACTTGCTGTTAGCAAAACAGACTGTCCCCTCCTTCTTTAACTCTGAAAAATAATCTGTTCTTCAGGTAAATACTTCTAGAAAATCAGTGACTGCAGGGAAATACCCAGGGAGAGGAGGAGAAGTTCTCCAGGCAGCAGTGTAACAGTCTCCCTAGTAGACAGGCACGCTGGCATCATGATGGCCCAGGTCCACGTAGTTAACCAGTCTCTTAGATAATTGATGGATGTTTATCAAATTGGTGGAATATAAAGATGATTCTGTTATTCAAGGTAGGAATACTAGAAAGAAAGTGGGAAAAGGCCTCTGGGCTGTGGTGAGCAGTGGGTGTATGGTAGCTGTGGTGATCAGTGGGGGTATGTGTGGCTGTGATGAGCAGTGGGTGGTATGGAACACATAGCAGCCAACCCCTGTGTTTTTCCATGGTAGTTAGGGCCTCTGTGAGAATTAGCTTGTACTGATAATGCTAAAAACTACTTGCAAGCAGTCCTAACAGAGATACTGCAACTTGAGCAGAGATATGTCTGATCTGGAATGAAAAGTCCCTGGGGATGGACATGAAGAGGGCCTCTATCTCAAAGGGCTCCCAACCCATGCCCAGAGCCTTGCCAAGTTTTTTTGCAGGGAGCAAGGTTAAAGAAAACCATTTCCTCTCTTTCAGCTTTGCTTTTACCCAAGTCTATCATGTATAAATTATATAAAGAGATCAGGCACAGGATTACAGTCTCTCTATCTTAGAGGACACCACTAGCTGGGTGTGAGAAGATTTCCCCTTTCTCAATATCTACCTGTTTGCTGTGTTATTTGTTGTACCACGCCCAGTTCAGCAGGAGGAGTGTGCTGGCCCTATGCTCAACCAGCCTCTCATCCCTTAACTGATGCCTCACTGTGGGTGCCAATCCACATGTAGACACGTGCCATGCAGGTTGGAGACACGACCCTTGAAAAGAGATGGCAGGTTTAAGTCACTTGCTCTTTGCAGCATTTACTGCTTGCTTGCTCTCTGCAGGTCCCTCTCAGAGGGCAACACTCCGTTTGAGAGTTTTTTCCCTGCTCTATCCAGCTGCCATGTAGTGTATTTTATTCCAGTGGGGGATGAGATGCTAGAAGGGACAGATGCTAGAAGTCTGCATTGCAACTGTCTCAGCCACTTACCAGACCTTTCAGTGAGTTATTCTCTCCTCACATGAAACACCCCCATCTCAAGTATATTATGTGAGATGTAATTAAAGAATGAGAGACCTGACAGTACAGCAATCAGTGTCTGTGGGGAGGGCAGGAGGTGTTACCTACAGCTACAGAAGCCCTGAAGAGCTCGATGCTGGGCAGCTGGGGCCAGCCATGAGTGAATCTATTTGGCATCTCCCCTGTGGCTCTGCAGAGCCCCAGTTGTCCACAGTTCAGTAGCCAAGCTCTAATCTGGATGAGAATGTTCATGTCCCCAGCACACAGGGCAGCCGTAACATGTCCTTCCAAAGGGTCAGCCAGAATTTCCCCAAAGACACAGCAAGATCCAGCATGGGTTAGCTAAAGCAGCACGTTTATTTTAAGGCACAGACAAGTAAAAGATTCAGCAAGACCTACAGGAGGATTTTCAAAATGCTTTTTTCTTTTTTTGAATCCAAGTCTGTAGGAAGCAAAGATGTTACACTGCAACACTTATATTGGTCTATTTGATTTAGTAGGTCACGTTGAGCTCAAATGTAATTTCATTTGTCCCTCTTCTGCCTGCTGCCCTCAGATATAGGCCAAATTCCTTTTAGATACAGCCGAATGGTGAAAGATCTGTTTTCCAAAGGCCTAACCTCTCTGTACCACCTACTGCCTCCAGCAAAGTTCAGGAGTTCTTGGTGTGAATGAAAAAACAGAGCCCTGGCACATCGTACACACAGGTCTACAGGAGCCTAAAATCACTCGTGATGTGAAATCCTTATGGAGCAAAGCGTTAATCCAGTTCAGTGCTGTCCTTTGTTCTCCTCCTCTTATTGCTGTGCCACACTGAAGCATATGAAGGGTGGAGGAGTGTTCACCTGTGTGTGGCTGCTTGGAAAGGGAGTGAGAAGGGAAGGAGCAGCTGGCTCTGCTGCCGTGGGTGCCGTGAGAGGCAATCATGGACCTCTGTGGTTATTTCTGGTGGAGATGGCAGAATAACTTGGAGAAACAGCATACAGACACCAGGACCTGTCTGGTCAGTTCAGCTACTTTTGGGGGGTTCCCTTAGTCTCCCTGCTTGTGTCCTCTCAAAGAAAGACTCTTGCTGTTGGGAGTTTGGAGAGACCCCGAGAGCTCTTCTTCTTGGGAAAAAACAGCAACTGGGAGGAGGAAAGAGAGAAGGGGTGCCTTAAAATGAGACAACATGGGGGGAATATCCTCTACATCTCCTTCAGAGGAGCAGCACAGCAGCGGGGAGACAGAAAGTCTTCGTGCTACCTCTGTACAGTGCCCTTCAGCATCCCCTGCCTGCCTAGGGGAATGACTTTGGTGGGACTGCCTCAGAGAACCGAGTGTCTGCTTCTTTAAAATCTGGAGATAATCATGAAGATTTTTGTGAAACCCTCTGATGTTATCATCTCCAGATGGGGAAGTACAGGACAGCACAGCACAGCAAGCCAATAATTCTTGCTACATAAATTTGCTGGAGGATCAGGGTTGGAGATTTTGCATGGTGCCAGAGGGGTGCAAAAACATCTGTGCCCTGATCTTCTAGGAGAGTGGTGGCTCTGGTAAGCCAGCCAGAGCTCCCTGACCAGATGAAGCCTCTTGCTGCAAGGCTCTTTCCAAGAAGCAGTGCCTACTCCTTTCCACCTAAAGAGCAACATGCTCCTGTCTGCCTCCTTTTCCTCCCATCAGCTCATGTGGGATCCTGATCGGCCAGTTTGGATGTCTTTAGTGCAGGTATAAATACAATAAATATAAATCATTTATTTCAATTAACCTGTTTTCTGATTAAAGCAATCAAGCCAGCAGTCACACATCTCACAGAAATGGGCTTCAACATATTTTTTCAATTGATAATGCTGCCAGCTGAGTCACAGGAACCTGAGATCCATGCTCAAGTGCTCTGGGCTTGCTGCTTTCTTGGTTCTGTGTCCACTGCAGATGCTTTCTGCCACCCAGCTGAGTGAGCATGTCAGTGCCATCAGCACTGGGACAGCGGTGAAGAGCTGTGATACTACTTTTTCAGTAGTATCACTATTTCTGGTGCAACCTATAATGTCCAGGACAGCACCTGCTAGCTCCTGGGCTGAAAATGCAAGTGAAAGTACATAGGACCATAGAATGGGTTGGTCAGAAGCTCACCTAGTCCCTGACAGGTCATGGATACCTTCCACTAGACCAGGTTGCTCAAAACCACATCCAATCTGGCCTTGAACACTTCCAGGGGCGGGGCATCCACAACTTCTCTGAGAAACCTGAACCAGTGCTTCACCACCCTCAACAGTAAAGAATTTATGCCTAATATCTAACCTGAATCTCTTTCAGTTTAAAGCCAATCCTCCTTGTTCTATCACTACAGGCACTGCTAAAACATCATGTTCCCCTCATCATCTGCTCTTTGTGGTATGTCAGTATTGGGACTGTGGTCTCTCTTGTGCACATATGATAACCAGTCCCTGTCTGCAGTTCAGGTGGTGGCAGCTGGAAGTTGTGGCAGGCCCTGCCAGTACTCCCCTGTGGGCGCAGGATTGCTGCTGGGGTGTCAGGAATATGTCTTGTGCCTACAGACATGGTGAGAACCTGCAATCTTGTTGCTTTTCTCCTCAACAAATTCTATGTAGGTGGAACCAATTATATGTAATGTACTTCAGCCTCCTAAAGGCAAAGCATAGGAGGCTAAAATGTGCCCCAGATTGACGTCAGCAATATTTCAAGTGTGTAGCTGAAGGCAGTATCCCTTTGATATCTGTCTATTAGTATCTATTTTGCTGACATCAT
Source organism: Manacus vitellinus (assembly GCF_001715985.3). Classification (NCBI taxonomy): domain Eukaryota; kingdom Metazoa; phylum Chordata; class Aves; order Passeriformes; family Pipridae; genus Manacus; species Manacus vitellinus. The sequence goes on along the minus strand of NW_021940208.1, from coordinate 16,261,333 downwards.
GGGTAGTTTTTTCCTCCATTCATCTGTTTAGAGGTTTTTTTGAACTGCATTTTAAATAATGATTTTCACCAGCAGAATGAAAGGGAATTAGCAAAGACCAGGATGGAGGGTCATGTAGATATTTTGAGAATATATTCCTTTGAGAAAATATTTCTTTGGGCTTCCTGGGTTCAGAAATAAGCTTAAAGTCACATTCTTTGAGGGTGCAAAGTATATCATGCGCAAGCCAGTGGACTTTAAACTGTGCATGTGTCTCTCAGCTCTCGAGAGTCCAGGTAATAGTTTTGCTTTCATAAGCACATCTATTCAGTAAGAAATCATTTCTCAGCAGCTCTGGAAATGCAAGAGCTGCTCAAAGCTGCACAGGCAAACCCATTTCTATTGCAGGCAACAGGCAGGCAGTAGGGAGGTAGGAGTGTGAGGGAGATGCTGGGGAACATATTTGAGGGAGTTGAGGATGGGGAATAGCCTTCAGTGGGCAAGGGCTGGGATTTCCAGGGGCTGTTGGTAGGGCACATCTCTCTTCATCCCACACCACCTTCTCCCTCATCCCCTCAGGGAAAGGAAAACCTCCCATGAGGCTCTCCCAGGTCCTGGGAACAAGAGCCACCTTTATGGCCATGCTGCTGCCTCCCATCACCCCACAAGATGAGCCCACAGGGAGAAGATAAGGGATGCACAAGCAGCCAGGGAATGTAGCCCCCACACAGGAGTCTTTCCACAGACAAACAGACACAGGTCCCATGAAGGATGTGAGATGCAGCCTTTCCATACCTCCACAACCCTAAGAAAACAAATGTGAGTGCCTGGGATTGCACAAGAGGCAAGATGCACACTTCTCTCTTGTATGAAAAATGCTATTAATTCATACAAGGACAGAGCACACTCAGTAACCAGCCATTGCACCAGTCAGCATTTTCCAATACTTCAGGCAGCCCTCAGTGTCTGTATCCTTAACTGCTACTGATGCTTCCACTACATGGGGGAAAAGATGGTGAAAAAGAACAAGAAGGTTTATCTGTCTTCAGAAAAGGACACACTTCCAGTAGCCACTGACAACCTCCAGTCATATATTTCGTGTCAAAACAACATTGGTATAAACACTTCATGCTGTGGATTTGGTATAAGCAGTAGCTTTACATATGCTATTTATTCAGAAAACTCATGTCTACCAACTAATAAAGTGTAGTTAGTAATGTTATTTTAAACAGATTGTTCTCTATGATGGGAACTTTCAGTCTGTTCTCTGTATCATTTTCCTGAAAGCTCCAGCAAGTACTTCTGCCCTCCTGCTAAGGCCACTGCTCAGGAAGTTGGTAAATGAGAACCTGAACACAGAGGCAATTAGTTGAAAGTACATCTTATCCCTTAAAAAGCTGGTCCTATTAAAGAGCACTCAGCCCACCACACTCAGGTCTGACAGCAAATACCCTGAGAGGTCGTTTGGGAAAATTTGTTATGCAAAAACAACATGTACTAAACCCACTCAAGGTAAAGGACATTCAGATTCTTGAGAAGTCAGCAGCCATCACATTGAGGGCTGTCTATACTAATAGCTCCTGGCAGCTCCTATTCCTCCTTGTGCCTCTCAATACTTTTCAGTATCCCACAGATATACCCAGTGCCACTGCCCTTCTCAGGTTCTGAGAAAGCAGGAAGTGCTCACTGAGTCACTTTCACAGAATCATAGTCTCAGAATGGTTTGGGTTAGAAGGGACCTGTCAACCTGACATCGGTGCTGGGGAAAGTCATGGAGCAGATCATCTTGAGTGCCATCACGCAGCATATGCAGGAAAATGAGGGGATCAGGCTCAGCCAGCATGAGTTTTTGAAAGGCAGGTCCTGCTCCACAGCCTTTCCCGCATCCACTAAGTGAATCACCTTTTCCTAGGAGATGGGGTTAGTGGAGCTGGGGAGCTGTCCTGAGCTGGGGAGCACCTCTCCACGAATGAACAAGAGGAAGATAAGTAAACTACACTGATGCATATGGAGCAATGCCACTCTGCCGTCTCCTTGGTTGAAGTCATTAACCATGATGCATTTCATCTTGGAGAAGCATCCAGACATAGGCTGGCACTAGGTTTATTCTCTTTCTATTGTTTCTTTCTCAGTCACACCCAGAAAATCTGGGCGCAGCTCATCTGACTGATAAGAACCTCCTCAAAGCACACCACATTTAGTGTTAAATGCAGGCAGATCATTGCCTTCCTTCAGTCATCCTTGCACATGAAAGCCAGCAAAGGATGAAGCAGTAATGAGCAAGGCAGCAGAAAGATCAGTGGAGCAGGGACTGTGGCGTGAGAACCTTTTTAGTCAGAGGGACAGTCATGCTGGGGTGACTCAGCTTGGGAAAATGTGGTTTTTTGATGACTTAATAAATAAAACGTGATTTAATTTTTGGATTTTTAAATTTAAAGAATTGCTGTTACTGATTCCAGTTTATCCAGCAGACTTGTAGCTCTCACTTCAAAACATGCTCCACTTGGTGCCACCTGTAGCTTAGGCTTTCATTTATGGCATCCCTGTGATTTTGGCTTCGCAATTTTGCCAAGCGGGCACCATTTGAACTGAGTTTTCCCACGCAAGTAGTCTGCCTTGAGCTCGTTGTTAGTAACAGGATTGTGGTGTTTCAGCTATTTCCAAGAACTAAATTAGGCGGAAATGTTTTGCAGATCACTGTTTTATATATCACAGGACATAATAGTAGATATTCTGGTCTCAAAACACCACAGGTCATCAATGCTTTTGAAATTTATCAGCCTCTGCTTTCTCATATCTCATGTGTTCCCCAGAGACTTCTCCAAATTCTGCATCTCTGCAGATGCTTTATGCCAGCACTGAGCCTGCTTTGCCCTGGCACATCCATGGTGTGCTGCCTACTCTGCATACTGGCCATCTCTAGGGAACAATGACCTATGCTTCCTCCACAGACACACGTCACAGCAGAACTTTCTCAGTAACAGTTTATTTCAGCTCCTGTCTGCCACAGAACAGAGGCTAGAAAGCCTCTCAGCCCTCTGCTTTTGATACTTCTCCCATTGGCACAGAGAAGCAAGGAGGGAAAGGAAGTGTCTTTGTTTGAATGCCAAACAGAATTAAGTTCATTCAAGGATAAAAGGTATGTGGGGAGGAGGTGGCAGGCCTTAGAAGACAGACTGGAGACAGCAGGGGCAGAAGAGGTCAAATTAACTCAGAGGGGATAAGCAGATGAGGAACATCCTGTAACCAGTACAGCACACTCCTTTCTTAAAAACTGGAACAGGACCCAGCACTGGCAGGTCTCCACATTCCTCTGCAACCAGCAACATCTCTGCCATCAGCTGGTGAAGGTGTGGGGTTAGCAGTCTGGATGCACGAGCACTGGCACATGGGCATCCCTGTGGATTCTGCAGCAGCTTTTTGGCCACAAAGCCTTGCAGTCAGCTGCCACATACCCAAAGAAAGCTTGTATGAGGTACCTGGGCTTCAGTGGAAGGGAATTACTGCTTGTCTGTGCTCTGGAGAGGGAAGGAAGGGACAGAGGAGGGAGTGGAGTGTACACACTGCTGTCCTACAAACTCTCGGCAATGACAGAGTAGATATTGCTGAGAACACTGAGAGCACCTGGGAAATTCTACCACCCATGCAGTCTCCTCTCCATTCTCAGAGAGTAGGAACAATCATATTTTATTCCTCACTTGAGTAACCCTATGCTTTAATCGGCTAACCCAAGAGGCTCCAGGAGCAAAGTCTTACAGAACATCCCCTCCTGTCACAGCTGGCAAGCTCTTCATCCTTTCTGTAAGTCATTCAAGTCATCAGCTTGAGACTGTTTGTCCAGGAAGACTCTGTCCCATGCTCTCACTTCTCACATCACTTTTCAAATTCTGATTGCTAGCCTCAATTTATCAATTTTAAGTCCACTTATTCTCAGGCTTTTCAAAGTCTGGGGTACATCACATGCTATGTAAAGGGTAATCTCTATGCTAATAGGTGAGTCCCCAGAGAAGCACCAACCTGCCAGTCAGAGTATGATTGATTTCTTTTATTGCTTGTTCTTCTATTGGTTGTATTTGTAACGCTGAATGTTTTTAGAGATATTACTGTATGTCAGCTAGAGTTATTGTACAAGACTGAACTTAAACAGTAGCAGTCTACTGCCAATATTAAAAGTCCAAACTGACTGTGACCTATGAGCCTACTGTTTTTTGTTCTTGTTTTGCTTAAACTTTAGCCCAAATCATCTCAAAGAGGACAAAAAATGTTTGTGAGGGTTTAAGCTGTATATCCACAGAGTTTTCTGGAAGATGGATAAGACGGTGAATTTGTTTTATTTGCCATATACCATATAACTAAATAAAGCTGTAAGAATGTTCACTAAGAATAATTCAGCACTGGCAGGAAGACATCTATGGTCCTTCTCTCCAACAAGACTTTACAATTTCAAAGAAAAGACTCCCAGTTCCTGAGAATGAAAAATGGATGCTCTCAAGCACTCCCACTTGCAGTTGTGTTGGTCTAATTTTGTGCCAGTGCAGCCTAGATGGGTGCATGGGGACCTCTGCCCAGGGTGACAGAAGAGTATCACAATCCTTATAGACCACCACACCCTGGCACTTCATTCTGCCAAAGAAGCATCACAGTTTTGGCAGAGGGCAGATCTACCAACAGTAGCCACTCGCTTCCTCCCCTCCCTCCTCAATCCCTAGGAAACCCCTCTTCAAAAATTCCAGCTCTTGCCCTTCCTGCAGCTTCCCCGTGCCCACCTAGCCTTGCCAACAGCCCGTACTTTTGGGAAACATTTTCTGACCTCTCCTTTTGGTCACATTTTCCCAATTCCTTTTTTTTTTTTTTCCCTTCTGTCTCCTTCACCCTTCTCCCTTTCGGTAAAAGCTGAGGGTTCGCATTGGCTGTGGATACAGGCGATGGGGGAGCCGCAGTCCGCGGGTGCGCGGTGCCCACCTCTCCCCGTCCCGGGAGAGCGGCTCCCGGCGGTGCCGCAGCGCCACCTGATGGAGCCGAGAGGCCTCCCCGCTCCGGCAAACACTGGTGAATGAACCCCATCCTGGCACGCTTGATGGGGTGTCCTGGTTTAACCCCCAGTGGGCAATTAAGCCCTGCATTGCTGCTTGCTCATTCCTCCCTGGATCTGCGGTCTATTGCCTCTCAGGCAGTTACCAGCCTCTCCCACCCCTCGAGACTAAAAAGGGCTGAAAACCTCGAAAAAATATTGGAAAACAATGTCTCTGCTTTCAGAACATGGACAGTGGTTCCTTCCATACATGTGGCTCAGTGGAGGATTAGCATGGAATGAGCAATAACGCAGCCAAAAGGTTCCTCCGGCATCAACGAAGTTCTGCCACCAGAAAAATCGGTTGAAGTCACATCCTGTGCAATTCTGGGGGAGGCGTCTTGGAGAGCAGTGACATGACCACTTTCTCTGCTTCCAGTCTTGCTGTCTGTATACATCACATTTGCACTCAGAGGCAAATTAAAATCACCACTGCAGAGCTGTTGCAGATCTGTTCCCTTGTTTATATCAGGGATGCAGCCCATTGTACCTCACCACCTCCCTTTTCCATTAGAAACAGACATGCGTTTTCCTTGAGGCTTTATAAAACTTCTGCTGTATGTCCCATTGGAATTCAGGCTTGTCAAATAGAGGGACAAGCTCGGGACATCAGGAAGGGCTCACAAATTGTGGATTCTAACCTTGTCCTGCCACATCTGTACATGTTCATTTTTTTCTACCTGCAAAATGTTAAGACAAAGGGAGTGTTTTTGTCTGCAGCCTGATGAGCTCCCTGGAAAAATAACCTTGGGCTGCATAGAAGCATGGTCTGAAGCTCTACAGGTAAGTCCTAAACATGCTGTGGAGAACTGTGCTTGTGGTTTCTTCTTTAAGCAGCAGACGTGTGACCCGGAGGTGAGCAGTGCATACCACTTCTCTGGCGTCAGCAGACTCTGAAACTGTGCCTGCTCTGCCTGCTGCACACACAAATATGTCATTGGAAAAGTTATGAGCTTTTTATTGTCACTTGTGGAGTGAGATATTGAACCATCGAAGTGCTTATTCATTTCTGGTTATCTGATTGTCGTAATGTTTCTAAACTGCCAGTTGAAGGTAAGAGATAAACTACAGCCAGCCTCAGACTGAAAGGCGCCTTTGACATAGCCAGGTTTTTTTCATCAAGGGATGATATATTATTTATTGACTCACACAGGGTCACCTGGAAATACTCCATGCAGGGAATCGAAAGGGAAGAGTAAATACTGAAATAAAAGACCGTCAGGACCTCATTTTGCCAGTGGGACAGTTTTTCTCTGCTTGTGTGGCCATGGTGGACCCAGACTCTTGGCTAGTGGCTCTGGATCTCACAAGGAAGAGAAACTCTTGTGCCCTCTGTCACTCCAAGAGGAACAAATGCAGCACAAAGAAAAACAGGCAGCTATGTTATTTATTTCTCAAAGAATTCTCTGTCCCTCTTTTTATAACCTTACTCTTTAACACCATCTTAGAGGGGCCAAACTACTTGAAGGAGTGAACAGCAGGGATCTCCTCGGGGATGACGGGGAGATCCGCATCACTGCCAAAGGGGATTCAGTGGGAGGGAACCTTGCTGTTCTGTAGATTTTCCGGGCTTGGTCTCTACAAACTAATTCAAGTGCATCCCATGAAACAGCATTTGCATTGTAAAATGAAAAAAAAAAAAAAGGTTTTTCCAAGGCTCAGGGGAGTTGGGTGTATGCAGAGCATTTGGAGATAACAATTTGCTGAACAAGTCTTTGATCTTAGCCTTTCAGCACGTAATTTCAATGGAAGACAGGAGAGACATCCATCTGCTAAAGGAAATATTTACCTCTTCCATTCTGCATCCAGCTTCACTGTTGCTATGGTCACATATTGTTATAATTGTCTTTTATTAAAGAGAATCTCTTTCAAAGACTTTTCTACCCAATGCATCCTGCCGGCTCTCTGGTTCACAAATGTCTGCCTACCTGTTTAGCCCGTCTGATGATGGCATTTTTAAGGCCCCAGGGTATTTGGTTTCCAGGCACTGATAGAATTATCAGAGAAGTTCCCAGCATGATCATGATTTCCTGAAGTCGAAGTCAAGTTGAAAGAAGGGGGGTTGGATTTTTTTGTATATGTTGATAAATAAAATGTCCCTTTCTGAAAAAAAAAAAAACAACCTGTGAAGATTTCTGCTTTTTATCAATCAAAGATCAGATATAATATACTGAAGGAGGTTAATTAGTGTAATTTGTCTGCCTGGACAGAATGGCTTGTCTGCCTGCTGACAGAATCTTGTCTCGCCTGGTTTTCAAAGGTGAAAATTTTCAAACTGACCTATTATAGAATACCTATACATAGATATTCTACAATTTCCCTGTAGTTATCAGTACTTTGGGAAAAAGTGTCTTATTTTCAAAAGCAACTTGCTCTGCAGAAAAGCCTCACTGTGCACCAGGCTGGGTAGGAGTTAGTGAGGCCAGGGCCTTCTCCGCAGGAGCCGTTGGAGTATGTGACATCTCCAACCCTGTCCTTTGCACCTGGCCATCCTTCCAAAACTAATATCTCAGGGAATGAAGGGGATGTGCACTCAGATATTTAGGCAGCTTGTTCCAGTGCCTCACCACCCTCACAATAAAGAATTTCTTGCTTATATCTAGCCTCTTATAATGTACCCTCTTTTAATATAAAACTGTTACCCCTTGTCCTATAAATGACCCCATGGAATGATATCTAATCAGAGTAGACCCATATTGGGCTTCTCTCCACGTGTCTTCCAAGATGGGAAGTTAATTGTTGGTAACTGCTTATTGCCTTGTTTGGTTTGAGCACGCAGGGAGGTTGAGCTGGCAGTGTCCCCTCCACATTGACTGTAAAATGTTGTTCGCGTTCAGTCTGACCTGGCAGTGGGACAGAGCTTTCAAAGAAAATTATGTCTGTATAAATGTCATGAAAGTGGATGCAGCCAGATGGAGACAAGGACCCTCTTCAGAAACTTTTCTGAGCAAACATCTGTAGCTGACCTTGTGGTTTGCCAGACACCAAGGAATCCGCACAAGTGAGAGCTCTTGTGAACCATCCAGATGAAAGCAGAGCTGGAGTCAGGCTTTACTGCCATTGATGCTGAAGTCAGTCTCAAGGCAGGTCTGTAGGCAAGCAGGCTTCTGGAGACACAGGACTGAGCACAGCTCCTGAGGCAGTTCCTAATCTGCCTTACCACCACTTTTGCTGGGTTAACCCCAGCTCAGCTGGGGTGAAAAGCAGCTTATTGGTCCAGAGGAACAGAAAGCAGCATCATCCTGCAACAAGGCAATGATGCTGATGGCTCTGTTGGCCAGTGCATGTGGGCTGCTGGGTGGCCAGTGTTGCAAATCATAACCAAATCCTAAGGGAAGAAAACCCAGCTCCATAGCTGTGTATCTCTGCTGCTGAGGTGTCCACATAATGCCCAAGTGAATGAGTAAGAGCTGTTTTACAGCCCAGGCTGTGTCCCATACCACCACCAATGGCTAATGGGCTGTTACACCCCTTCAGAGAGGTCTGGCTCAGCACAGTCCAACCAAAGCATTCATCATTCACGCTGGATCTCCTAGGAGGTTAGGTGAGAATATGGCAAGTGTTATCAGGGGAATGAGGAGGAACAAAAGGCCTAGAATATCCTTTATCGAGAAATAGGGGTGGAATGGGATTTTGTCGCAGTCTGAATAAATACCTAGGGGGTTGTTTGAGCCTGTTTCATGTAAGAAAGTTAAGTGGATGAGGGTGAGACCTGCAATTAGGAATGGGAGGAGGAAGTGGAGGGGGACCGACTGCAGCCAAGGCCTCCCTAAACTGCACTGCCATGGCAATCTGTGCTCCAGCCTCATCCTTCTTGGTCACCCAGCACACAGCACATCTCACCGCCTTCTTATACCATCTCTCATCCTCCTGCCCAATTCTCCATGATATATAGTAAGCCTCCATGCTCCCAGCTGTGCTGTAGCTGCTGTCACAGGACCCCTCTTTTTATTCAGAGCATTCATCCTTGCTTTTGCTATACGGCTTTGCAATCATTTGCTGTGCAGCTGCAGTGAGAGCTGTGCTGGTATTGCTTTGGCACCACAGCGACTACATCTGATCACTTGTATTAAAGAGTGGGACTGTAAAGCCAGGACCAGAGGCCAGATTCAAGTGGCCTTAATGATTGAAAACTTTGTGCTCAGGGGTTGCTATGAGGGTAAAAATACTAAAGGGTTGCTGATGTTGCTGGTGCTGTAATGAGATGTTAGCTTTCAGGGGAAATGGGAAAGAAAGAAAACAGCACTCAGCTCTGTGGTGATGAGTCAACTGGGAAGAGTTAGAGCAGTTTTATCTTTCCCAATACCAATCACTGATCATTTGCTCCTAAAACCTGCTACCTACCTCTGGCTACCACCTCTGCCATGTCTGTCATTGTTGCCTAGCTGTTTTGAAAAGCAATATGGATGAGAAAAACAGGTGGCAAAGATGAAATGGCAAAGTCAGAAACTCACCCTTCCTTTTCCTGGGGTGAGGAGGTGGAAGGGAAGGTTGAGGGGGTTGCATTCCTCCCCAGCATCATCAGTTCAAGAAGCACTGCCAGACCCTTGGCAGGAGAGCAGCTCCAAGAGAGCAACTCAGTTCCATGTTAAACTGTGTGATTATTTGCAATTAGTTGTGTGTAAATCCAGCAGTTGGAGTATGATGGGAGTTACCTGATTCAGTTCTTGAGCAGTTCTCAAAGTACTTGGAAAAGCACTGCTAGTCACTAAACCAGGATGGCACAAGGATGATGGTGAGATCATAGGAGCAGCTGCACCAAGCCAGCCCAGCACCCTCTCCCCAGCAGATGGCTGAAGAGAGAAGGAGGTTATTTAGGTGAAATTGTACTGATGCCCATTTCCAATGGAGAAAATGAACAGAAGTGGCTCAAGAGAAAACAGAATGACAAAGCAAGTATATTGAGAAGTTTCCAAGAAATCTGTTCTACCACATCCGTGTAATCCATGGCTAGGGGGCCTAAGACACCTCAGTGGTTTTCACCTCCTTGAGGATGTCCAAACATATGTGAACCCATGCACATTTACCTTACCATAAAGTCCTCTCACAGGGAGCATCACAGATTTAAATATTGTGCAACTGCATAAATTCTGCACCGTATAAAAATAAATCTCATTTTGTTTTTCTTGAAATTGGAGCCTGCTGATTTTGTGTGAGTTGCCTTAGCTCCTGTATTAGATGGACGGTTCCTTCTTCTTCTTCATGTTGTTTGTAATTTATAACCTGCTGGCATAACTTCCTGTCTTTTTGGGGGGCTAAGGAGTTATCTCTACTAGTTTTTATCCACACACAGAAGGTACTTGCTGTACCTTTGATCACCTCTGTCAGCTTTCTCCATATCTTTTGAGCCATAAAGTAATATGCCCTGTCACCTGTCAATAACGCTGTGTAAATGCTAAGTAAGCCAAGGTATGCCAATGATTAAGCCCAAGGGAAATCTTTGAAGGTGTATGTGCCCCATGGCACTGAGGTGCACATAGCATGGGCCTGTAGATGGGAGAGGGGATTCAGAGAAGACAGGACATAGTGGACACCAGAGTGTGGAAGGGTGGAAAATCTGAGTGACCAGAGAGCGAGGAAATTCTCATCCCTACAGAGACGTGGCATCCTGCCACAGCCTCAAACAGCTGATAACGAATGCAAAATTCTCTATACTGAAAACAGCAGAATGCCTGCTAAATCCCTGGAAGGAGATGTTTTAAACATGGGAGGGGTTGGGCATATCCTTAGACTGACAAACCACACTTTGGGGTCTCCCTTGAACCAAGCAATGGAGACCTACTTGAGTGAAAGAACTAAGCCACTGCAGTATCCAGGTGTGTGCAATGAAATGCAAAGAGCCTGTGCTGGCAGGTACAGGTAAGTACTTGTCTTAAATTCACAGTAGGGTCTGGGTTATAAAAGGAAAAGTCTCCAGGTGTGTGAAGTAGAGTCTGGTCTCACCGTTCATATGATGTGGCAGCCCGAATCCTAACATGGAGTTCTCGCAGATTCTTAGCATGGTCTTTGGAGGAGTGACTTTCCTCTTTAATGGTCATCATTGAAACATATAACTGTAAAAATTGACACAAATCATAGCCCTTCTCTCCCCTCCTAGAGCTAGAAGTGGCATCTGCTGCTCAGGGTGCTTTTGCAGACCCCATGTGCTGGTGACACCAGCATTAATGAACTACAGACCAAGCCGTCACAGCACCTTCGTCTAACACTTTCCCTAAGGTTGCCTGCCCAGCTCTGGGGGTAGCACAGGACTCAAGAATGGCGAGTACAGTCCCTACCTGAACACATTTCAATCCATTTCAAGTCTCTATCTTGCCAGAAGAGGTCTGTATTGCCTGCTGTGCAGCTAGCCAGTGTACATAAGAAGGGAAAAGACTGTAAAACACAGTTCTAGGTCATGTGAGCATTTGAAGAGGAGAAGGGCTTTCTTTGGGAGTGATTTTTCTGACTCATTGCAGATGTTTGCTCTGGGCAGAGCCTAGCTGTACTCCAGGTGGGATTGCTTCTCTTCGTGCACTGCAGGATCCTCGTCTTGCAGGGCAAGCCCTTCCCCAGAGCCCCAGTGGACTGACTTTAAGGAAGGCAGAGGAAAAGGTCACCACTGTAGGTGGCCGGTAGGAATCAGACAAGCTAAGGACACTCTTACTGGTCCTTGGCCACATGCCTCTCTCCCTTCTGGCACCTTGGTGTGCTGTTACTTCCTCCTTGACTGCTTCCTTTACTGCAATAGCAAGATCAACTGAACCAAAAACTGTGTGATTGTGTCTTTATGTAATGAATATTGAGGCTTAGAGACAAAAGTGTAGGTACTGTTGTCTTGAAAATGTGTTGCTAAGAAGTAAATGAAGAGGCTGAAATACAGGCAGCAAAGGAAAACACAAGCACTGCTATGGAAGGAAGGAAGAAGCTGTTACTCATAGCTCCCTAGCACCAGATACTGCAGGGTTTAAAACCTGGCTTTCAGAAAGGTCCTAGAGCCATTTTTATTTGAAGGCATAGCTGCCAGGTGTCATCATCAAGACTATTTTAAGAGTGAAGCAGAAATTAGCAAGTAACTGAAAGAAACAATTCAATAGGGCCTGCAGGTTCTTCTCAGACCTTCCTGGAAGGCTGGGGGAGAGAAGTCAGATGGGTGAACATGGGACAGAGTCTCTCTAAGGCACATTTTTTCCTGTGTTATTCTTGGATAATGCGAAGAGGTCAGCAAAGGGTCTTTGAAACATCTGTTTGAGCCTCAGCAAAGGAAAGAAGGGAGTCCAGAACATTGTAACCTTTCATAACAAATACCCCAAAGGTGCTCTGAGCTGCATGCAATGACTTCTACAAAAGGTATGAGCATTTATAGTACTCTACATATTTAGCGTGCCATGTAATCACTAGCTAATTAATCTAAGTAACATCATAAATCAAATTAAAATGTTTATCTCCTCAGAGATAAACCAGTAGGTAGAGTTTAAAAAAAAAAAAAGCAGGTCTCTAGTAGAATGGTTATTTAAAGGGGGAAACTATTACAGTGTTTAATTCTCCAGAATAAAGAAATTTCCTTATATTTCTGCAACTGATGAGCACAGAACAAAGGGAAGGGCTGCATTGCATTCATTTGGAAAGCTTTTTTTCCCTTCCCATGTTACATCACCATCAGCCCTTGTTTTCAGAAGCGTTGTTTTTTGTCAGCTGGTGTAAGCACCTGGAGAGCTGGAGTCCTAATGCCAGTGATTGTTCCTTTAGCTCTGGTCTTCCTCTTTCATATGCATACAAAAGAACTTTAACAATGCACATAAAAATATTCTGATGCTGAAACTGGGTTCAGCTGCCGTTCTCTTCACCCCATGCACCTTGCCTAAGCTAAATGAAGTGGCCTTTCACAGGTCTGAATTCTCCCAGCCCACCAATCATTGTTCGAGAGCTGGGCATTTATTTCCAGGGAGCACATGAGGGAGAGCATGAACCAGAGCTGGCTGTGTTAACTGGAGGCCACAACTCCCACTGCCTCTGCAAATCCACACCTGGGCTCTGGCAGAGCCTTATGTAGCTGAACAAAGCCTTTGAGGATGGAGCCTTATAAAGTAATGTAAATACTATATAACAACTAATCTTCATTGTAGAGGAGGAAGTAATGCAGCTTTATGAGTGGGAAGGTCAAGAAGTGTTATCTGCTTTTACCCAGGAGTTTTGTGGTCTCCATTTACAGTTTATCCATTTGCTTTTCTATTAACACTGGATTGGGAAAGGGGAAAGTCATTTAAAAATCAGATTGCCTGTCGATCCTGCCAAAGGAAGGAAACAGCCCTTGATTACAAGGGACCTGATTTGGCATTCCTCGCAGAGCTCCCTGCCCCTCTGCAAGGCTTGCTGCCACTTTGCTGGCTGCTTTAGGTGCCCCAGCAGTGAGGAGTCCAGGGCTGGCAGCAGAAGTCTGCTGTAGCTTGCAGCCTGTCTGTTATGACCATGCTTGGGAAATTTCAACTGCAAAAAGCAGTCAAAGTGGTCCTGAGCACTCAGAAGAGAGCTCATCGTGAATAACAGCAGTGTCCTTGCTGGGTCCCCTTGCTCCCTTCAGCCAAAGGGAAACCAGGATGGGTAGAAGGAGCATCTCTACCATGCTCCCATCACCCAGCCCCAGTGTTTCACCTTTTGGAACAATTTTTTTAATATAATGAAGCCTAGAGAGAGTGACAATAGGTACTTCTGATGATTCAGATCTCGTGATGAGTGTTATTCTTTGTAACGACAATTGTCCATCGTCATGAAATGTGAAAAAACCTCCACATATAATTTATGATTCTAAAAAATAACAAGTAGAAATTAGGAACAAGGGAAAAAATTGCACAGGTAATCAGAAAGTTATTTTACTTTGGAAAGTAACAATTTAACAGACACCACTGGCTTGAAGGACATTCACTGGCACAGAACACAACACTCAAGATTATATTCTGTCCATTCAGATCAGTATTGCAGATTCTACTCTCATGGGGTCCAAACAAAAACTCCAGTTGTCTCCAATTTCAGATTTACACTCATGAACCAGAGACTAGAATCTGGTCTTGCATATTTGTTCATTACAGAAGTTAGAGAAACGCTAAACTTATTCCTTATGCTTGTTTCTGCTTTTGGTTTAAAATGCACCAGTAGGGAATTCTATGCCAGTGCAGAGAAAATCAGGAATACTGGGCCATAGTATGGGTTGAGCAAACAGCCACTGGGAGAGAAGCTTTGCCCCTGCAAAGGCTTTTCTGGGCTTAGGACAGATAAACTTTCCCATTGACACATGCACATGTGTGTCTGCACACACACACACAGCCAGCCAAAGGCTCAGGGACTTTTGCCACCATCCTGTTAATCATTATCAAAGCAGAGCTGTACTCTTTGAGATCTCTGACCTGTTTTGCAGCCCTGAAGGGTTTATTGCAGCCAGCACAGCCTTGGCCGGTGTTTGGATTGTGTGCTGACAGGCAGCCAGCTGGCCGTGGTTCAGAGCTCAGTGATATGGAGCATTGCAAGACTGCTCACTTGTACTTCTTGACTTCTTGGGAAAAGGGAGCAACTCCTGCTTCCATCACCCAAAGGGGAGTGGGCAGCCCAAGGGACACAGGGTGAGGAGGAAACAACCAGGTGAATTTCCCTTGGATAATAATGAGGTCATGTGAATGTGGTATTTGCAAGAACATGGATTTGGGACTGAAGAGCAGTTGGGTAAAAAGGAACAGTGCAAGGAGAGCCCCAGTCTTCAATGAACTGTGCCAAACACATGAAATCTCAGTCTCAAATCTTACAAGATTCATGCATACAGAAAAGACTTCTTGTGGAGGTCTTTGTTTAAGTCCATTTTTTTCTTTTTGTTTTTGTTTTCCTCTTTTGTTTCTTTCTATTGTTTTTTTTCCCCCAGGTCTCTGTAAGCTTTTCCTGAAGTCTTTACTTCTTCAGCAAGAGGTTCATTCAAGCTTGAATTAATTCAAGAATTTAGGTGTTCTTCTATTCCTGCTCTCCTAAATTGTAAATAATGTAAACCAAAGAGGAATCAGAACCATCTTGTCAATCATTTTGATTGGCCAGTATCTTGCTGACTCCTGTGTGTCATTTCTGGTCAGGGACTCTCAGGGTAGGCATCTGCTTCAACTCCCACAAAAGTAACACAGTAAAAAATCCCAAAAGAAGTGGAATTAGGAGTTCAAACCCAAAAGCCTTGCTACTGAAAATAGAATAGATAATCTTTAAAGATCCCTTCCAAATCAAACCACCCTATGGGTTTGTGAGTCTACAATATGTGCATGATCATGCAGTCACTCAGGGAAGTTCCTCTTTGTTCCCAAGAGGGCATAAATGAAGAAAATGGTTCCTTTTTCTCAGTATCAGAAACTTAATAAAATCCTCTGCACCAATTCTAAGAAAGGGGACCAGCCATGTTACAGAGGAGACACCTCCACTGAGTGGAAAGGAGTGAACATGGATATCTATCTATCTGAAAAGCTTGTTTCCTCTATTCTGATTAGTAATAAAGCTGCTCAGGCTGAGAGATTTATTCTTTTGCATTTACCAAAAAGGCGTTAGGAAATAGAAGGATGTTTATTTCCCATCATTACCTTGGTAAAGCTTCAGCTAGATTTGGCACATCTCCATACATCCAGATTTTATGGCCCCCTGCCTTACCTGCCACCTATGTAAAGCACAGAATTATGGGCAAGCATGAGCATAGTGTAACAGAGAGCAATCCCAGCATCAGCACCAGCCAGGCCTGTCAGCCGGACCAGGCAGCCTTGCTTTTTGCCTGAGCTGATCAAAGCCTTTAGGAGCTTCCAGAGAGCACGGGGGGTTGCATAGCACCTGATCCTGGCTGCTGAGGGTCACATTTTGGTGAGGCCAGAGCTGATCAAAGGGGTTTGTCTGGCTCCAGGAGGCTGAGACTCTGCAGAAAAGTGTGCTGCAATCAGAGTGCTATCTACAGTAATTCTTCTTCAAAATGTGGAAAGGTGTGACTTTTTCATGAGACCAGGAAAGGGCTCTATTGGGTTTTTTGCATGTTTGAAAGACTAGTACAATTTTGAGCTTCCCCTGCTGTATCACCAGTACAAATCCCTGCACTTTGCAGAAATTACAGTTCTGTGCAGGGAACTTGGAACTAATGGGACAAAGTCACACACTATTGACAAAAGCCTTTTCGTCAGTAACAGCCAGCAGTCTGGGTGCATATTCCTGTAAACCTTTTAAATTTTGGGGACTGAATTACTTTAGTTGCATTTATCTGTAATCTTCCTCAGCTGTACTCAGGATTTTGCAGTGAGCAAATTTTACTCGTTAGGGGAAAAGAACATAATTCACTTGTAGTCCTGCTCCATTTTACCAACTACATCACAGGCAGTATTCTTAAAGGTATAAAATATATATGTTCAGTAAAGGGTTGTTTTTGTACAGTCAATAAGATATAAAGGTACTGTGTGCCCAGGAAAGAACAGCTTAGGGGAGTTGAGTTGTTTTATGAATGCAAGAACAAAGCTCACTTCCAGCAGCTCTCTGCTCTGTAGCTTCTCTGGTGCCTAAGAAAAGGCGGCATGTGTCCAGTGGGGATGCAAAGGATACAAAACTTTGCCCCAGCTGTCCCTGGAACTGTCTTTAGATCTTGAAGAACAAGCTTCCTGAGGAGCAGAGAGAGGGCATTAGTGTGCACCAAAGGCGCTGACAGCTATGCACGTCTCTGTGTTTGTCTTTGTGGGGTCTTCCTGAAGGCTAGGAGATAATTTACGCTGTGCTGAACTTCTGAGGGTGTGGGGAAAGCTTGCTCTTCTCTTGATACAGATCTGTAAGGAGGCGATGCAACTGGTAACTTTTATTAGCAGAGGGTAGAGTGTAGAAAGATGTGCGTGCTTTTCTCTGCCCCCAGGAAGCGAGCACTGTAGGTCTATATCCCAGTACACAACATGCAGAGGTGCACGCATTTCTACTGCATGTACCCAGCTTAGTTATTGTGACCACCACGATGCCTAAGGGCAAGAAGGTGACGAACAATCCAGACTGTTCTCCGGGGTAGCCAGATGTTACCTCCTTCCTCCCTCAAGGCACTTTCAGCAAGCAGCCTAATGCAGCCCACAGTGTAGAAAGATAGGATAGAAGCAAGTAAGAGCATGAAGCACGTAGAAGCAGAAAGCAAGAGAAATTATAGCAGAGAGAAAGACCTGCCAGGGTAATGAAGGATTGCTAAAAGGAGCAGAAGAGCATGAATGAGAAGTATAGAAGTAGAAAAGTCTGGAAAGGCATAAAAGAAACAGAGGAAAGCATAAGGGTTAATCTTGGTAGCAGTTTTATTAGAACAGGGAGGGGAGAGAAGAGCCGAAAAGAACAGAGAAATGAAGAACAGACAGCAGAATCACCACTCCTCTGATTTATAGGACCCATATAAATCCTTAATCACGCAGCACTTTCATTTTCCAGAAGTGCTCAGTCATGGTGCAGAAGGCACTCATGCCATGGCTGTGCAGGCTCATACAGGATGCCTCCCGTGCCTGGTGCAAGGGGCAGTGCTCTGGCAGGTGCTTCTGCAGACCCTGCACCACACTGTCAGTACCACCCTTTGTCTCGTGGTCAGAAGACATGCCGCAGGCATGTCCAGTCAAGGGTTTGTACCTACCTAAATTAAGTTTTCCAAACACCTTGGGCACATCTTGTCACTAAGATAACACAGAATTTTTAGTGCAGATATTTCAATATGATATTGTGGACCCACATCCTAATTAGATCTCCCATGGAGGTCCTGGTTGGAGTTGTGTAGTTGGGAGCAGGAGGATCCTATCTTCCTTGCTACTTTAGTTGATTCAAATCTTTCTTTCAAATCTAAGAGCAAGCCCTGGAACTGCAATTTCATGAACTACAGTCACCTTCAGAGCACTGAAGCTCTCACTAAAAGGCCACCCACGCAGGGTGTTGGACACTGACTTTGCATCAGTGTGCACAAAATGCCATGGTTGTCACATTTTCTGTAAACTACCATATGACAGAGTAAGTGCATTGCCTGTATTCCTCTAAGTGGTGTTGGACGATATGCAAACATTTTAAACACCTTTTTATTTCTGTAGAATAACATAACCTGATACAGAGGTAGACCAAGTTCACACAATTAAGATGCACTACAAAGTGATGGTAGTTGATTAATCAACTGATTAATTGCATCTGACTGGGGCAAACAGAGATTCTTTTGTCCTGTGTTTGCTTGCAATGAAGCAAGAAAGAGAACTGGGTTGCCTAAATGTCCTGAGGCACAGACTAGACAACGCAATTAATTGCTTCACTCAGTCACATTTGCTGATGGGAAAATACAGACAGCCCCTTGGTATCCCTGGAACATTTAGCCAAGAGGCTGCATGCAAAGAAAGACTCAAGATTAGAAGCATCTTGAATTTTTGAAATATTTCTAAAAAGGAACTGTTACTTCATCACTTAATCAAGGAACATAGTAGTATTTTATTACCGAATCTGAAATTTATTACAGTTGTTTTGTGGTTATACACAAGCGTTGAATTAGTGCTTTATTACTATAAGCAGCCGATAACACATACCTAATTAAGGTATTTTTGTATCTATCTCTATTTGGAATTGTTCTGACACGAAGTTCTTGTCAGTACTGAACAATTTTTATTATTAGTGACTTCAGTGGCCTGAAACAAGACTAAATTGACAGAGATGTGATTGCACCTCTAAGCTTTTAAGTAATTTGATTAGTAAATAATACAATACAATAATACCAGTTAAACAACAGCTGCTTATCTCATGGAGATGATAAAATGAATTTGTAGCTGTAAATATATCTCGTTAGGGTATCGTATAGTTTCTGTGATTTAATATATTTAAAATACTTCTAAGAAATAACTAAGCTTTTTTATTGTCAGACATCAGAAAAAAAACAATGGTCTGCATCTCAACTTTGTGAATATGTTGTCACAGAAAACACAAGCAAATAAAAGGAAAACATAAGCCAGGTGATTTACTAGACATTATTTTGTGATTCTAAGTTCCAAGTAATATTTCATGTGTTATTTTGTGTCTTTACTAACAAAACCAACCAGAATCACAGATAGCAGAATGTGCATGAGAATTGCAGCCTCAAGACACCAAAGGGAGAAGGATTTGATCTTGGTGCCACCAGAATCAGAGCTTTCAGCTGCAAACATCCGCTATATTTTATATTTTGACATTGACCTACCTGTGCTTTCAGAAAATCAAGGGTTTGAATCATCTGTGACACATACACACCCGACCCTAGCAGCAGTTTCCTCTTCCAACTGCATCTCCCAGGCCAAAATTGTTCCAAAGAACAAGAAATATCCCAGTGAGTGATAGAATGGTCTTGTGTGCAGCACAGTACCTAACTTCTAGCTCAGGAAGATCATGGTGCTAATGTGGACATTGTGCTGCTGAGAGGTGCTCTGTGCTGCTGAAGTGAGCAGAAATCCCTGTGCAGCACTGGAGGATGATCCTATTCTTGGGGCTTCGATGTCCCAGGGCAGACACTGGGGAGATCTCATTTTCTATTAGGGATTTAGGTTTTTGGAAAAAAATGTGAAAGAAAACATATGCATAGAAAAGATATAAGGCAGTTCAATTTGATCTTCTTATAAAGAAAGTAAGGAAGAGGCAGAGACCGTGACA
Source organism: Manacus vitellinus (assembly GCF_001715985.3). Classification (NCBI taxonomy): domain Eukaryota; kingdom Metazoa; phylum Chordata; class Aves; order Passeriformes; family Pipridae; genus Manacus; species Manacus vitellinus. The sequence goes on along the minus strand of NW_021940208.1, from coordinate 16,241,652 downwards.
TGAGTCATAGTTGCAGTAATGGGGGAAGGTGGGAACAGGAGAAGGGTTTCATTATTTCAGTAAAAATTTTATTCTATTTCTCCCTTCCTCAGTTTTAATTTTATCCAGTTCCTCTCCTCCTCCCCTCTTTTCCCTACTACCCTAGGACTGGCAAGTGGAAAAGGCAAATGGTGAAGGCCAGTACCCACCACACAAATTTGGCAGGCAGCAGGGCTGGTGAAAATTCCCTGCTCCCAGTTTTTATGGCAGGGTGCAATCAGTGGCTTATGTTTGCTATTTAAACAAAGGAGCTTTGGAGTTAGAGGGAAGGTCTTCCCCAAGAAGCTGCTGACTCCTGAAACCCAATGTCCTGTTCCTTATCAGGCCAGTTTATGACAGGTTTCATAAATGTTTTATGAGACCCTGATGACTGCATGGCTGAGTAGGGTGGTGGCTGCCTCCAGCTTTGTGTGTTATTGACAACAGATCAAAGACCAGATTTACCACCCTGATAAGATCAGATGGATAAGAATCCCGAACTGACTTTTTCCCTGCTTCCTGCATGAATAAACACGTTGCAGGACTTATTGACAGAGGCTCAATCCTGAAAACCTTGTTTGGACAAAATTCCTACCAATTTCTACACCCCTTTCCCTAGGCTTAGTGGAAATTCCTTGAAATGAGCAGTAAAGTCTGAGACCCTTGTTTCACTATAAGGTGAGCGAGCCACTGCTTCAACTGAAAACTCTTCTTCCAAGAGTCCCTGGATAGAGGAACAGTGAGGGAATCATTGATCTTGACAGGGTTATGTTGATGGGAACCACCATGCACTGCCAACTTCCCAATTTTTTCAAAGCTCTGGTGCACAAGGCCTCCCTGTGTTGCAGAGCTGTTGCTGAGCTCTGTCTTGCTTCCATCTGCAATCCTCCAGGCTGGGATCTGCTGACCAGTGTTGTCCCACCAGCTGAGCCCAGGGGAGATAACTGGGAACATGGGATTCATGACAGAGGACAACCAAGCCTGTCACACAGAAATCATCTGATTTTAGCACATCTGACTTTCTAACAGTCCAACATACAGGAAGCTCCTGGGGTTGGTCTAAGCCAGAGTTTGAGGGAGTGCTTGTCCTGTAGAAGATGATGTCTCTCCTAGGCATGTCCACCAAGACCTCCTGCACCGGGGGCACTGTCTCCTCCACTGGGCACTCTGGTCCCAGGACTTAAAGGCTGCAAGGTGAGAGGGCCACTCAGTGCTGTCAGAAGTACATTATATCTGACATGACTGAGGGTATTAGATGTGTTAGCAAGCTAAAGAAAGCAGGTGATGAGGCAGGGCTGGAGTGTGTTTCAAACATAAATTGCAAGTCATAAGAGTTGACTTCTGTTACTAATTTTTGCTGTAAACTTTCTGACTAATGGTAAAAAAAAAAAATGTATGTCTCTTTTCCAAACCCGGAAAGAGAAATATTTTTAGTTTCTTGTCAGGGGAGAGACAGCTTTTGAGACAGCTAAAAATAGGATATTGTAGAAACACTGGACTCGGCATTCTGTGTTTGTTGATTTTTTGAACCAATGTATGAGCAGAACAACTGTCTTTCAATGACATCGGGCATGCCTGTGCCATGAAGTTTGTTTCCCAGGAAGCCTGACTCCTCAGTCAAAAAATGCCCAATAATATGGCTTAGTGAGACTAAAGTATCCCAGGAATTGCCTTCAGAGACATTTTGACCAGCAGAAAAGACAAATCAAAGATTAGATTTACCCACAGCACTTCAATCCAGCAACAGTACAAAATAAAGAGAGGTGAAGCAGAGCCAGAGCTTGCACTAAGTTGGATTCTTCAGTGCCAGACTCACCTGTCCTGAGAGACACTGGTGTTCCTCTGCTTGGAGAGCAGGGAAAAACAATATAAACTCATCAGGAAAGATTTAGATCTTCTTATTCTGCTAAGTGTCAAGCAACAGTTGGCTAAACAAGGGACTCTCCCAGGCTTGAAATGTGCAGTTTGTTGGGAGCTGCCATCTGGTTTGGGAGTTACATTTTCTTTAGTCTCACTGAAAATCAAAGACTAAAAAAAGTGCAAGTTTAAACATTTTTCTTCTGATGCTGATGCCAGAAGCTTGCTTCTGTAGAGCTCAAAGAAAGATACTAATGTAGAAAGGCAGGGCTCAGTGGCCATGAAACAGCCCATCAAGTGGAGATGGTTGGGCTTTACTCCTCTATTTGTGAAAGTGTAACTAATGCCACAAAGTTATGGAGAGCCCAAAATCAAGCCTAGGGACCTGAAGGGACTTGGCTTTTAAAAACATGGAAAATTTCCATATATAGTCTGTCATGGTTTTGCTGGACTTAATAAGAACAAATACTGTGTTATACCTCAGTCCAGCAGTACAACATCAAGAAACAGAATGTGGAGAAACAGCAGCTGGTAGCCAAGAAATGGGCTGAAAAAAAATTAAAAAGAAGCAAAACACCTTGTTTGAAACTTTTCATATTGCTCACAACTCATCTTTAAATGATGTCAATCATAAAATGTTAACTGCAGTAATCATTTGGCTTCAAAATATTTACTTAATCCCCATGGGGGAAGGTAAGGGTCTGCATGGGGTTTGGCAGTGCAGTTGCCATGCCCCCACTAGCAGAGTCACCAGCTGAGCAGAGCTGATGGGGCCACTACCAGCCCTAGAGATCAGCTGGAAAGCAACATTGGGGAGAACCGCTGCTCCCCATGGACCATGAGACTCCAACATCCTGAACTGCAAAGCACCCTGTGCTAAGATAGCTGCTGAGCCCTGACATTGCTTGGGTCTGCTTCTCCTCTGTGCAGTGTAAAAGCTCACTCCCAGGGAGAGGCTGCAGGGGAAGCAGCCCTGCTGGGGGGCCAGTAGGACAGGAGGGCAGGCAGCAGAGCCAACACAGAGGCACCAGCATCGTCTTTTATAGCAAGCTCAGGCAGGTGGACACAGATCTTTATCTTCTTTGAATTTGTTTTCTAAACATTATCAACTCAGATTACTGTTCACAAATTTCACTCGAAACTTGAGAGTAATTGGCTTTTACAACGCAGTAAAGAAAGATATTAACTGTTTTGGGGATTGACTAGACAACCACTCACATCACTCTTTTATCAATATTGCCATAATTTGACACTTCTGAATGGAGGAGGATTGTAAAACGCCTGCAGACCCTGTAAAACATGTTAAATGGAGATTAGACTTACTGCTTAGTTTAAGCCTAATAAAAGATCATTAAACTGACTGATGCAGCTGTAAATCTCACTTTTATCAAATCCTGGCTCTCTTTGTCCTTATGATTTTACAGCATCATTAATGCTGTTTTGACAATATCATTAATCTCCTGCTGCTGTTCAGAGAATGAAAGGCAAGCAGTAGACACTTATAAAAATCTTCTCTCCCTTCATTAGCATAATCTTTTCTCCCTTCTTGACTCTCATACAACTTAGACACAAATTGCATTCATGAGGTGATTTCATAAGCTGAAAATTAATTGTAAATACACCATATTGTTTCTTTCATTGCTGTTTGTGTGTAAAGGTTTTATTCGGTTTTTTTGGTTTTGGTTTGGTTAGGGTTTTTTTGTGAAGCAAAAAGGGATTAGGAATAATTCTTCAGTGTTCTTCAGAGTTTTGGTTTGGTTTGGGGTTTTTTTATGCAACTCTTTATTACAACACAAAAGACCATCAAGCCTACAAGTGGAGGTACATTGCTGTTTTGGAAACACTGGGAACTCCAGCTTAAGACACAGAATCACAGAATTACAGAATATGCCGAGTTGGAAGGGACCCACAAGGATCATCAAGTCCAACTCCTGGCCCTGCACAGGACCATCCCCAAGTCATCAGGTTTTATTTTTCCTGAATTTATTAAACAGGGATGGTTGACTTTTTTCTACTTCTGGTTTCCAAGTGAGGACTGGGACTGAGCTGGGCACGAGGAGGAGGTGAACAGTCTGTATGGGGAACCTGTAGCCTAATAACACTGTGTGAGAGATTCCAATGTAGTAATTGGAGCCATTCAGCCTGCAGAAGGCTTTGTACATCCTTCCCTGCTGCAGAGGCTGCTGGGGCCATAACTCACGCCCTGATTCCTCTGCATGAACTTCTTCACGTGTATGAGCCCTAACACACCTCTGCTTCTCACAGTGTCTTTTCTGTCCATGCTGGGTGATGCCAACCTTCTCCTGCCTAAACAGTGCCCAGGCAAGGCTCACCATCCTGGGGCAGTTCCTGCTGGGAAGCACAGATGTGACAGCAGTGTTGTGGGGGCAGGGATTTTATCTGTAGGGACTCAATCCAACTATGCTACTCACCCTCTGGGCCTGAGGACTCACTGTGGTTGTATGTGTGTGCTTCTCTAGATGGAGCCAATGCATGTCCCAGGTTCAGACTCACCAAGAGGAAGATGTTCTGCTGGGCACAGCTACAGACAGCTGAGATGGAGAGGTATGGGATGCTACAAATTCCTATGATGCAGTGAAGAACCAGCAGGATTTTAAGAGATGACTGATAAAAAGTCATCATAGAAGTGACCAAATACCTGTCCTGGTGTATCACACCAGTCACCAGAGGCTTTGGGAAAGCTCTGAAGGCATGTAATCCTCATAACTGCCTGGTGGATGTCACACTGCCTCACCACTGTACCTCATCATCTCCAGAAAATTATTATATCTTTCTTCGTGTGCATCTTCTCTTTATAACTGCATATGAGCTGTACAACCTGAATCATATGGTCTCTTAATTTCTAAATTACTTTTCTCTCCAGGGAAAGGATACTTGCCTTCCCAAGATGTAACTGTGGATGTTGGATCATGCACCTTAAGCCTACCAGGGCACACAGAATCCCCTCTCTCAGTATGAGGTGGACAACATAATCCCACCTCAAACAACAGGAGATTTTATATAAGTGAAGTTCAGATAACCACGCTGTCTTGTCTGTCTTCCCCAAGTCCTGGCTCAGCAGAACTTTATCTGTGTTGTTTTACCTAAGATATTTATCTGTGACCCAGGATTAAATCCCTTCAAAGCTGGATTTCCACTTGGACACTTCACTTCAGGTACTGGGTTTCACATGACTGAAATTTTGTGAGGTCCTCCTCGAAAAAAACGCTAATAGCAACCCCCCAACAATCTGAGTGATGATTGAAGCCAAGTGACTTCTCCTAACAAGGGGATTCAGCAGGCTGTTTTCTCTGACTGTCTGTATTTTCCTGGTTAATTCAAGGTTTGAGGCTGTCCTCTAGGACTAACGTATAACCAGAATTGTGCCGCACTTGGCTGAAGTCAGTGGAACCAATTGGCTATTTTAGTTCACTGTTTATGGGGGAAAGTTTATGTAAAAAATATTTCAGAGTTTATAATCTGACATTTAAGTTACAGTTAAGCCCAAATATAGTGTTTTAATCATCAGCAGCTATAATTTCACTCCGGCATTTCTTTAAACTCTTTTGTTTCAAAGTCCAAAAGATAAGAAGCACTTCTCAGTAATGCAAATAGACACGGAGCATGGAGTTCACCCAAGGGCTTTTTATGCAGCCTTGGCTGTGCTTACGTTTTCAGCTTCCAGGTAACTGGGAGGAAAAAAACCACCTCAATTCTTTCAAATCCTTGGGTAGCTAAAGCTGTCCCTCTGCAAAGATCCAGGGCAGCACCAGCATCTCTCTTTTCCATGCCGACCCTGTAGATAAACAGCCAGGGTGGTTCAGAGGGGGTTCCTAAGCTCTGCAAAGGGGAGGAAGTGATGAGGAGAGTACAATGGGTAGAAATGGTCTGGACAAAGGCATGGTGGGAATAAAAACATAGTTTAGTTTGGGTATGCCATGTGCTAGGCTTAGCTATATCCTTATACAAGACTGTTACCTTGAGTACTGTGTGCAGCTTTGGGCACTGCAATATAAAAAAGACATTAAGCTATTACAGACCATCCAAAGGAAGGTGTCATGGCTAAAACCAGGACAGAGGGCCACAAGGATTGTGAAGGGTCTGGAGGGGAAGCCTTATGAGGAGCAGTTGAGGTAATTTGGTTTGTTCTGCCTGGAGGAGACTGAAGGGAGACCTCATTGAGGTTTTCAACATCCTCACAAGGCAAACTGGAGGGGCAGGTACCAATCTCTTCTCTCTGGTGACCAGTGACAGGAGTCAAGGAAATCGCATGAAGCTGAATTAGTGGAGGTTTAGTTTAGGTACCAAGAAAAGGTTTTTCACCCAGGGGGTGGTTAAGCACTGGAGGAGACTCCCCAGGGAAGTGGTCACAGCACCAAGCCTACCTGAGTTCCAGAAGCATTTGGACAACGCTCTCAAGCACATGTTATGATTCTTGGGGCTGTCCTGAGCAGGGTAGGGGTTGGACTCGATGATCCTGATGGGTGCCTTTCAACTCAGCATATTTTATGATTCTGTGATGCTATGATTCTATAAAGAAGGTTAAACATTATTTTTTTTTTAGCATCTGTGTAGTTAATGCCTGCTGGGTAGTGTTCTCCTCTTCATCTCACTAGAAGGCTAACTTCAGTCTTGCAAAATGTAGGTGCTTAGCCTTAAGCTGGTCATCTGAGCTCTCTGAACAAGCAAGGGAGATAGATAGGCACATCTTGAGGACAGTTCATAAGAGATCAGGTACCTGTCTCTCTCCATTGACTACTCAAGTGGCCATCTGGCTTGGACTAGATGTGTGACAATAGAGGGGGTCGTGTCCAGCAAAGAAATAACCAGCAAAGAGAAACCTGTGTGAGCAAAACACACAAAACAGACTGTGCAGGAGTCATCCCTGCTTTCTGCTGCTTGGCAGGGATTTTGATCATGCAGACAAGCCCTGGTAGGGAGGGAAGGGATGTCACATGTGGCAGATTAGCAGGACCAGAGAAGGACTTTTCCAAGCTGGCTATGGGCTCTCACTGCTCAGAGCTGTCTCCCAAAGCCTAGAAAAACCCTCCAGCAGAGCACAGCTTGTCTCATGGGCACCATGACCTGGAAAATCCTCTTAGCCAGGTCAGTGGGTACAGGTGCTTAAAAGTCCAAGGGCACAGTTTTGCCAAAGTCCACCCCTTTATGGCATGCAAAGTTCTGCTGCCACATCTGGGCAGCTCTGCTGCACCAAGGTGTGAAGCCTGGGCAGCCCTGTCTCCAGGTGGAGCATTTTTGTCAAAGCAAAGCACTGCATTTTTCAAAACCTGCTATAAACCAAGCTCCCAGAGGCAGCTCTGGGTCCCCATGGCACCAGAGATGCTCGGAGTTGCAGTCTTGCAGCAGCTGGAGGGGCTCCAGCATCTGATCCCAAACTAATGACACACATTATCTGGAATCGTAAATAGTAGAAGATAACGAGTGTTGTTACTCCTAAATAAAAGGTGCACATTATTTGATTCTAATTATATTCAGTTCAAGTTGCTTCCTAATGACTAGCATTTGAAAGAGATGTCAACAGTTTTCACTTTCTTTAAATGAAGGGTGATAGGCTTTTATAGCAAAGTGTAAAGACATCAGCTGGGAAATCTGTGGCCATCAATGGCTTTATTTTTCTCCCTTTATCTGTTGGTATAGCCCTAATTTGACACTTGCCTGTTTAGGAAGCTTGTAAAGTGACTGCCGACCTTGTAATGCATGTTAAATTTAGATTAGTCTTACAGCTCACTTAAAGCCAGTAAAGTGATAATTAAATCCACTGTTGAGGCTATAAACTCTAGAGTACCTGGAATTAGCTCTTTTCCTGCCACTGGCAAAGCAGCTTCATTAGAGTTTATACTGTCCCCTGCTCCAAGGCATCTCCAAACATGGAATGCAGGTGAGCATCTGTCTGACCATGCTGCTTGGATCCTGCAGCCTCATCTGGCCCATCCAGCCCTGTGAAACACTGATTCACTGCTGCCACAAGTTGCTTCTGAGCCTTGGCACAAGGCTGATACGACAATACTTATCTCTAAATTCAAACCAAAGGTTACAATGTGAGTCTAAACCATTCAGTTTATCAGAGAGAAAAGATGACCCTGCCCTACTGTTGGGGCAGACAACAAATAATCTTATGTTATCCTTTCTTGGCTTCTACTTTGAAACAGCATTAGTCATTTGGGAACTGAAGCTCTCAGACTTTGCCCAAGGTTTTGTCATGTCTGTGCTGAGCTCAGTAGCAGGAGAGAGCCCAGATGCCCCTTTCCTTGTGTCATCCACGAGCCACATGCCACTGCCTCATGGGGACAACACAGAGTGAGCTCAGCATGGAGGAGCAGAGGAGCTGGAGGAGAGCACTGCAGTCAGTCCTTCCCTCATAATGACCATTGGGTCATTTTGTTCTGCCTCTGTATACCTGGCATCCAGACATGGAATAGGAAACCTGAAGGAGGACAGTTGATTGGGAGACAAAGCCTTCTCTTAGCAGAACCTTACTATGTGCCACTTGATTTGGAAGGATGCCGCTGCTTGTTTCTTTGTTAGGGGAAGGGATCTAAAATACCCAACATTTCTTTCACATATATCAGAAGGAAAGAACTGCACATCAGAAGAGTCATGCAAAAGAGAACAGGTTTTGGTTTTGGTCACTGTGCCTCAGCAGGCAGCTTATGATGAAAAAGGTATGAAACACATTCAGTGCATTTTGCTATCTCAGTTCAAGTTTTGTCTGTATTTTTTTGAATTTCAATCATTATGATACTTAATTTTTCAGGCAAGCATTGGATCATATTTTCTAAGAACAATCACTTACTACTTTTATTATTTTCTTGGCATTCATGGCTCCCTGTGATCCATTAAAAAAATTAACCTCTTCCATACCTTCTCACTGAAAAATATGTAATATAAAAATCATTAATGAGCAGCAGTTACAGAGAACCATCCAGCACAAAACAGAGTGGCTACTCACCAGCAGAAGTGCCTTTATTGAGTCCACAACTCAGTGAGGATGGGTTTCATCCCACCCACTTTTACACATGTGCCAAACAGAGACCTCTACATCTGAGCTACCACCTTATTTTCCTTGTGTAATGGAAGGAGACAGCTTGGATTTTTTTCACATTCAGGCCAGATAAGTCATGCTGGGAAAGCCTCCAGTGCTACATCTTCCTTCCCATCTTATGGCCCGACCTGTGTCTTCCTTCATTACAGACACGTGGAAGAGGATCTGCTAAGAGGGTACCAAACAGACAAGCCAAGTGAAAGCCTCTGAGCTGAAAATATGATATGCTGCATGAGGGAGGTATTACAGACACTTGTCTGTCTTTAGTCTTCCCACTGCATCTGCCACTAACAATATCTGCCAGAGGCAGGAGGCAGATGGAATTTGGGCCTGAATCCAAATAACCATTCATTTCCTAAATTTATTAAGAAACTGGCTGAGTAGCCCCCACCTTTTGCTTGATGCCAATCCAGTGGGACCATCTTGTGTTACATCCCTGCCCTGCCTGGATGTGAGTGATTGAGATAACTCTGTCCAAAAGTAGCTACAGTTCAATTTTCAATGAAATTCCCTAAATTTGCCTCTAAGCTCCCATTGCAGGCAGTGCTGTGGTCAGGGGAGCAGTGCTGCCAACCCCAAAGCTATCAGGCTAGTCCTCCAAATCCCTAGCTGAGCTCAGTGGGCTGCAATGACAAGATCTCTGGTGATGGTAGGCGTGCCCAGTGTGCAGGTGGGTGTCTGAACATAGCTGTCTTAATCTTGAACCCAATGCTTCTATTGTGAAAAGGGGATAACTCATGTAATTGCCAGTCAACATAAAAACTTCAGGGGCCTGCTCCTTGTACCAAATGCTTTGCAATGCTGCAGGCTCTGATATGAGGCAGCAGAAGAGGTATGTGCTGTCCAAACAAGGACCGTGACACATATAACGTTACTTCTGTAAAGTGGTTTAAGGTCATTGCTATTCAGGGTAGCACAAAAGAAGTGCAAGCGTTTTCAAACGAAACCCATGTCAGGGAAGGGACCAGCAGAGCCAGCAGTCAGCGCTGCCGGCAGCTCCGCTCGGCCGCGGGCCGCAGTGCCTGCCACCCGCCGGAGCGCCGGGGCATCCGGGCAGGTCCAACCGGGCCGGGCTCGCTCCCGACGGCAACGCGCCGGCACCAAACCCGCTCGGCTTTTTAGTGTTATAATCCCTGGGAGCGTGCAGTGTCCTCAAACGTGCCACGGGGATGAGTGCGGAGAGGGCGGGCAGCATCTCAGGAGCCCCTGAGCGCTGAGGATTAGAAGGCAGAGTGTGCCATGAGACTAAACCATCTTATTTTGTAACTTTAAAGCAGTTGTTTTGCTGGTCTGGTACTTAGAGTACAGTAAGAAAGAGAGAGCTTGACAGTTGCTACCAAACTAGGGGCGAGGATCCACGCCTTGTTTCAGGAGTAGGGATGCTCCTCCATGCGAAAACCTGCTCCTCTGCCATGCTGCTGCTCCTCTTCTTGGCTTCAGGGCATTCACTTCTTTTTCAGACCCACACCTAAGCACGTGGAGAAAGTGGGATGAGCCTGACTGTAAGAGCTTTGATGAGTTATTTTCCCTTTGAGCTTTCACTCCCCTTCATTAGACAGGAGTTCAAGGAAGAACAAACAGCCCCTACCCCAGGACTTCATGTCTTTTGCCAGGGCACTAGAAGCCATCACCTCCCAGTCATCAGGATGGTATCTATCATTCCTGTCTGCACAAATTAAACTGATGTTCCTTTTTTGTGTCAGGGACCACATGGTGAAATCCTTTGTCTTGACCTTGTCCTTCCACTTTTGCCTCTTTGAAGGGCTTAGAGGGTCTTACCTTAGCAGTGTGGGGTGGTGGACCAGCAGTGTTTCAGCAGCCCTACAATTCCCAGTTTCTACCCTCAACCCTCCTGCACCTGTCTCATCTTCCCCAGTGATCACCAGAGAGAGAAGCAGAGAATGTTAAAACCCCCAGATAATGAGAGGAGGGAGCACAGCAAGATATGAATGCTCTCTTAAAGTAACCTAGAGTTAGACACTGTCCCATGTTGTTTGAAGACATAACAAAATTAAATGCATTAACCTTTCAAGAGTTACCAGTGCATCTCCTCTTAGCTACCTTCAAAAACACTTTTTAAATATTGAAAATCCCTCTGAGCCTTCACCATGAAACTTTAATGGAGACAGATTCTCTGAGCCTGCTGAAAGGGTTTGTCTGCAGCATTTATTGGTTAATTTACTGAGCTTCTTTGTCCCCAGCATCTTTCTTCTCTCTCTCTCTCAAGTGCCAATACTGCTCTTTGTTTCATTTTTCATTTCGTCTTCACTTTCTAACCATAATTAATTAAACTTTCAAGCCATCTTTTTTTCTTCCCATTTGATTTTAAACTTTTTTTTTTTCATTTTCCACTTTTTTTCATTTTGGCTTCTACTTTTCATTGTCTCTTTCCTGTGGCTTTAGATGAACTCTTTTTCTTCTGTCTCTTTCTAAGTTTCTATATTTTCTCTGACAACAAAGTTTGTATATAATTGAATGTGTTAAAATGACCAGAACAAGCTTTGCCAGATCGCTGAGCTCAGGAAAACACCCAGATGCTCCGTTAAATGTGACCAAACATAAAGTAAACACAGATTATGAAGAAAGTCTTGCAGATGTTCATAACCTGCCTGGGCCCCTTAGAGTGACAGTCTTCATATCAGTGGTCAGACAACTCACCCAAATTTAGGGGATCACAATATGGCATCTGTCTCCGAGGGACTCGTCTAACACCTTCTATAACCAAAGGCAAGAAATAGGCACTTTGAGGACAGATTTTAGATATCTGTTTTGATGTCAGACTATCTTCTTTTGTGTTCTATCTTATTCCACAGAGAATTAAGCATTAATTGCTTTGGTTTTCTTGATGTGATCACTTAATTCTTGTGGCATTTTATTTGAATACACAGCTTATTCAGCACCTTTCTTGAACTGTGGACATTAGACACAAACACAACATCCAGATAGCGCTTGTACCAAACAGGTTCATGCATGGCTGGTAGCAAGACTGGGAAATGGTGTATTGGGGTGTGGTGTATGGAAATCTTGTCACCAGACTATGCTGCAACATGTGGACCTCAGGGGTCCACATGCCTTCATCAGTGCCCTATGTCTTGCAGCACTACAGCAGCTGGGAATGACCAGCTTAGAAGAGGATAAGAGCTCTGGTGACCAATAACATATCTTTTATTCCAAAAACATAATTATAAGGCAAAGAAGAAAAAAAGAACAAAAAAACCACATGGCAGTTCAACTTTAGTGTCTTCTGTGTCCCCCTTGAGGAGAACTGCCAAGAAAAAGTTGCTAGTTCAGGTGAAATAAAGCAGAAATTACCTACTGCCCAAATTTGGCCTCTGACATGACATCGTTAAGCAGGGATTCAGCAGGAGCACATGAACACAAATGACTTTTTTGAAACTCGGTTCCTGACCACTCTCACTGAAATTGTCCCAAAAGTCAGGGAGTGGGGCTGTGGTGAGTTGACCCTCGCCAGCAGCCAAGCATATCTGCTCAACCTCCCTTCTCCTGCATGATGGGGAGAAGGTAGAAGGAAGGTAAGAAGACTCATAGAACAAGATAAAAACAGTTCAGAAGTAAAAACTGCACAGACAAGCAAACAAAAAGAGGAATTTGTTCACTTTATCCCTTCAGCAGCTGATGTTTTGACACCTCCTGGAAAGCAGGCCTCAGCACACGTAAAGGTTACTTGGGGAGACACATAATCACCAATGTCCCCAGTTCCTCCTCCTTTCCTTGAGCTGTTACTGCAGCATGTATGATTGTAAGGCACAAAATAACCCTTTGGCCAGCCTGGCTCAGTTGTTCTGGCTGTGCCCCCTCCCAGCTTCTTGCCAACCACCTGTCTACTTGCTGGTGGGGCAGAGTGGAAAAAAGAGAAAAATGCAATGCTGTGCAAGCACTGCTCATCAACAGGCAAAACATTGGTGTGTTATCAGCACTGTTCTACTGCCAAAACCAAAACTCAGCACTGTATGGGCTGCTGTGGAGGAAATTATTTGGTTCCCAGCCAGGCCCAGCACAGGGAGTCAGCCAAAAGCTCCAGTGTGTAGACAAGTATTTTGAACTGACCTGTTCTCTGAGCTTCCATGATAGTTCAGGGTGTCTCCAGGGGCTCAGCTGACATGTGGAGACCCACCAGCCCTGCAGCCACCACTCACCGAGAGCACAGGTCTCCGTAAGTCCTGTCCCATGTCTGACAGTCCCAAGTGCCTTGGAAGCCCCTGGAGACAAAGGGATGGTGCCACCATGCATGTGCAGACACCTGCATCTCTTCTCATGTTGATTCCCCTGCAGGGACAGCTACACAAGGACCAAGAGATGGACCCTTCTCGGTACTTAGTCCAGGGAAGTCCTCTCAGCTTGAAGGTACCTGTCAGGAGGCAGCTGGCAGAGCACACACAGGAACATCACTCAGGGAAGAGGTTCAACAAACTGTTTTTAGACTCCCATCATACCTTTTAGGTCCTATTCCCTGACTGTTGTATATTTCTATATTTGTATATTAAGCTTTAATTTTTTTCTAGCATATGCTATAATTTTACAAAAAATACATTGTATCATAAACCAATCTTTTGGTTTGTTATTTAAAAAACCGCAACAATTTAGTCTTCCACTTTGTCATTTAAAAAGCAATAATTCTGTACAGCCTTCCCGCCAATCACAATTGCTCATGCATACAAAATAGCATGTCTTTGTGATTTTATATCTAGCCAGCAAATAAAGCTAATATCATCCTTCTGGACAAATGCTTAACCTTCATATATCAACACAATCAAGTTCAGTTCATTGATGCCAAACACATCTCTCAGGCATATATTTTCCCTGACAGTATTTCTATGAGGCTAAGAAGTGTTCCTATGGGGTCACAGTCTGGACTTTTCATTGATGGATAAAGCTGCTGCAGAGATGGGGTTTAGTTGTTCTATCAGCCGTGAACAGTCTTAGACTGGAAAATCAAACTTTTTGGAGCTGCTGTGAAGGCACAAAATAACCCCTCCTCTTCCTCAGCTAATAAAGCTCCTGATCTGAAACAGCTGTTGCTATTTTAGTCCTGAAACAATTTCACAGTTTTTGCTGTGTTGCATTGGGGCTGCCAAGCAGCTTCATTTCTCACTGATTCTTTGGAGCCAGCGGAACCAAAATAGGTCATTAAAAGAGTAGGGGTAAAAATTAAAGGAATTGAGAAATGAAATAAAGTGAGTGGAGGGTGTTTGGCCCATTTTCAATGTTCTGGACATTGAAGACAGAACATCAGCATTTCTTCTGATATTTTTTTCCTGTCAGAAAAATAATTTGGAAGGGAGAGGCCCCACCTTAGAGGGAAAAAATCTGTCATTGTAGGAAAAAATGGAGGTTCAATCTACAAAAGCAATTCCTGGAGCATTGGGAATAGATGGATCTAAAATGCATCAAATACCATCCAAAAACTTTTGATGTTGATTCAAAATGATACCTTGAGATATAATTAGTAACAAACTGGTATGTCAGATCTTTATTTCATCAACCAGCCCTTTTTACAATCCAAGCACTAATTCTGTAAGACATTTCTTCATGCAGACAAATTCCTTTTGTTCCCAGACACGCAATCAGGTACATGGAGGAAGAGCTTGATGGAATTCATGCATTTCCTCTAGGAGTCACTCCACTGAACCGATATCTGAAAGACAGTCATTGGATCAAGTGGTTCTGGTACTTTGGCAAGTAAGTTTGCCGAGATGGGGTGGGAATCTAGAAGGGCCTATTTCTGTCCCTTGGCTGATGAGGTAACCCAGAGGCCAGACAATGGACTTTAATGATAATGGTTACTACATCCATGAAGCTATTCAATACCTTCAGACTATTCAAGTCAAACTTGATAGTGACGCAGAGACCTCAAAAGTCTGAATCTCACAGACTCAGTGATGGTCAGTGACTAGGAACTGGAAAGACATGTAGGAACATGCAGGGAGATAATTCAGCACGATGCCTCTAAGAGGCAACGGCCACCAGCCGAGGCAACATCCTCACCAGCTGGGCAATCTGCAGAGAAGTTGCTCCCCATTATCTCCAGCACCTGCTGCTGCCATGTGGGCAGGATGTAGAGAAGGGCTGCAACATGGACAGCATGATGTGGGATTTGAGAGGAGATCTGAGGGGACTGTGAAAGAGCTTTCTCCAGGGAAACCAGCCTTTCTTAGTGTCCCTGCTCCTGGAAAAGACTGCTTAACTATTAAGGCTTTGCACATGTATAAATGCCTGTGCTATTTCTTCATCTCCTAATCACAGTTATAAACATTTGAGCAGACCTGGGTTGTGCCAGATCACTGTGTCTGGATTGTCTGTAAGAATGACTTCATGATATGGGAATAGGTCCATAAGAAGCCACCTAGAAATATACAGCTATAAAATAGCAATTAAAACATAAATGAGCAATCCAGAACCTTCCTCAAGGGCTACAAGGGAATGCCAGATGCCTTTCCCTGCATCTCAGATTATCTCAAAGAATTTTGAAATAAAAATGTCAAGAAAGCTACCAACTGCAAAATATAAAATTGCTAATAATAACCTCAGCTCTGAGTTAAGTAACATTGTTAATAAGGCAAAAACATCAGCAAACATAATTAAAAAAAATCCCTTCATAATAAAAGGCAGACTAACCATATCGGTTATGCAAATTTCTTTCTTAACCTTTTCCCTAAAGACACCGGCTCCTTCTTACTTCCTTATAGTGATCATGTTTATTCACAGTCTGCCTCAAGAACAGTGTCTCCAGATGACAACATTGCCCAGAAGAGGGGTGGACTGGGCCATGTGACTCCATGGCTACATGCAAAACCAGTAGGCAAAAATGCCCGCTGCTGGGGACATGATGCTTGACCTCATGGGAATGAATCACAGAATCTGAGAGTCACTTAGGTTGAAAAAGACCTCTAAGATCATTGAGACCGACCAATAACTCAGCACTGCCAAGTCCACCACTAAACCATGTCCCCAGGTGCCACATCTACACATCTTTTAAATACCTATGGGGATGGTAACTCCACCGCTTCCCTGGGCAGACTGTTCCAATACTTGACAATCCTTTCAGGGAAAAAATATTTCCTAATATCCAATCTAAACCTCCCCTGGTGTAACTTCAGGCTATTTCCTCTTGTTTTATTGCTAAGAGGACATGAAGAACACATGTAACTGAGTGTGTTAAGGGACAGGGAAATGCCTGTCCTAAGCTTGAATTTGAGCCAAACTCCTAAACTTCTGCAGTCAGTCCCTGTGGTCTCTTGTGTACCTATATACTGGTTAGTCTTACATATGTCTTTGGGGAATAGTCACATTCATAAAAAATTCTCATTTTATGTGTAAGAACATTTATGCTGGAAGGGCTGCTAAGGTTGAAATCTTCAAATGCTCAGAAGTTAGGAAATGCCAAAATTCAGACTGCCTGAAAAGATGTCAGTCTGTCCCTACGATGGTACAGCTTGACCAGAAGTGATCCTCTGTATTTGAGGGACTGGGTCTGAGATGGTCATGTTCTGTTTCAGAAGTTGAAGGCATCTCAAAGGCCAAAGGGAATCTAAAAATTACCTAAATGTATATTTTAATTTTAAAATGCATCATTTTCATATTCTATATTCTGTCTTAAATAACAGATGAACTTGCCTCTACCAAAAAGCACTGCAGAGATGCAGTGGATGGATACTGTCCCTCCTCTGCATCTTAAAAAAGCAGTGTTTGAGTGTTTACAGGACTTAACATCACTGAAAAGTACATAACCTCTGTGTATTTTCCTAATCTTTAAAAAGTAAACCTGAACAACTCTACCTCCTTCCACCCCACAAACTGCTATTACTTTTATTATGCCTATGTCTTTCTGATAAAGTTTTTAATCACATTCAAATGCCCACTGAGGAAAGTGAACAAACTTTTAAATAAAAACAAGAGTTTTCCTAATCACCCCCTGAATATCGGGTAAATCCCTTGGTTATCATTTGGACAAGTTCCGGTGCCCAGCCAGCCAAGAATGTGCAACTTCAGAGTTCGGGAACAAGTGAATGAAAGGGTTTATCTTTGCCATGAAAATGCCTGCTTTCTTCTTGCTCAGCCAGCTGTGGTTTTACCTCCACGTTGTCCAGGCTTGCTTTGATGTTTGTAGCCCACAGTGGCTACAAAGTGCTGTCTCCTGCTCTGGGCTGGAACTCCCACCTGACCAGCACTGATGCACAGAGAGTGATAATTGCAAGGAGGTGGGAAAGCTACTGGTGCTGCTCAGGGAAAAAGCTGGGAAGCATATATAAGCCAGCTGTATTCAAACTTCTGTGCTAACTAGGAGACTTGGGAAACTAGTGATCATTTTTCACCTATGGCCATCAGCCATAGCACAGGGCAGAGAGGCATATGGTGATTGACATTAGACAAGTAAAAAGTAGGTCCCATTTCCAAAGGGGACATGTCTGCTCCTTGAACTTCATGTATAGAAATGAAGCACAAACTATCATTAAAAAAAAAAATGCAGCTTGTGCCAATTTTTATGTACCTGAAAGAAGCAGGCTCAAAATAAATGGGAAAAAACCCTCATGCTTTTTAGTTCCCCATTTTGTTTGTTTTCCTTTTTTGCTTGTAAGAGCTAGTGAGCTCTTTTATGTTTGCTTAAAACAAAAATTGTAATGCTGCTCAGAGTACCCTGACAGCATGTTATCTCTGGGCAATCTCTCTACATTGGAGTGAACTCCAGGCATCAGAGAGGCTGCCCAGCATGGGGCTGATCGAACAGCTCTGAGTGCAATGGAGTGATTCTCACCATATATTATGGGAACAGATTAGGCTTGTCACATACAAATAATTCCTGATACTAGAAATCTTATCTTCTCAAATTATCACCCGTAGGTTAAGAAATTTACAGATTCTTTTCTGCTCCTGTGGTTTCACATCAGTGGTAAATAACAGGTATGGATATTCCTTCCATCAAGGATTTTTTTTGCACTGAAACAAGTTCAAGCATGAACTACTAAAATTGAAATTGTTCATTATTTTCATGTTATTTCACAAGAGCAAGCGACAACTTGAGATCGAAATGCCTCCTCATCTGTGCCATCCCCCAGCTCACGCTGGGATGCTAATGCACCTTTTGGTGGAAGGTGTCCCTGCCCATGGCAGGGGAGTTGGAACTAAATGATTTTCAAGGTCTCTTCCAACCCAAACCATTCTATGATTCCACAATTCTGCGATAATATAAAACTTCTCTTCCTTGAGCATTTTCTAAAGCTCTTGCATACATGCCTGCAGAAGTTCTTACTTCTAATACTTCAGTCTAAACTGTCTTCCAAGGTCTTAGATTTTTACTCCCTCATTCTGTGTACACCTTTCAAACTGATATTGCAATATCTGCCTCCAGGCTCATTACCATATTTCTAAACCTGCGGTAATTTGGCTTGTGCAGTTGGATACTGTGTACAAAACAGGAGGTTCCCCTTGCCACAATGCAGAAGGAGTGGAAGTTCTCTCGCTGGTCTTCAGCCACTGATGGTGGCCGAGTTGTCGCTCTGGGCTTCCTTCAGGGGCAGTGACCTGTTTTTTGCCCTTCTACAGAATGCTGTGCTCTAAAAATCTGTTTCTTTCCATAACTATGAAGGGAACCTCTTTCCAGCACAAAGCCATCACTGATCTGCCACACATGTGGAGCACCCACCACCAAGATATCTGGACCGTGGTGCCTAAGGGTAAACCTGTCTGCACACCCCAGCTCCACTTTTGATGCTGCCTTACCCTCATTTTCACAAGTATCCCTCTTACCTTAACTTCCTCCAGGGCTTTCTGTCTCCTCTGGCTATTTCCCTATGAGGGAAAGGTCCTCTAGCTTGCGAAGCCAAAGACAATGCTGCAAGGGAACCTTAATCAAGCCATCCAAATTAAGTTTTAGGCAGGAGAAACAAACAACATACCAGAGCAAATGCAGCCAGGCTGCCAGGCCACCCTCTCCTGCCATGGCTCCCCAGCTACCTTGTGCTGTGGGAGCCAGTAGCAGATGTGGCATTCCTCCAGTCCTCTCACCAGCTAGCCCTAAGGAAGCAGAAAAAAAAAAAAGAGCTGCTTGCTGGAGTAAAGCTAGGTAAGCATGTCCTCCTCATTTTCCCACCATAAAGACCTAGTTTCCAGTGTAAAGCATTATTCCTTGCCTGGATAAAGCAGGTTAATAAGATTTGATATCACTTTTTACACAACCACTCCACTTCAAAACACATAAGGTTTTTATACAGATTTTTAAATCTGGATCAACCACTTTTCAAATATCAATGCTCATTTTTTTAGTACATTTGCAATTACCTCTGGTTTGCATTATTTTGTCAATATTATCATCATGATCCCAATCTCCTTGTTCACAGTTCATATTGCTACATGGGCAGTAGCAACCTAGCCTGCTCTCATCTGGTTTGGAATCAGGAGGATATGTTGTTCTGTCAAGGCTGCATCCAGTTCCCACTGGAATTATGCAAAGCTGTGAGCAAGTTAGACACTCCCTCAGAAAACAGAGTATTCTGGAGTTGGTAAAGAGTAGTTTCTGTTACTATAGCTTCTCTCCTGCAAGCATTTGGCTAGGACCAATCTGCATCTCAGCTTTGTGGGATTTGACTCTACATCCTCACTCCCCCAGCAAATCCCAGGTGGTTCTCAGTCCCCTTGTGTGTGTTCCTCACTTGGCCTTATAAAAATGATAGAAACAACAGGAATCCAGACGTTTACCTCCTGAGCAAACATCCTTCCTGTAAGCAAGCAGCCATGCTTCTGTTCTTCCCCCTTCCCCCCTTGAGGCACACAGCACCACACATGGTGATCTGTAGGTAGTGGTGCAAGAGCTGGGCAGGGCTGGTGCAAAACCTCCTGCAATTGGGGTGAACTCTCACCACTCTGGGTGATACAGGCACTGCACTGGGGAGGATGACAGCTGCAGGGGATTTTTTTTTTACACCTCCTCCAATCTATCTTTTCTCTGCATTCAGTAATAATTCAGTCTGAATCAAAATCTCAGCTACTCCAGACTAGTACTGTCTCAGATGGCAGCCAGAACTGAGAAAAGCCATACCAGGCAATAGTATTAGAGCTTTGCAATGAAAGACGATGGTAAACAGAAAGCAACATGAAGGCACATTGGGTTTCATTAGAATCAGAGTTCTAAATGGAGATTTGCTCTTTTCTAAACTGCCTTTTTTTCAGGCACATGAAAGACTCCGCCACTAGATGTAGCAAAAGCTCTCTTACAAGTTGTCTCAGATATTCTGCTGTATTTCTTTTTTCAAAGTGGGAAATGGACTAAAACTCAAAAAGTAATAAAAGGATTACCTTAAATCAGGAGCAAAAATGTCCAGAAGAAATAGCACTGATGCAAACAGCATCATGTAGGGCACGAAAGGTCTCTCCATTAAAAAACAGAGATGCATATGGGGTTGGATTATCATACCTGAATGCTCCTTGCTCAGAAAACTCTATGCACACCAAATTCTGCTCAGCCTTCTTTGAAGTAATCCCAAATGTTTCATTAAACCTGCATATGGGAGTTAGCAAAGGAGAGTTCAGCACCCATAGCAGTTGGTAGCTGAAATGCCAGGGCAATCAGGAAAAGCAGGGTGTATTACCCATGTATTTCCGTTCTTTTGTGAACTGTGCTATACTACAGGAGCAGGTATTTTTGAACCCCAAAACTGCAAGAATCAATTGTAATAAACCACAAATAAGGTAACGTGGTTTGTCTTATTTACTTACAGGACTAAACTCTAAGAATCTTAACAGAACTGATGGGTGTGGAAAAAAAAAGTAAATGTCAAAAATACTTTTTTTTTGGTAAAAAAACAAAAGGTTGTTTAGGCATTTGCAGTGTCAGAAGTAAGATACCTGGAAAAATAAAGCATCATGAGTTAACAGTACAATTAAGGAGGCAGCTATTTGAGGCTTTGCAACATTGGAATCAAATATTTCACCAGGAAGTTTCTAACAGATTGAAGACAATTAAAAAAAAAAACAAAAACAAAAAAATCCCCCCAAAGAAAACCACAACAAAAAACCCCACCAAAACCACACAACCTTTGTGTAGTTACTGAAGGAAGATGAGAATTGAATAGAGCTTACTAGGAAATTATAAACAGATCTAGGAATTCAGGTGGTTGGAATTCAAACCAGTAGTTTTCTTTACAAGACAGATCTGGTACATGGTGGGTAGGGTTCCTCCAGTCCCATGGGGACATGCACATCTGAGCTGGTCACCCAAAGGTACTTTCACAGGCACATGCATGGTGGCTGATTCATCTTGTCCCAGAGCAGATATCCACAAGCACCTGACAAACCACCTACCATTGTGGCCATTCCTCCTCATTGAGCCATGGGAAGATCCTGGACTGAGCAGTTCAGCTGCAGGTTGCTATGTTGCACAGATCTGGAGGGATCTGTAGGTCGAATATATCTTTTCTGGCGACTTAGAGGAAAACAAAACCAAACAAATCAAAGCTGAAACTTTAGCTAACACAGCTGCATTATCCAGGAATACCTGGAGCCACAGCTATGAAGTGTATGATTCACACTGAGTCCTGGAAGTGGGACACAAAGAAAGGAGAAAATGGTCTTTGCTTGTTGTGTAGGGACCCACATCATTGCCTGCACATGCCGGCCTGGCTCTGCCCAAGGCTTGGCAAGTTCATCCTCATCTTCTTGTACTAGTTTTTCCCAAAAGCAAACCCTATTTAGACCTTAAAAGAACTTGACGTCATTTATGCACTCCAGTTTGGTGAGATTTTATTTGAAAGCAAATCATCTTAATTAAACACATGACTCTGCAGTCCCCTCCCACTTTGCTCAACCTGTGCCACACAGGTCACAGTGAGGGGACAAACCACTTCTCTCTCTGCTTGTGGAATGGGTGGTTTCAAAGACAACTTCAGAAGACAACATGAGGATAAAACACAACTAGTTAGCCATGCTATCTATCCCATGGGGAGAGGGAATCACCTAAGCAGGGATCAGGGATCTGACAAGATGCATCTCCAGCCCATCATGATTTATTAACAGCTGGCAAAAAGGATGGTATAAAAGGGCTTCTTTATAAAAGTAAAAGTGGATTGGGCACCTAGATATCATTTTCCCCCTAAGCTTGCAAATAGGGTAGTGTCTTGTTTCAGAGCACCAAGAGGTCTGGATCTGCAGACTGAAACAGAACTGGGGGAAAAATCAATTTTTTCTCTCCTAGCACAACTCAAGTAGTGCAGGTCCCTGCAGCAGAGGGTGTAAAAGGAGCTTCAAAGTCTCCCAGCAGGCAGCTAGGCCCGATTCCATGGGGCTAGCCATCAGCTACAGTAGCTGAGAAACCATCTTTGGGAAGCATGCGATTTTTACGTTGTGACAGAGCAGATTAACCCAGGCTAGACATAATCATTAGGAAACAGATGGCCATGGTGCAGGAAAGAAGCTCATGTGCTGATAGAGCAAGGCACGTCCAGCTCATGCGAGCACCTTGAACAGAACAGAGACTACAAGATTTACAAGGGAGGTCAGAACAGCTTGTGCTTAGAAAAACTTAGGGACATGTCAGCCACATTACACAGTCTCTCAAGGGGATCAGATACACAAATGTATAACAGGGATGATTTGCTTTGTGTCATTTTCACAATTACTCTGAGTTCTCATCAGTTTTAAGCTGACCTCTGCATACAAAGCATGTCATGCCTTCTGAGTGCCACAACATGAACTGGAAAGAAAGCTAACAAGGTGTTATAAGCTATTTAATTTATTTAATTACTTAGAATAAACTTAGTTAACTACATATAGAAGAAAGCTCTTCATGTGCAGGATCTACTATGGATTATACTGCTTATCACCTCAAGGAACTCTGGAAAGTAATCCAAAATTTCCTTGCAAAAAGACAGCCTTTCAGAGAAGACCGATGACTATGCACCCATACCTATGTTGGAGAGGACAGGCACTCAGTCACTGACCTTTCAAGTCTGAATGAGGGAATGGGGGCTCAGTGGCTTGAGAAAGGCACTTGGATTGTGGTGTCTGGGGTGCAGGCACAGGATACACCCTGACTCCTGTAGGAGAAATGTAGCCTTGTGATGTAGCACCACAACTCTTCCCTGGCCATGTCTGGGTCACCCCATTGCTTATAGGGTGCCTGGGGCCAGGCTCCCTTCATGCAGCTGGGTAAGAGTAGCAAGGATTGGTTGTGGTTTACAAATCGACTGAAACATCAGACAGTGGCTTGCAGAGAAACAGCTGTAATGTCCAGCCATGCTGTTGCTTGCTCTTCCCATACCAAACTCCTAACCAGAATTTGGGAATATTTTTGTTTTCCTGCTTCCTACAGAGTAAATTAGATCATGTCTTCAATAGGAGGTAAAACTGATTACTTTGATAGAAATGAGAAGTGTGTAAATACGAAAGGAAAAACTGCCTTTATATGTGTCTAAAACAATTCAGCAGAGCTATTAGAAACACACATGTAATGCAGAGTTTGATTTTGTTAGGATTTTATTTCCATCCTAATGACACATCCCAATTCTTGTCACAAATGCTACACGAGATATTCAAAACATGTTAATCCATGCAAGCAAATAGAAATAAAATGGCTTTGCGCATAATGATGCCAACCTCTATGACTGTTTGACCCTCATTAAGCAAGGAGTCCATGCAGTAATGTGGAATAGGATATGGATGTTGCTAATAATATGCCTCAGAGTTGGTTGTCTGTATGAATTGCAAATGGGTGGCATTTTTAGCAAAGGGGTTTAACCAACCAGGGGCAATTTCTACTTATGTAATTGCCAGTGTCTCTGGTTCATCTTTCCTCCTCCAGCCAGTCAGTGTGTGTTCAGGCTATCAAGGCTATACGGGATGTTACAGTGTGCAGATTTACTCCTGACACAGCTGGCTGGAGCTATTTCATGTTGATGCTTCTCACAAGCTCATCTCTGCCACACATGAAACATCAGGCAGCTTTCAGGCTCTCAGTTCTGTAAAAGAACATGAATGGACTTATGGCTTAGTTATTGCTCTCATTAACGTTAATAGCCTATAAAGGTTCACCACCTTCCATTCTCTTCATTAGTCAAGTGTGATACTTGGCCTATTAAAAAGCAGGAGGGAGAAGAGAGAAAGCCAGAAGGTAAAATGGCCTCTGGGACAACAAAATACCAGTACCACTCCAGAGTCCAGCAGTGATGCACAACACACAGAAGTAGTAAAGGCACTGAAGACTCGGATTTAACAACACTGTGCTTTGTTAATTGCCTTGTACATATCCCAGATCTGCCTCTGTCTCCTCTTTGTGGCTCCCTCCAAGCTATTTCCTTTCTTTGCCCTTTTCCTTCTGTGATTTCCCTCAAATACCCCAGTGTTCTTTGTCTTGCTCCCCTTTTCTGTATCTTCCTCTCCCTCTCTGGCCCTACTCGTTTTCCTCATTGTAGCCTTCTTTGCCATCCCCAGACTGTGCCCAGAGCAGGTCATTGATGGTCCCAACAGCTCACAGCTCAGACAAATCAGGCCTGGAGCCATCACTTCATATGTCTCATCAGACTGGCAAATAGAGACTCACTAGCCTTGAGTAGTGACCCACATTTTGACCACAGATCGTGGCCGACAGGTCATGCAAGGTTGGCATGGGTGGAGTGAAGCCAATCTGCAAAGCAGATTTTCAGAATGTTGGCAGTCATGCAAGTTTGGTAACAAATATTTTTGCAAAGGTACAACTCACAATCCTTAGTGTTCATGCAAATATTTGCAATTCCTTGGACTAGCAGGGGCTGGTATGTGACCTCCTCCAGATGAGGGGTGGCCACAGGCATATCTGGCAGGTGGACATGGCACAGCTTCCTCACCACGCACTAAAACCTCCAGGCAGAAGTTCCTTCCTCACTGCCAAGGCTCTGCCCTGTTGCACATGTGGCAGCTCAGGGAAAACCACCAGGCTGTGGGCCAGCACCTCCCAGACCACTGCAGCAGCAGCAGTGGTTGTGGAAAAAACAGAAACATCTAAAATCTCTGATGCTACCAGGGAATGAGTATAGGTCTGTGGTTATGTGATATGGCAGAACAGGGTGAGGTGAGAAGATGCTGGTGTTGATCCTGCTCAAATTAGTTCAGGTGCCAGGAGCAGAAGTGTTGCATTGGCACCATGCTCTGATATTTCCCGCCTGAAGGAAAACATGACCAGAAGCTAGATATTTGCTCGATCACTGTTCTCCCAAGCTATTTCCTCAGACCAACAGTCAGAGCCCAGAGGAACGTTACTCTTCAAGACACACAATCTGTTCTGATTGCTACCAACAGTTTGTATCCTGAAGACTTTTAAGCCCTGCCTAGGATATCATTCACTGATATAACCCTGGTCCAGCAGTCCCTCTCCATCCAAGACACTGCTATTAATCTAGAAAACTACTACTGGAAAATATCAGAACAGTCAAACCAAGAGAAAAATGTCCATTCAGCTGGTACATAGAGGATAATGAAGTTTCTCCCCAAGGTTGGCCATCACAATAATGTTAGAAGAGCTACATTTTTTCAGGTAAATGTCACATAATAGCTTGATGGAATCCCACAGAACATAAATAACTTCTTCTAAATGAAGTACAGATGAGAAGTTCTTAATGTAAAAATGCAGAAAGCTGGCCCTGGGCTGCCTCAGTGTGCCTGATGGACACCAACAGGTATCACCAATGGAGTCTATTCCCACTACTCTTTGGATAAAAGCAGTCCCTGCTGGAAGTGCATGTTCCTCTTCACTGGCTTTAGAAATTCATTTGCATGACCAGCTTAGACTTAGACAATGGACTTAGACTCTGACTTGGGTCAGGTGATTGCCCATGTAAATGTTTACTCCTGCTAGGTGAATGTGTGTTCCTAGCTTTGCTACAGCCTTGCTGTCCTGCCTTGGTGGCCACAGGAGCAGGTCAGGTTGGACAACTTAGTGTCTGAGTTCCATAAGAATCCACACCCCCAATGCACTTGCTCTTGTAGGTTTTAAGCTCCTCACAAAATATGACCATGGGAGATTGCTCCAGCGGTGTAAATCAGGATTGGGCATTCCACCAAATTCAAATCATGATTGTTATGTACTTCCTCAGATTCATTTCACATTTAGCTGTATGCAATGTATGTCTTTACATCCAAGATAGGTGCACCAAGCTCCCTATGTACAGAGAAATGAAGAGAAAGTATGAAATCTTGCTTTTATGTAATTAATTTTCCTCCAAGCCAGACATCTGAGGATTATCAGGCAAGTTGTCTACTTCTCCTCTCTGACTACAAAGGAAGCCTAAAGGTACACTGAGGATATCTGTGTTTGGCAGAGTATAAACCGTATAACTTGCATATTTAAAGTGCATGTTATACTTCAGAAATTCATAACAATTTTCCGTAGTTAATAATTCTTGATAAAATACTTGAAAGCTGAAGTTGTGTCAAATCTAACCTTAAATTCTAGGCCTTCAGCTGATTTTACTTTAAAATGCATTTCTTAGTATATTCATGGAAAAATAATGGCAGAGCAAGTGATCAGTAGCATCTGTGACTAATTGCAAACAATCACAACATGAAATTATATTTTCAAGTCTTTAGTTAGCTGGAGAATGAGTCCCTTGATTATTGCTGGTACACTACTGTACCGCCTGACCTAACAGAGAGAAGCCACTGTTTTTTTTCAAGGTCATTATAACATATTGCTGTACTGATACCACATCCTGCAAGGTAAGTTCTGTGTTTTGCAGCCTATTACAATTTGAGAAGGTTGAAGGTTGCACTTGATGATCTTGGAGGCTTAAAAAAAAAAAACACTAGCTTAAGGAAGCTCTCTCCCCTGAACAAGGAAACCGGAAAATCTTGAATTTACCTTCTATGAGCAAGCCATTAGTCACAATTACTGAACATTACAGACAGCATAATAGTGGCATGCCATACCTGGGAAATATTTAATTGTTTATTTGTCCTATCTGGTAATTCACCTGAAGCAATGGCTGCAGCCACAGAAATGTTTAAAAAGAAAAATGAACCTGTAGCATCAGCTTGAGGCACGGTCTGGGCTGCTGATGGCTGACTCTGCCTGACTTCTCCAGGTTATAACACTGCAGCAGATCTGGCCTTGAGGTCAAGCTGCAACACAGGGGGTCTTTGGATCTGTGCTAAAGTTAGCTAGAAAAAAGTGGGCAATGTCTGTCCTGAGAGCAATGGACTTGCCATCATTTCTGGCAGGTAGTAGTACCATGGCACTGGTTGTCTGGGAAATTTTCCCTGAAGGTGGCCAGAAGCAGCAGCAGAGAGCAGATCTGTGCTTGGGGAAGTCCCCCAGAAGGTTCATGCCAGTCTCTGAAGAGATGCAGAACAGGCTTTCACCACAGCTCCAGCTGGAGCTGCATCATCTCAAAACCAGCTCAATAGCATCTTTCACTGAGACTTATTTCCTAAACTAGGGGAGAGAGTGCTGGGCATCGATGTGCTATTTCTATGACAGGAGATCAGAAATGTTTCCAGTCTGCCAGTATTAGCAATCCCTCCATTATAATCTGGCCCCTACACAGGCAAGTTAATGCACCCATTCACTGTGGTTTCCTTGGAAAGGATGGAGGAACATAGGCAGGCAAAAGCCATGGAGAACTTTTTCGCCCCAGAAACAGTCAGAGGATTTGATGGCTAGGAGGGTATTCCCAGTCCTGCCTGGCCTTGTTCCACAGACATCTCACCCCACAGATCGCTCACACTGTCTAAGAACTGTGATGAAACTGAGTGACATCAGCTGAGGAGAAGAATCCATCCCTGTCCTGGAGAAGAACAGGTCAAATCATGCCCTGAAGAGAGTAGCCCACCAGTACTGTGCAGAGCCAGAGACCTTTCAGAGCCACACCAGAGGAAGCATCTTTGTCTCTTGCACTGCTTAAGCAATGTCAAAAATGACACTCAGGAGACGTGTCTTCTTCTGCAACCGGGTGCATTGGCTTCTGAGCAAAGGACAAACGCAGAGATCCTGACTTCAAAGAGAAAAGCCCAATAAGCCTTTTCAGGAGTATATCCCTCCTCAGCAGACCAAAACATAGCATTTTTGCTTGTTTGGCTGGTATTTTTCCACCCTTTTTTCATTTATATTTTTCTACTTTACAGGATCCATGGCCTTGGTCCATTATACCACATGGCTGCTGCTAAATGCATTAGGAGGCTCCCTGTGTTTGCTCATGCCTCTAGCAAGGATAAAGAGCTAAAAAAAATGTATATTCCACTCAGACTCTGTCATGTGTAGACAGTAGTTGTTCCACAGCAACAGGGTATAAGCTATTTTCAGATTATAAATCAGATGTCCATAGCTAATGATTAAAAATGCCAATATTATTAATTTATTAAAAGCTATTAGTACACACAGTGAGACATTTTCATCACCAAGCACCAGTAATAAGTAAGGACTTGTATTAATTATCTGCATTATCATTGTAAACTATGTAGACTTTTCTGGTGTATTGCACTTTTCAGTTCTTCCCCGCATAGCAGAACTCAAAAAGCCAGTTGTCTCTTGGATATCTGTTCTGTTACCTACAGCTTTCCAGACTGACAAAACCAGCTCTCCCTCAGTTCATCTATCACTCATACCATCACAACATCCTTGGTTCTCCCCACTGTGCATTCCCATAGTTTGGTAAGCTTCTCCTTTTGCCCTAAGCCCCAGATTACGTTACTGTTGGCACCTTTCCCCATAACTCCCTCCCTTCAGCTCCCTTCTCCTGAGCTGGGGGGCTTTGACTGGCCACTGCCCAGCAGAGGGGGTGTGTTGTTGTGCACACCATGATAATTTCCAAATCTGTTGGTTAATAACAGTTCAGTTTCACTGCAGGCCAATCTTGCAGGCCAGCTTTTCTCAGATGTGACACCTGAAGATCCCAGGGACTTGAAATCTGCAGGTGACAGACATAGTGCAGAACATCTGGACACCTTGAAGAAGAGCTGTGTGGCACACATGTTGCCTAGCCTGCACAGGCTCAAGCACCTAATATGGCAAGTCTTGAAATGCTGGCCTTCTATGCGAAGGTTGACAGCCCAAAGCACATGCAGAAGGACTGAGAGGTGCAGGATATGTCTGACACAACCCTAGACCTGAAGGACATTTGGGGAAGCTTAACAGCACTTCACTGATGTTGAACAGGAGCCCTCATATGGGAAACCAGGGCCGTCTGCTCTTCTGCAGACCACAAAGTCCACCACCCCTTTCATATACAGGGCTCAGCAGATGTAACAACACTGTGAAGAGCTCCTGCCACATCAGCTCAGTCTTATCTAACAGAATAATTACCTGCTTGTATGTTGAGGCTAAAGAAAAACAGCTGAAACAAGGCTTTGTGAAAGATGTGCAAAAGGGCACATACATAGCACTGCAAAGGAAAGGAAATATCACTATGGATCCACCACATTCAAACAGTGGTCCTGGGCACAAAGCAGTGCACAAACATTCTCAAAAGGTCAGGAGCCATTGGCAGTATTTACAGGGAGTCGGATTCAAAACCCAAAGAATTCAGGAATAACTGATATTTTTTTCTAACCAGTCATTTCTTTAGTGGTTTTCAGCAGTCAGTAAACTGCTTTAGGCCGTGCACAGTACCTCGTGTTTCAGAAGCAGCCTCAGGCCAGTGCCCCATAGCTCTGTGCTTCATGCTGCTGGTGGCCCTGGGGATGCACGAGTATGTAATAGTGCTGGATGGGAACTGCTTTTGGTACCCCAGCAAGGGAGTCCAGAGAGTCTTAGCAACATCCACCCATTTCACAACCACCCTCTCTGATGAGCCACATCCACTGCAGCACCTGGTTTAGCCTTGTGTTTATTTTATGGATGCTCTTTCCTGGCAATTACTCCCCCTTCCCATGCATCTCTGCAGAAAACTCTTTGCTCTTGCTGGGACATCTCCTGGGCATCCCGGGGGAAAGCAGAAGGTTTCTAATGGGCTTGATGCATAATTTCCTACAAGATTTATCCAAGAGTGGATCAGCCAAAGTTTTAAAACGAGAGAAGAATGGGAGATGCTGATCTGGAGATAACAGAAGCAAACCTGAAGCACACATCAGCACTGAAGGTTGCAAGGTCTCGGTGCCATCTGGCTCCAGAGAGCACATATATTTATCACAAAATCAGCTCATCACCTTTTTGTAATCCTTCAATGCTTTTTGATTTCTCAGGTGAACCTGGTCAATGGGATGACTAGAATTACTGTTAAAATAGAAATTATACTGTTCCCTCTCTGCTGCCCGTTTTACCCTATGAGCCCTGTGGGTTTGGTGAGGTGCTACAGTAGCTGCCACAGGGACATTCCTCATCTCAAATTGCTCCTTTAAGCATTCATGTAGCACAGTTATCACAGAATCAGTATTTACCAACTCAATCCAAAAGCAGTTCATTTTATGTGCATTGGTGTCACTGCAAGACAGTGATTTACTACCTCAGCAAGGAGGTGCTTTCTCTGGGGGAGAAGCTCACTTAACCCTCATTCAAGCCCTGCCAATGCCTCTGGTTGGCATAGGGAGGAGAGTGGTGCTGTGCAGCATCCCTGTGCTCTCCTGCAGCACAGGGAGAGCTCAGCCTCTCACACTGAGCTGAATCCAAGTCAAAAGCAGAGGAGCTTTGAAATGCTGCCTGATTTTAAAAGGATCATTTTAATAGAAGGATCTCAGCACACTTGTGCACAGCATGAGTTGGGTGACATTCTTGGTATCTTCAGCACATGGCACACTCATCCTGCCCCTGTGGGACCAATGTTTGTGTCACAAGTCTGATGGCCTTTGATCTGAGGAAAATGAAGTGATATATCCTTCATCATGCTTTCCTGGGTGGGTCCAGTCTTTCGAGAATGCAAAGGTCAAGGAAAGAGCTGGGACAGTGCCCAGATTCTCCCAGTAAAGAACTATGGTCTTGCTGATGAGGTAGCAGACATGCTTAATTTTATTATTTTTCATACAATTTTCAGGTATAGTTTAAATTATTGGTATTTGGTTGCTTTTCCTTTTGAAGTGTGTTGGTCCCATGGCTACAAGGTGCATTCTTTTCTGAGAGAGACTGAGAGAAGAAGTGTGAGTTTGGAAGCAAATGAAAGATACGAATTGTGAAAATCTCTCCAGGTGCCAGATTCCCCTGCCCTAACTCTCATTTTCCTCTGCACATACAGGGGCAGAACATTACTTTTGGGGGAACAGGGTGGGGAAGACAGTAGCATCTCATTTATTTTCCTGTCAAAACCAGGAAGGAGCCACATTTTCTAAAGGAAAAAGTGCAAAAATGTTTTTCTTGAAAGGATTTAGGACAAGAGGTGAATCAGACACCTACTGAGAAAGGATCTCCATGTGTCTTATCAAAATTAATGACTCATTCTTATAAGCCAATAGTGAAATGATGCCTTTTTTTTCTTCACTAGGCAGATTCTAAAGATACCAAAAGACAAACCTGAAAATATCAGCAACCTAGAATATGAAATGGGGACAATTGGCAGCCCTGAATGTAACACATCCACGATGTTTGCCTTCTAATAATAGAAAGCTGAAAGAGGCATATGGAGAAATTGAACTCAAAGATTTTTATTTTCCATGTATAAATACACTGAAGTCACAGATGTCTCTGCAGTCTCAATCTGCCAAGACCAAATGCAAGGAACAGACCAAAAAGACACCAAGAAATGTGGAGTAGCAAGCTCTCCATATTGAAGAGTTTGTTCCCTTTCTGACAGATGGGTGTTTAAAAAGCTCTGCCAACCAATCTGAAATAAACGGATTGATCTATAAAAAAGCCATGTTTTCTTTACATTGTCCTTTTCCATTAAACCAGGGTGTTGGTGGCTGCACTACTAAGGGAAGCTATGTCTTTCCAGGAGCATGTCTGATCACCTCCTGGGGTCATGAGAACACTGTCAGCTCTATTAGAAGCCTCTGCAAAAGGTCTGAAACATTCTGAAAACAACTGTTGCGTACGTAAAATCCGGTTTTTACGTGTGCCTAGTGACACACAGATCAGATCTTTGCCTTGTTAACAGAATCTTTGAGTTCTAAAAGATGAAAATGTAACTTTCTTGCATATCTCATAAACAGAAACAGTTAAAATTCATGGCATTTACAGTCTCCAGCACTGCAAGCAACATTTTTACACACCAGACCAGCTGGTAACCTGTAACTCATGAGATAATGCCTGTGATTGATACTCATGAAATCTGCAAGGGGAGTCTCTAAGTCCCAGGAGAGCAATAGACTGTCTACAGTTTTTACAAGTTCCACTGTAGGAGGAGGCCAAGATTGCAACTGCCAGGAGAGAAATATTTATGGGTCATGCACCCTCAGGCTGTGCCAGGAGAGCCTTCAGCTATTGTCAGGAGCATATATAAACTCTGTTTTTATGCTACTCAGTTGTCCAGCCGTGGGCAAATTGGATTCATGCCAGCACTGCCAACATCTGCTGAACTGGCTGTAATTTTTTTTGGTGCCATTTCTTGATCATGTATTAGGCAGAGTATGACAGACTTATTATTAAAGTCATATGGGAGGCAAAAAGCTTTTGCTCACTTTTTCTAGGGAAATCAAAGCCTTGTACAATCTGGAAAGCTCCACAAACAAGTGAGAAAAGGAAGGGACCAGGAAAGGGAAAGGTAGTCAGACTAAGTGAGGAGGTATTTTTTACCAAATTAATTTCTTTTTTAACTTCTTTGGAATTTGTACTCGTAGAGTGAAGGGAAGGTTGGGCTCTCTCTTTTCTCCTAAGTGTTTAGGACTGCATCCTTCCCATTGCTGGGAAGCTAAGAAGACACCCAGTATTCATGAATTGACTATTCAATGGTTCCTTGCAATAAACAAACAAACAAACAAAGCTTTGATATTCCTCATTATTTCAAGGACACAAATTAAATAATAAAAAAGTACCTTCTAAAGTAGTCAGAAAAACAGACTTCATACATAAGATTTTTTAAATACTTTGTTCCTTCTGTAAATCTTTCAGTAATTTATGAAGCCTTTTGAGATAATTCGTATTATACTGCAATAAAAATGGAAGCTATTATGACACAAAGTGTCATTTGGTGCACAGGAACATGTATAATCAGCTATGAAACACTTTCCTGCTGAAAGAAGCCAGTACCCAATTAAAGAGCAAGGCTAATATAATCACTGAGTGTATTTATAAGGCAGCAACCACCATCACAAATAATGTCACAATCAAATCAATTTCCAGAGGGCCTTGAACAGATCTCTTTCAAACTTTAAGAATATATTTATTAATAACTGAATCATGGTACAGCAGCAATGCAGCTGTGAGAAAAGCTTTGCTAATTTTTCCAGTGATATATTTTTTCTAATAAAAGATATTATCTCTTACTCCAAACTTCTGCCTTTTGAAACTGTTCCTAGAAATCTCTTACTCCAAACTTCTGCCTTTTTGAAACTGTTCCTAGAACCTATACATACTGGGTTTTTTAGTATGGAGCAGGAAACATCATGTAAACCTCCTCCCGATTGCTTTTTTTTCCCCTGTTTTTCTCACGCACTGTAATTTGGAATTCAGCATTTGCTGTGTCTGTTAAAACACCAGGATAAAAATCAGGCCTGCCTTGTCCAGAGGCCCAGCTCGACATGTATAAAACATTATTTACCCTCCAGTAGCAACCTCTGCAGATCATTCCTTACCCCAGTGCCTGGATCTTCTGCAAAGCCATCTGTTAGCTCTGTAAAAAGATGGGGATCCTGACACTGCTGCAGGAGGGACTGGAGCCTGAATGCAATTAAGTGACAATGCCACAATGTCCCTGTCCTACAGCTATTCTCACTGACAGAAAATATTAAAAAAAAAAAAAAAGAAAAAGCAGTGAAACCTCATAGAGAAGGTGCTATCATCAAGCAACTACCAAGGAGACACCAGATGAACCTACCCCCTTCAATGTGCACTCACTTCAGTGCTGCCTCTTTGGTCTGCAGGTAGTCATATGGCAACATCAGCGCAGTGAGATGGACAGGGAAACAAGGGGCTCCCAGCACTTTTCCTTTTCTGGTCTTCCTGCTGACAAGGAGCCCTCCTGCATTCTCCATGGGGAGGCAGGTCATAGGAGAGAGATGGAGAGACGGCACTAATGTACAGTCTGGGTCTCCCAAAGGAGTTAAATACACTTTTATCTATGCCTTTGGTGATCCATCTACAGTACATATTTTCAATTCTATCCAACTAGCCAATGGAATTAGCATGATTAAATGTGAAACTCCAATTATTATTATTATTATGCATTTTAAAGAAGGTTTATGGCAACAAACAGAATCCCTCCATCCTTGTCCTAGGAAGTGTTTTAAGAGCTACCTCCTCTTCCTGCCATTTGCCTTATCCCTCTTTGGCTGAGCTTCCCCACAAGTTCCCAGTCCTTGACTGCAGCAGCTCAGGCAGGAGACGCCCCAGCCACTCCCCTCCCTTGCCAGGAGCTGCTTTTTGTGACATCCATTGCAGCTTTCTCTGATCAGATCCCTCGTGCAGGAAGACATCGTCCCCTTGCAAGTGTCAGTGCTGCATCTTATTCCCACTGAATCCACTTGAATCCCTCATGCTTCCTCCAACAAGAACAGGGTTGCTTTAAGCATTTTAGAAAACCCTCTCTTTGTAGCCGTAATTTTATAAGCATGTAGTAGAGTGGGGATGGTTTTAATCCAGCCTGTTCAGTGCCTCACCTCATTGCAAAGCCTGCACTCACCCAGTCTCGGTCTCCCCTCTGAACTGCAAGAGGGAGTGTTGCTGCCTCCCCCGGAAGGAATCTCCAAAAAGATGCTCAGCTTCTTGAGCAAAAGCAGTGCATCTGCAGGCAGCAGTCACCAGCTGCAGAGCCTCTGCACTACTGCCAACAGGACTGCCTCCACACACACAAACCCTACGGGTTGTGCCTATCCATCGTGCAGCCATGTGGGATGGCAGAGGGGGAACAGCACAGCATGAACCATGGGGACAGCATCCTGACAGTCTCATATACTGTTAAAAACCCTGAAAAGCACACCCCTCTCTCCAGCCAAGGTCCTTTAAAAAAATCCCCAAAACATATATATATATATGTGGTGTTGTATGTGTATGTGATTTTCTGTGGCAAGAAAATAAAGTGTTTTCAAATTCTACACCCTCTGCTGTGGAAATGATTTCTTTTTCCTTCTCTTTTTCAGTACTAGTAGCAAGAAAATACAGCCCACCTCCATGAGTGAGAGCTGAACAAGGCACGTCTTCTTTGCTTCAGACCTGCCACTCACACATAATTTAAGCTGCACGTTTCCAAACCAGGAACACAAAAATGCTGTTTCTACCCACCACATGAAGCTGCTGTGCAGAATATCACATGCAAAAAAATCACTTTAGATCTGTTAAGTGCATGGCCAACACCCAAGCTGCAAAAACAATCTGATTTTCCCTTATTCCAGGATTCCCCAATTGAAAAAAACATGAGTCTGTGTCAGTAATCATGAATGTTGGCAGAGACAAAAGCCAAAGGTAGAGTAGAAGTGAGAAGTCTCTTGCCTGTAGGCAGGGACAGGCAACACAGTGGGCATGAGCCAAAGAAATCCCTGGTGGGGAGCTGGGATATGTGCTCCTGTAGCAGAGCCAACTTGTGCACTGAGTGAATGCATCAG
Source organism: Manacus vitellinus (assembly GCF_001715985.3). Taxonomy (NCBI): domain Eukaryota; kingdom Metazoa; phylum Chordata; class Aves; order Passeriformes; family Pipridae; genus Manacus; species Manacus vitellinus. The sequence goes on along the minus strand of NW_021940208.1, from coordinate 16,206,116 downwards.
ATACAACCAGAAAAGACGGCAAAGGGCCCAGGACGGAGGATGTGCCCAGGAGTCCTTTGCCGAGTGTCACTTGTCTGGGACAAAGGTGTCAGGGATCAGATAGAGGGCTCTGCAGCCCTGAAAGGAGGTGGCTGCATGGCATGCCACACCAGGATATCATAAACCTTTTATCACATGGAATTCTGTGTATGACGACCCCAAAAGGCTTATTATTAAGGCAGATGCTAGATTACTATTAGCAGAAGAAGATGAGAAGATCGGCCTCTGGAGTATTCCCTGAGAAGGTAAAAATCCATAGCACGTGTGAAACCACCACAACACTAAAAGGAAACCCAGCTGTTGTTACAAAGAAATCCCCAGAAATAATCCCAAATTAGAACCTTGGTGTGAAGTTGAAGGTCAGGTGCATCTCGGACAGTGCTGGTGAACGCAGTTTAGATGACAGCAAACTAGCGCTGGGGGGTTTTGTGCTTCAGCTTGCTGCCAAATGTTGCAGGGTAGCTGCTGACTGAACATGGCCAGTGGCTTCTCCTGTGACAGGTAAAAGTAATGCCAAAAAAAAGAGCTTTCTAGGGTCACATCTCATAACCTGGAAAGAAAACCACATGCAGTTGAAAAGACAGTACTAGAAACTGCCTTAATGAAAAATCCCATATTTATCAGTTTTTAATTACATCATCTGTGTAGGTACCTCTTGGTACTTACTGTAAAGTATATTTTTTCAGTAATGTGACAGATAATATTGGAAAGCACAGGAACTATCAATTCACTCTGCTCTTTTTCCCCCAGGTAAGCTCTGTTAGGGCTATTGCTCAACAGCATACTAATAAATGCAATAAATCTGTTTAACTTGACAGATAATGTACAAATAAAAAAGTGCCACCCCCTCCAAACACACACATGACTTTTTCCCAAACTGTGGAATAATTTAGGTTGGCAGGGCTTGTGGAAGTCCTCTTGTCCACCTCCTGCTCAAGCCTGGACTCAAACACTTCATCAGTTTTCTGAATTTTCATCCTGAGAGGACAGAGAAGCCAAAGGCTTCTGTGCAAAGAGTGACTGAGCAGACTCTTCCATCTGGAGAAGACATTGTTGAGAAAGTAGATGAGAGCACTCCTCAAAATCATTAAAGGTGTGGAGACTTTTATAGGAAATTATGCTCACTGCCTCACTGATACAGAAATTAAAAAACATCTAGTAAATTTACCAGGTGTCAGATTCAAAACAATGGAGAGAGGTTCCTTCATGCAATTCATGATAAGCTGTGAAGATCCTTGCTGCAGGACACTGCAGGCAGTGAGATTTTTCATAGCTCCAAGGAAGACCTAACAAAGCCAAAGAGATAATTTTTCAAGGAGCAGTAAATAAAAAGGCACCACTCCCGGTTCAAGAAGTCAATGCAGGTCTGTCTTCCTATTATCCACTTCACCACTCAAAACACCTGTGGTTTGGCCCACAAATGCTTCTATTACGTAATTATGACTGTGTCTCAGAGCTGTAGGTTCCAAATGAGAGAAAAAATGTCTGGAAAATGATGACTTGCAGGGCCCAGCATTTGAGCATACAGTTCCACATTATCACCCCTCTGACAGACAAGCCAAAGATTCAGGCTAGCACAAAGCTGGTGGGTGCCATTAACCCATTCCAGACTTGTGAAGAAGCAGAGTGCCCAGAGGAGCACTGGAGAACATGATGCTCTTATTTTCAGCCTGAACTGGGAGCACTCAAGTAAGATTTACTGTATTCTTGAACCACAGACTCAGCTGTCCTGGTTAAGCCAGATCTGTGAAGTGCCCTGGCTGAACAAAACATTTGTAAAGTCAAAATTCATTTCTGCCAAAGAACACAAACAGTTTTCTTAAAAATTGATCATTTCATGGATCTTTCCAGAATTCACAGAGGCAAAAAAGAAGGCAACCAGCCCAGTCTGGAGGGAGGAAGCCTCTGGGAAAAGATGAAATTCCTCCGGGTGCAGGACCCCCTTTAACTTCCCTGCTACCAAGGGATGTGTGTGATGGTGAACAGCCCGTCCTCATATTACAGCTCCTTACTCTTTTCTGCTATATTTTCCATGCTGCTTACTAGATCCTTGATGCCCAGGAACACATCTGCCTGTTCTGTGACTCAAAATCAGAGTCAGAAAAAAGCAAAAAACCTCATTTATTGAACTGCCTGCTGTGGCTTTGATTGAGAAATGTAACACCCCGAGATGAGTTATTGGCCCAATTGTCACACATGAAACGTGTGCTATTGGTGACAGACTGAGAGTGCATTTGAGTGTGCACAGCACATTCACACAGCTCTCTCAAAACCTGGAGCCTGATGTTTGCAGGTCATCCACCTTGCCATCCACATGTAGTACAGATGCCCTGACTGCCGCTCCCTACAGCCTGCAGAATACCAGAAAACTCAATCTCACATAGTTCTAATTTACATCTCCATGGTTTTGTTCTCTTAATTATGTCATTTATGGGTTTGAGAGAACTGGTGCTGTGAATACGAAGCAAATCTTTGAGACAGCCTGCACAGTTCGTGGCATAGCTGCCATAACACCATGTCAATCACCCAGTTCTGAGCACAGAAGGCTGCAGTGGCACTATTAGATTTCAAATAAAGATCACTCATGGGGGAACTGGGTAACTTCTCTGCATGGAGCTGTAGTTTCAGATGCCTGGAAGAGAAAATAGAACTAAATATCATTCATTATGTTTAACATCTGATTTTTAAAAGACATTTGCTTTAAAGTGGCTTTAAAGCTCTCCCCTCTGGAGGTCTGGGTATTTCAGTCACCTGAGGCTGCAAGGGAAGGGTATACTATTTGCTTTCCTGTCCTCAATTTCAATTTCATTACTAAATTTAATTGAAACGCAATTAAAAAGGTATCCATGTGAAGACAGGTCCATAGCTGTGAACATCCCTGTGTCACGCTGCATATTACAGGTATCACTAGAATTTCCCTTCATTTACTGCCCTCCAAAAAAAAGGCTGTGCACAGAGAGAGAGGATCGTGAGTTGCTTCCCTTCTGTACTCCTTGCTGTACCAGCAGATAGACTAGTGAGCATCACTAAAACAGCACCAGGTAGAGCTCCACGAGCTGTGGTTTAGCATCTTTAATTCCTGGGCACTTAGCTCTTAATTACAGCTTCATCACTGCTTTTTGAGGAGGGTATGTAGCCAGGTCATGCCTCTGTATTTGGTCTGCTACCTTTCCATTAGTACTTAGGAGTGACAAGACCACTCATCACCCTCCTGCTAAAGACATATCAGGCTGTGCAAGTTCATGGCACCTCAGGGAAAAGCCCAGCTTCTCCAAGCTACTTCCACACTCCCTTCAAATCACTATCAGCCATCGGGCTGCAAGTGACAGCTGCAGTCCTGCTTCATCATAAGGATATTAAGGCATGTTCAAGGCCCCTGGAAGCCTCACTGAAGGCTGTAAGCTGAGTGCACCTGGGCATGGAAACTCAACAGGCACAGATGGACTCAGGGGGTCCCATGACACTGCATATACAGGTCAAGGTGCAATTGCTCTTTGTGCAGGCAGCAGTAAAAAGGTCCTTGCAGAATCGCAACTGGCCATCAGATGTCATCTGAACTTTCCAGCAAGTCAGGAAAGGGGATTTACAGTCCTCAGAACTGCACATCTCCAGCTCCCTTGCACAGGCCTTTCCTTCAGCAAACTTTGAATTCAGAGTGGGCACCCAATCTTACTTTAGGTATCAGCCATCTGCTACAGGATGAGCTTCACTGCACTTCTGAAGCTCTGCTTCTCTATTGGGAACCTGGAATGAGTAGTTCATATGTCAGCTTTTACTTGGTGGACATCTACCCAGGTTAAATCCATTCTCTTTCCCCCAGCCTGGCCCTCTCCTGATTGCTACTCTGTTTACAAGTCAGAGACCCAATCCACTGTTACTTGTAGGGTAGAGAGCCATATCTTTCCCGAACATCTCCTAACTTCTGCTGCATCTTTCTTGTGCTGTTACCACTTTGTTCTGATTTGTCTGCAAGAGTCAGGACTTGTGGAACTCACAAAACCTTTAAAGGGAAAGAAAATAATCCTAATCTACTCATCAGCTAAAATCTCTTTTCTGCCCCACCACAACTATAGTAGTTAGGTTCAGCACAGGTGAGCACAGACAATCTTGCCTAACACTAGCAAGTTCTGTAAAAGTCCTCTGCTAGGCCAAGACAATGCCTTAGCTGCAAAGGCTGGATTTTCCCCTAAGAATTCCTGGTGTAACATTAAATGTTCTATATTTTTCTGAAAGGCTTGCTTTACTTTACATGCTGCATGACCTCCCCTGAGAACTGTGTTTGATATCAGATGTATATCTCAAGTATCTGGCTGTGCAATAATTTTGCAAAGATATAATTAACTGCACCTTCCAAGGCAGGGAACCTAAGCAGCTATTAAAAGCTTTAATTTATATTAAATCAAGTACAGTTAATTGCCTGTCCACAACAAATGAAAAAGCAATATGTACTTTGGAAGACGGCCACAGGTCTCCAACTGATAGAAATTTAATGTATCTCAGAGTAAAATTGTATTTCAGTACTTTATTGAGCATTCTAGGAATTCCTTGACAACACACTGCTAGGAAATCAGGTCACTCACATATTCCTATGGAAAGCATGGAAAGTCCAAGTCCAACGTAATCAGAAGGGTACACATCATTATCCCATGGCAAAGGGACTATCTACTTCTTGGGTTTATAAAAAATATGGTAATATGGAAAAATAAGCATTGCATGTGTTACATATTTCTTTAGTAAGTAAGAATTCATATTCTAGCCTTAATAACCCAGCCACATGCAGAAAAAATACATATTGGTTTTTAATTCTCTACCATTCCTCACAGCACTGAGACGTTTTGCAGGAATAAGAAAAAAAAACCCACTCAGTTGAGTATGAACTAGAAGGTCAGGCCAAATTTAAGTGTTATGTGGTAGTGAATCTCCTGTCACTTCCACTTTCACTCACAGAAAACTGTTACCTCTGATTTTGGTTGGTTGCAGGAGAACAGCCCCACACTCAGGAGCTCAACTTGTCAAAACCTTTTTTGGCTTGAAAGTCTCGTAAGTTCTGACTTCTGGCCAGATTCTTACTACCCCTTGGGTTTAGCTGAACTGAAAATATTCCTAGAAAAGATTACCTGATATCTCTGCAATCAAGGGCTCAAGCAGAGCCAGAACTTTCAGCAAGAGGCTGAACTAAGTTGAGAGAGCAGAGGACTTTGATTCGGATCAAAATGCATTTGACTCGAGTATTTGCCACATTTGAGAAAAAACAGAATTTTACAACTTCATTATTTCGGAAGGTATACACACTTAGGCAGTGTAAGACTGCATCATAAAACTTTCGTGACAGTGGCACAGCACATACAGAAGCCATGAGGGAGGTGACCTGGGTTCATATCACTGTTTTTGGTGGAACTTGACTTCTCTGTGCCACCTGGATGCTCAAGCTGAGAAAGTCGACTCGGCGCTACTTACTGAATTCTGCCCTTAAATGAGCACACACAAAATAGAGCAGCCAGAGGCCAGGAAATATTCTGGGACCTGAACCCTTCTTTCCATTCTTGGGGAAGTGTTTTGCCTGCCCTTTGTTTCAGTATTTCCCTTGTGGAATATAAATCTTGTTCCTTCAACCAGCTAGTGAGTAAGCCTTAGATATATGCACCCCATCCAGCAAGTGTCTACCTCCTCTCATCATTGGGATGAAGCATGTAAGAATTAAGTCCACTGAAGATCATGATAATATGCAATTGAGTCATGGAGATAGATGAACATGCTCAACACCACAAAAGCTGCCCACACAAAATGATCACTTTTCATCAAGTGATTTCATAAACATGAGTTTGATTATAACAGAGGGAAGAAGTTATTCCTGGCTTTGAATTATGTTTCCCCAATTCAGCCTACTGAAATTGCATGGGTGAAACCAGAAGGGGAAAGACTATCCAGACGAAACAAAATATCTCCATTATGCAATGAATAATCTCTGATTATAGCACTGTTGTCCATAATTAATTAGAATCCATCAAGCTAGTCCATTTCAATATTTCTAATTGTATCACTTGGTAATTAATCTACTTTTGGTAACATAGTGCTTACTGTAAAAAGAAACTGCCTACTCTCAAGCCTCATTAGACAGAAAAGGACCTGAAAAATAGATGAGAAAAGGTGCATTGTACATGTATTTTTCAGCAGTTGAGAACACTGCAAGGAAGAGCAGGTGTGCAGCACAGGTAAATCTTCCCTGTCACCTGAAATGTCTCGTGTTATATTTATTTATAATAATGTCATTTATAATCAGTGACACGCATAATCTCAGGAGGATTTCTGCATATCATTAATGGTTATTTAGGTTTTGGTTTGCACAGTACCTATCACAGGGCTCCATTTATGGGTTTCTGAAGAAGAAATATGATGCCAATAGAAATAACAGTAATTATTATTCATGGCAGAAGGAAAGGATGACACTGAGAAAGTGGTGTAGCAAAAATTAATTCATCCACCACAAAAGTGTTGCAGTTACAAGACTCTCCCTAGAAGATTGTTTCATCATCCCTTCAGAATAAGTGGGTATAAGTCCATTAACCTTATTTAGCACTATCCCCACTACAGTAGGGTGAACCTGATCGTTTGTTCCTGCTCAGTCATCTTTGGAATTTCATCTGACCAGAATTCGGATGGGGAGATGTGTGCCTCCACACATACAAGTGACAGTGCTCTTAATCTTCTTGCCTCATTTGTCTTCGTTCCCCAATGACCTGTGATGTGTGGCACCCCTGACAAACATCTCCTCCACATCTCACTGAGCCACAGGAGTGGAAGCAGGTCTTACTGTAAGTCCAGAGAACTGAGGTACTCTGAAGTTGTCACAGCAGATCTCAAACTTTACACTTCCTTTGCCTCTCCCTATGCCAGCAATTTCTACTATCTCAAAGAATAAAAATTTCCTAAAATCATCTGCTACTTCAGTAGCTCTTCTATATACAACCCACCACCTAATTGATCAAGTATCTAAAGATTCAGATGCAAGGGCAGAAGCACTTTGGGCTAACATAAACCTCTTCTGCAGTGCCCAAGGTTTTCTCACTTTTTAAAGTAGCTGCAGAACAGATTTGTTTATCAGTTTTTTTAACAATCCCTCTTTTCTTGCTTGCTCCCTGCAAGAGCAGTTTTCTTCCAAATTTTCTTAAGTTTCTCACGGGCTTGCCAAAGTTCAGCGTTGTGGTTGCTGAGTACACAGATAGTACTTGCTAAAGAGGGTTTGTTTATTGCCTGTTCAACGTAGTAAGGAGAAGACTGGGCAATACCCACTCCACCCCAATTCACAATCCCAGCTCAGATGTGCCTGACCCACACATCCCCCACAGCCATGTAGAGCTCAGGTCCCAGTACTGGGATTTGTGCACAGGAAGAGAACCTCTTCAATGACTGGCCTGTAACTGGAATTCAGACAGAAAGATTTCAAGCTCTCCATTGTTCAGTGGTGAACTCAGGGACTTGACAGAGAGAGCTAAAGGGCAGGCTTTAAAGGACTGACTTTCTTCATGCCAGAAGCAATTCCCCATAGACAGTTTTCATGTAACCATCCTATTTAGGAGGCTGAAAGAATTTATCAGGATGATTTCCAAGTTGACCTAAGTTCAAGAGGACCATCTTCAATCTGTGTAATTTTTGAGGGTAGATGAAGCCAAAATGCCCTGCTGCATTCTCATTCCATGAACCATGGCCATGTAAATGAAAAAAGCCTCTCCTTTTCTGTATGACAGTTCTTTTATTACAATAAATTCTAAATATACTTTTGAACTGGCAGGTTTTCTAAGACTGTCACCTTTTTCTTCTTTTACTTTTATGTCTCAGATTCCTTTTCTATAGAAGCTATTAGCATTGCACTAAGAAATGCTTCAATGACAGCAAGATGCAGCACTAGGTGCAATGTTATATTCTGAGTAAATTATACCATTCAAAGGGCAGAGCAGAGCATGAATAGTATTGATTTCCAGAAGAGCTGTTTCAGTACTTACCCAAGTTTGATCAGACTGTTCTCCTTCACTACCTGAGTTAAGACACTGTGTCCCACCCCAGCAGGCAGCAATATGGCCTCAGTTAAATGTAACTTCATCACCTTCTGCATGGTTGTCAGCATCTTATTACGCCTGGGCTCACCACCCCAGCCTGGTGGAAAACACAACAGCACCTCACACTGCTGCTGTGTGCTAAGGCAGGAGTATCCACACTGCACTTTGCACTCTGCAGGGTTTTATCATGAACGCACTGTGACCTACTCTGAGGGTATCTGAAATCACCTGGGGTCCAAGGATGAAGGCCTGACTAGTGGCTGAGAGCCCCCAAGAGTGAAGATGTGCAGGAAGAGACTCTTTGGAGCCAGTCTATGCCAATGAGATGCTCTTTCAAAATTTCAAAACCTAGAGCAGCAGCATAATTTCAGAGAACAGTTTATCTAATGTATTTCATCTACCTCAAGATAAGGTGAACTATACTTCAAGTGTGCTGCCTTCTCTGCTTTAAGTAGAGCCTAGAGAACCAGCTCAAGTGTAAAAAAAATACATCTACAGGTTGGAATACACAAATCCATCTCCAAGCAACTAATTGAGCTCTGCCCACCCACACAAACAGCCATACTAAAACCAAAAGCTTTGCAGCCAAAATCCATACATTTATATCACTTTTCAGAGTAAGTTATATGAAACTGGAGTAAAAACATTTTGCAGATGATTTGAAAAGAGAAAATAACCTTGTTTGCTCAAGTCTATTAGTGTGTAAAATCTATTTTTTTTACAAATTTTGAAGCATTTTCTATGTAATATCTTATTTTTGCTAAAACACTGTTTTAAACCTATTTCTGGTTTTGCAAGTTTCTTGAAAATAATTTCTGCTCCTTCACAAGCACAAGTGTGTCAATAAGCTGTTGTCTTATTACAATGTCCTTCATCCAGTTGAATAACTCAATATTGGCAGCAGTTCAGACCACAAATCTTGGCACAGAAATAACCTGGCTATATATCCAAAGCTATCATTGAGGACACTTTCTGTGGCATGCTAACATTGCACACCTTGAAAGTGTATGAGTATTTTAAGAAGGTTAAAATGTTGTTGCAAGTCTGTCAATTATTTTATTTCACCAATTACCACAGCTTCAATAAATCCTTAGATGTCCCAGGTCTCCTGAAGCTGCTGCCAAATTAGAAAAGGGAGAGGGATGGATCAACAGAGCCATTGAGGGAGTGAGAGTCTCTGTGCCACCACAGCTGGAGGCTTGAGACTTGTTTTCTCCAGTTTTAGCATATTTACTGAACATTGAACTGGGAATCTTGATTGCTCCTGAGGAAATACATAGAAATTATTGCATTTTTAAAGTTCCAAGTTCTTCATGCCAAGCTGTGGAAAGGTGATACTGTGGGCAGAGCTGGGCAAGCAGAGAGGACCTGTGATGGGACTGATCTTTCCAAAGACAAACTGGTTCTAAAATCATGTATTCCTAATACTCTTGTTGCTCCTCCAGCTCTCCTTCTTCATGGCCCACCTTATCCACCCACAGCCCACTCTATGAGAGCTATAAGGCCCTTAGCAGATGGACAGACATGTCTTTCCAATCACAGCAAGTTACCAAAGCAGCTGTGCTCATCAGGGTCTGGTTCATCCCTTTCACCATTTCCAATCCATCATCACTTCTTTCCTGCTCTCCCACTGTTCCTCTCAGCTAACTCTCAGATATGCACAAGGTCATCAATCCAGCACAGGTCCCTCCCTAGAGAAAACCTTTCCCTCATGCATCACTCCTTCTGCTAATGTTTTGCATACAGCTTTATTGTCCTGTTCATCACGTAGTGCTTTCCCTGCACTGCCCCTGGCTGCTCACCTCCTCCCTGCCTCTCTGATAACTGAGCAGCCAGTGAAAGCAGCAGCAGGCCAGTAGAGTTAATGTTGTCTTGTCAAATCTCAAATCATCTGCTTCCAATTCCAGCCGGTTCCTTCAAGGTTAAACAAAACGAAACAAAACAAAAAAGACCCAGAACATAGAAGCATGGAAATGCCTTTGCAAAGTTTGAATGCTGATGTTTAGTTTCTTGACATGATGAAATTAACTGGAAAAGCTGTATCTCAAGCATCCAGGAATCTGTTAAGAAAAAGGCACTAAAAGTAGCTGGCAGGCAGCAAGACAATATGTCAATGACCATTACCTTTCTTAGGTAATATCCTTGTCAGAGACAACAGGACTGCTCTGCGCATGTGGGATGCAGAAGCAGCCACTGAGCAGGCAAAATCCAACTCATTTCATCACCTATAAAATAAATCCTGAGTCCATCAGTGCTTATGTAGAAATGAAAGCTGTTTTATGACCAAAGCAGAAGAAAGCCCTTCAAATGCCCACTTCAAAGTCTGAAACTCTTTTTTACACTTCTGACTCTTTAAATCCCTTTAGCTTTTCACTATGAGTGCAGTTTTTAGCAACAACAGGAACAAGGAAATAACACCAACACACTGGCTTAGCACCATGTGTGAATTCTTATTTACAAGCTACAGACAGCAGCATTTTTATCCCTGGCTCAGCTCTACAGGCAGCAAGTGAGTCTGAAACCAGGCACACACCATGAGGCCAACAGCAAGCAGGGTACAGCTCCAGCTTGAGCTCTGCTTCTCTCTCCTGAGGCTCCACATCACTGGTGCAATCAGGTATTGCCATTGATAGCTGAGGATCAGAGACTTGCACAAATATGACTTACTGCTGCCCATGGGTCTCCCCAGGCCAATTCTTTTCTGATTTCTGACCTTCCTTTTTTCTCATCCCTCACAAAAAAGGTTGCTCTTATTGATCATTTTTTCTACTCTGCAGGGCAGCAAAACTGTTCAGTGGTGCCTGAAAGGAGAGCAATAAAGACTGAGCATGAGCCTGTGCCCAGAATTCAAGGTACCAACATAGGGAGGAGTTGGAGGTCCTGCCTCCCATTCCCCAGAGCATGTTGGCGTACCAAGAACAGGAGTAGGAGCTCTGGACTCATCTCTTCCCCTACTTACTCACATGTCTACAGGTCTTCATCAATTGCATTTATGCACAGTTGGTTATAAATATCACCACAAGAAATTCAGTGGATTGGAGTTTTTTACCTAGCTGACACTCTTCATGTTTTCCCACATTTCTTGTGGTACGTGGGAGGGGAGAAGATCCCACAAAATCTATCACCCTTTGTCATGGATTTTCAGCAAGTTTTCTCGTGAGGCAATAAGTAAGATTTCAAATCTACATTTTGGCAAGGTTTTCAGTGGGTTAATTTGAAATACATATGCAGATAATGATAGCTTAGTTCATTTTTTTCAGATTATGAGTCACTCTAAGCTCTCTTCAGAATAATGGAGGGTCCTATTTATTACTCCCTCTTCAGTTCCCATCCTTTGTCTTTGCTGTTGCCTCAAAACATTTAGAGCTGTTGTAATAGATCTTCCAAATGTACTAAAATACAATTTGCCTGTTGCTATTGTAATGACAAAGACCAGATGAAATGATTGATTTTTTTTGTTTGAATCAAGGAAGGAGAGTCCCAGGAGCATAACAACAAGGTATAAATAGCATCCATTCTGGCACACCTGACAAATACAAGCTATAAAATATATAGCTATAACATGCTCCAGCAAATTTAAGATCTTTCATATAAAAGACTCAAAACCTCAAAAATGACATTGCGCAGGCACCTAAAACACCCCACAAAACCCTCCAAAAAAGCCCACCCAAAACACAGAAGAAATGAAGAGTATAATTTTTCTCATGTTTCTGCAGGAACAGAGTGTATTATGTAACAGAGCTGAGATGATCTCAGAAGAAGAACACACACCATAAAAAGAAAAATTTATAGTGCTTGCTAGTTTGACCTGAAGATATACTCCTTCCTAATCTTAAACCTACTGACTGGATCTAGGGGGCTGCCCCTGCCACACAATAGGATATTTTGGCACAAGGATTTTGTTTGTAATGTAAATCAGGCATGTGGTTCTATCTTACCCTAGGAAAGCTACTCTCTATTTGCTTAAACTCAGGAAACTTGGCAGTTGTAACTAAGCTCAGACTCCCAAATACATTTCATTTTAGTGTGAGAGTCATTATTAGCATGCAGAAGTCCTAGGGCTAGACTGTTAAACCTGGTACAGCTCCAGCCCTTTGATGTGCATGTGAGACACAAGAGGCAGGTACAGTTGGCAGAGAAGAAAATAGCAGGGAGAAACAAACCAGCACTAGGTCTGTCCATGGCCCACTCTTGGTAAAACCAACACTAATTTTTTCTTTAAACGTCACAACAGAGGAGATTTGACCGGGGAATCAGAATGCAAGCAGTGAGGGAACTTTGCCACTATTTATCTGGAGCTCCACCACACACTTAGGAAGACATCCAGCAAATAATCTTCCATCGGTAACTTCACAAGTCTTACACCCTCTCTTAAGCCAGGGGAGAAAATATGAAGTTACTTGCTAGAGTGGTTTATCCAAGCTATCAGATATTCATGGAAGAAAACCAAGAGTTGATGGAGAAAATTCCAGTTTGGCAAGACCAAGGGATTTTTCAGAACTGTATTTATTTCAAGAAACCTGGAAGAAGTCCAAGTACGGTGGATGTTCTACTAAAATCCAGAGAAAGACCTCATCTGACCTGCAAAATCTGAATGCTGCTTGTGCATCATGAATGTTAAAACTGAAACAGCCTGTAGGTGCCGTGTCAGAGAGTACTCAGTGGCAGCCCAGAATAGCCACTAACCATCGTGGCTGATGCAAAGGCCAAGTTCCAGCCCTGCTTGTGCCTGAATCAGGGAAGCTGTGACACCTTTTATGCGCTGCATCCCAACAGAGTACTCTTGTCATTACATCTCTCATCGTTCTTAGTGAATGTATTTTGAAAAGTTTGCAGTTTCATTTTGACACAAAACGAAAAATTATTTTGGAACTGCAGCATCTCTTCATGGGATGGAGTTCCTGTTTTCCAGGCCAACTGAGCCTTAAGCTTTACTTTTCAATGCCTAATGCAAATAATTTGAAATAGGAACACTGAAAGGCCTGGATGCATTCTGAGCACTAGTATTACAATTCAATACTCATAAAACGTATTTTTAACTCACTCTTGTTCCATAAATCCAGACCTCATAGTAAGTAAAGTAGAAATCTTCCTACAAATTTGAAAGCAAACCACTTTCCAAGCTCCCCTCATCTGTTTAAATTATGCTGACTGCCACAGAAAGTATACCCTGTAGAAATACCAGATGATTAAACAGCCTGCTTCACCTGTAAATAAGCACAGAATGTGGTGCGTTAGGTTGTTGTTATTTGCTTTGCACCTACTAGTCAAGCTCTAGTCCTGTGACTATTTATCTAACAGAGAGTCTCCAGGGGTTTTTTTCATTTGAAATAAATGCCAAATGACAAATTGCTTTTGACTGCAGTGGAATGCTGCCCATACATGCAAACTTTTTTTGCTGAGGAGCCACCTGCAAGGCAAACTCAAAACTCTGACATCATTATTCCAACCCAACATGAAATACTGCAAAATACAAACTCAACCCCCAGTTGCACTCTTACTAATACACACACGACAGAAGACTCAAATAAAAGTGTTCAGCTGCGAATATTTATGTCTTATTCTTAGTTTTGTTGTGCTTAGAGACTTAGTACACCTTTGGTTGCTTCTCATCTTCCAAATAAACAACACGGAAACACTTTTTTTTGTGGCTACCACATCCTATCACCTGCAAGACAGAAAGAACATGGCAAAGGTACTCTAAATGTAAGAAGAGGTTTCCTGGTGTTTACTACATTTCAAAGAGATATTTAAAAAATGAGAAAAGTTTTACTGATTGCAGAACATACTTTCAAGAACCATCAGCTTTCTGATGTGTGGTAATCTAACCCGCACTCTCATGTCTCCAGCCAAAATTGCAGCAAAGTGCCAGAGGGCTCCAGAAATCATTCTGATGCTTCAGTTGTGATTCTCCACCTATGCATATCTGGCAGCTCATACAGTTCTGCCACATGCTTTTCTCTAAACACATAGAAAAAAAGCTTTCTGAACTTCCTCACTGGAAAAAAGCACTACCTGGCAAATGCAAAATATCTCTCAAATATATCTCATGGTATTGTGCTGTTGTCATAGGTTTTCTTTTTTTTAAAGAACAAAAAAAAAAATCCTGCTTTGAGTTTTTTCCCTTTACCACTGTGAAAGAAAGGTGTTGAGCAGTTGGAGGGGGGAGGGGGCTAGCTGACTGGATTCCCCTGGCCAAAGGGATGGCTAGAAGAAACAAGGCTGGTGAAAGGACTTGAGCACAAGTCCTATAAGGAGAGGCTGAGGGAGCTGGGGTTGTTTAGCCTGGAGAAGAGGAGGCTCAGAGGAGACCTCATCACTCTCTACAACTACCTGAGAGGAGGTTGTAGCCAGCTGGGGATTGGTCTCTTCTCCCAGGCAACCAGCAGTAGGACAAGAGGGCATGGTCTTAAGCTCTGCCAGGGGAAGTTTAGGTTGAATATTAGGAAAAAATTTTTTACAGAGAGAGTAATCAGGCATTGGAATGGGCTGCCCAGGGAGATGGTGGATTCACTGGCCCTGGAGGTTTTTAAGATGAGACTGGGTGTGGCACTTAGTGCCATGGTCTAGTAGTGTTGGATCAAGGGTTGGACTTGATCTCTGAGGTCTTTTCCAACCCGGTTTATTCTATGATTCTAGTAACAGAGCTACAGACAAAACGACTGGCTGATAGTCCACGTGCCAACCTAATGGTTTCGGGACACTGTAGAGGAAGGTAAGTTTTTTTTCTGCTGGCTGGACTTCCCTTTACTTTTTCCCTGACTCAGGGAGTGGTGTGGAGAGGGTTCATTTTTTGGCCAGGTCACTGGCTTCTTCTGGCCCCCGGGGAGGTCCCGGCTCACCTCCGATTCCTCACGTCCTGCTCTGCCCACTGCCTGGACTTGCCTCGGATTCATCGGAAAGCCAGTGCCACAGGGGAAGAACCTTTGAGGGGAAAGGCCGCCCTTCCCCTCCTCTTTTCCCGTGTCGGCAGCAGCTTGCACCCATCGATGAAAGAGGGGGTCCCCGCCAGAGCCAGCCTTCGACAGCATGAGTCCACGGGAGGGACCACCCTTCCCCTTTCCCCCTTCTCCCTTCCCGGACCTGCGGCGCCTGTGCTTGGGAGCGCCCCGGGGGTGCTTATAACTGCTCCGAGAGGCGAGGAAAAGTACCTGACTGTTTTCCGTGGAAGTTTTGATTATGGAATTGTGGTTTGTTCGGTTGCATTACATATATATATATATATATATATATGTATTTAGTAAAGAGATGTTATTTTCTTTTCCGCACCTTTTCGACTGACGCCTCTTAAATTCGAAGTTATAATAACTCAGAGGAAGGAGTTTGGGTTTTTTCTCCTATCCCACCCTCCTTAGCAAACACTTTTGTCTCGTTAAAGTAAGACAGGTGTGCGAGTGCTTATGTTATTGATGGAAATTAAGGAGAAACCATGCCTCTCGCTTGTCTTTGAGACACTAAAGTAAACATTTATTAGTATATCTGTGAGCATAAGTCGGCAAATTGCATAAGCCCAGATGGTAGGTACAGAGAAATGAAATAAATTAATGCAAATGTGATCTGAACAGTAAAAATTTATTGTAAAAGCAATAGGTGATTGCCTTTACTGTACAATTACTACACTGGCAAAACTAATGGTTGCAACAGCTCTGTAGTCACTGACAACTATTTCTTAAGTCACTATCATAAAACACTATGCATTAAAGATGTTGCAAAACAATAACATTTAGAAAACTCAATATACTCTAAAATACAGAATCTGAATACATAGATAAATCAAGAGAGAAAGGTCTGTGTTTGACCAACTGTGTTCTTTCTCTCTGATCTGGATATAAGTACTGTCTTGTAGGACATGAATATCTAAACACTGCCAGTTAACATGCATCTGATATAATTAAAGGAACAAGTAGTGACACACACAGTTTCCCCCATGTGTCTGACCATGAATCTTGTTGACTGTGACTAAGGTACACTAATTATGATTGCAGGGAGGAGACACCGGGACTATCCACTCTTCCACTAGGAGCATTACATCTGAGCTTTATCGCTACCAAGCACTTCTATGAACCTTTGTGACTACTGGATTCATGAAATCCGTAAGAAGATTTTCCTAAGGGAAATGCAAAGCTGTCAGTGGAATCCTAGGAGGATTTTTTCCATTGCCACTTGACTGATCTCTGCAAACTGACTCACAGTTTTAGGCACCTCACAAATCTCAGGAGTTGTTTGCCCAAGGCACAGGCAAGGTGCCCATCACCAAATGGAATTACCCAGATAGTTCAAAAATTAACATATTTTAACAATTTGAACATATTTAATATTACCCCCACTATTTCATAGGGTATTATACAGATGAAGAATTACAGCACAAAGAGGCTAGTGCCTAGATCCTAGAAAAAGAACACTAACAATAATTTACTATTATGTACCATTGCAATACTCAGCTTTTAGCATCCTTGTCCTGCTGGTGGAATATGGACTTCTGAAGGTCTGATCGCCTCATACTGGGGTGCACCCTAAGCAGCAGGGAACAAAGGGAGGGAATAGCAATCTAGTTCAAATCCTGCCCTATTTCTATGGCAACAGAGAGGCACCACCAAGCTTCTCTGAAAGTGATGATAGACACACACTGAAGGTATATAGCAAGAGGTCTCCATAATAGTAATCTGGGTGGATGAGTAGCCTTTCAGGGCTGTAGAGAGCAGTGTTTTTCCAGATCCACCAACATTGTTGCAAAGCAGGAGATGGTGTAGGCATGTCATCCTGTCTGTCATTCAAAGGTGGTATTGTCATATTTTAGGAGGAGAAGGTATCTTTAAATTTAGAGTTGAAACAAGCTGTCTCTTGACCATGCAGGTAAACTCAGGCCTTTATACGTGCACTTGATACTATTTCTTAAAAATTAACCTCAAGACTTTATCATTGCAAATGGAAACAGATTTAGGGCAAAAGGAACTGTTAAGAGCGCTGATGAGCATTACTTTGTTCATCACAAACTCTGGGGGTTTTTTCCATGGTTACCCCTGCAATCTGCCCAAAAGTTCAGTTTTGTTTTAAGGAAATATTAAGACCTGGACAAACTATCAGGGACATAAGCACAGCCATGCATGGACAGAGCAATGGTCCATCCAGTCCTGCATCCTGTCCCTACTCTCTGTCTGGCCCAATAGCAGGTGCCCAGAGCACAGCATGACAACAGGGCAAGCATCCATCAGTACCTGCTCTGATTATGCTCCCAGCTCCCTTTAAGTTGGGACTCTGGGACATCGTGGACCAGGCAAAGCATAAACAAGCAAAGTGATACAGGGCAACATCCAGTGAGAATCCAGGATTAAAGACGCCCTTTATATTTCTTATTGTAAAGCATTATATTCAGAAAAAGTATGTGACTTTTTTGCAACCTCTGCAAATTTTATCTTTTTTTTAAAAAAAAACAACACATGAATGTATAAACTGACTGCAGCATTCAAGTACCAACCCTACTAATGCTAAGTATAGAGCTCAGCTCCCTTTGGAATCATCAGTCTGTCATCATCTATACATATTACAGACATTTTTGCTGTAGCACCAAACTAGAATTTCATACTCAAGCACATGCTCATTAGGATTCTTAAGCTTTTAGCAGCATCACTGTTTTCCTATGTATAGCATCTGTTTGATTACTCTTAAATACAACTTTGTGCAACAAGGCCAACTTATCTAGTACTCCAGACTTCTCCATAGGTCTGCTTCCTTATCTTTCTACAGTCTTTGAGTGAGTTGCAAATTTTGTTCTGGCTTTGAGTTCAGTAGCAAAAATATTGAGTAGGACTGGTACTTGTATGGAGCCTTGAAGTCTCTCACACTTTAATCTGGTGATGATTTCCTGTGACAAGCTTCTAGACTTATGCAAATTCAAGTCAATTTAAGGTATTTCTAGGAATAGTGCTCTAAAACGTATCTTACATACTACTCATGTCTTGCTTTCAATGAGCAATGCAGAGATGTGTGCTGGAGAGTCTGGCCTTAAATATGGCTGTCAAAAACCAAAAATGGACCAGAGTGTTATATGTATTGAAATAAAGTGAGCAGGAGTGTGAATGGTGTGGGAGTGAGAGCTTTTACAAAGGCAGTGAGTGCCAATCAACAGACATCAGAAGTCTGTGCCAGCATGAGGCAGACTCTCCCAACCCACCACCCACTACAGGCTCTGCTCTGCAGGGCCTCACTACAAAAGTGAGTCAGAAGTGGTCAGGGCTGTGGAAACAAGGGACTACCAACCTGAGACTGTTGGAATAGGAAAAGAGAGCAATGAGGATGGTGGGATTGACTTGGGGTTCTGGTCTGTGGATATGATATGAGAGAAGAGGATGGAGCTTTAGATCTGTGTTCAAAGGATGAGTGATGTGGGAAGCACAGCTTTAAGAATGTGACACAGCAGGGGTGAGACCTCCTTATATTGAAGCCAAAAGCTTTTTCTCATAAATAGTTACAAATCTTTCTCCCTTCCTTGTTCTTGGGTAAACATGATTCTTTTTAGCCTCCACCAATTAGCTGGATACTCATCTATTAAACGTGCACGTTCTTGATAATGTATAGGGGTACCTTTGCAATCAGAATGTCAAGTGGCAGATACAAATGCCTCCCAAAATTTAAAGAAACTGTGTCTGCTCTATTCCTGTAATTTGTAACATTTATAATCTCACCAAAAATGAAAGCAGATTTGCTTGATGAGATGCAGCATGAAACACTGAAATCCCCTTTGCCCTGGCTTGCCAGCCAAATAAATCACAGGCCACTTCATACAGGCCCTATCTGAGTACATAAACATGACAGGACAGCTTTGGGAACATCTACTAAATCTCATTAAACACTTCCACTGATAACATAATAATATGCTAAACATATTCTAGCTGCCACACTGCACTGAGAATCAGAGTTCCCCCCTCCTGCTTTTTATAATGCTGCGCTTTGCCTCCATAAAAAGAAAAATAGTGTCATAGTTTAGTTTTAAAATACTTGCTCACCCTTCAGGTTGTATATTTTCAAAGCTCAGCTTTTCTTACTCTCATTTTTGGGACACATCATTCTTTAACCTTGGACTGCTCTCCTGACAAGGTGAAAACTCATTAACCACCTCTGTATAATTTAAACACACAGCTTTGCCACTATGCTGGCACTGGCCCACAGGGATGCCTGGATTCCTGTAGTGATAGCTTGTTCTTGTGGCAGGTATGTCCTCAATAGCTCTCACTGGGACGGAAGATAATTACTTTCCCAGCAAAAGAATGACAGTACTAAGAAGCCACACAAATGCTGTATGAACTTGTATAAGGCAAGACCACCTCCCCCAGGACTGTCATGAAGAGAGGAAAAAAAAAAGCTTCTGTCCCTATCTCCCAGTACCTGGTGGTACAAGCGAGAGTGGCACACACAGCTCACATGTCAAACACGTTTCTCCCCTCAGCAGCCATTTCAAAGGTAGAAAGTTTTTCTGAAGTGCCTGTTTTTAATAAAGAAATTGAGGACAATGTCAATGCTTGGTATCTCTAATAATTTATATCACTGTCCCCAGTTGCAGGCAGAGAAACACTAACATTGCTGCAGGGACATCGGGGAAGTGGCAGCTGGGTCCATATGGCAGGGGAACAGCTCTACCACTGTGGAGCCACCTTCCTCAGTACCATGGCTACATCAAGCTGATCCCTAGTTATACTTGCTTCATTTGGGTTCCTTGTGGTTACCCTTTACCCCTCTGCCAATCTCCCAAATGTTTCCCAAGGCCTCATGTCACCAGGGAGACAAGCTCGTTTAGTGAGGATCACTGATTCACATCCACTCTGCAGGACAGGCTTTTAGACCTGCTCATTGCTCCAGTGACTGGGTGGATCCAGCACTGTAAGACTTTCAAAGTCACCAGAGACCCACCAGTCTCTAAAAGCTTGTGAGAGCAATATCTGACAGCAAAATCAGGTCTGCATCATTTAATTTACGATAGTGGTGGAGAAAGATGGGAAGCAGCTTAGCATGGTAGGTGCTGGGTGAATGCATTAGCAAATGAAAGCCATTGGAACCCTTATTTCAAATTTCCCCATGTGTTTTTTTTTCTAGGCTTAATGCTAAGCAGGATCTGTCTACTTTCCAATTTCAGTTTGAATGATGCCAAAATCTTTTGAGCACAACCCAAAGAAGTCAAAGCGGAAGATACTCATTTCACTAAAGAAAAAATACTCAGGGAAGCTCTCTGGAGTGCAAAATGGCCCCCACATAGAGATCCCTGAGCTGTGGTTTAGCATTCACATTGCACAGAGCTTCTGGCATTTGGGAAATCCCCTAATCTGCCACTTCCCATGTGTCTCAGGTGCCACTCAAAGCTGCTTGCCATCAACTCTGGTGAAGATACAGTGACAGTCCAGGGGCAAAAGCAAGAAAGTTTTAAAAAAAAAATTGAGTCTAGCATTTAAAGAGCTAAAGTTACCAGTTTTTACTCAACATAATTAAAATGGCACGAGACAATTTTGAATGGATCAAGCTATCTTTTTCATATTGCTCACCTTCTCCCTCTTTACACCCTCCTTTACCTCATTCTTATCACTTTCCCCCATAGAACAACTGAGGCTTTGCATATCTGCCATTACATCAGGACCCTTTCTTCTCTTACTTTTGCAACTGAATCCTTCAGATCAGGGCCTGAGCATCTGCTCTAGGCAAGGTTTGCAACACCTCCTAGGAACATCATTTCTCACCACAGTCCCTTATGTGTAAGGCTCTGGGTGGGAATAAAGGCACAGTTCTGGCCTACACCTGGAGCACTGCACCAGCTCCAAGGGCAGCATGGCCCGGAGTGCCTGCTGGCAGGGAGATACCTGGGCCTGATCCGAGAACCCCCACAAGTTAGTGGCAAAACTCCCACTGACCCGAATGGAGTTTGGATCCGCACTCTGTTGAGATGATTTTGGAGGTAATTAAGTGGAAAAATCCAAGTGAACAATTGCCCGTGAATGCCTGCTGATGAGCAGAAGGGAGAGATCGCGGCAGGAGGGAAAAATTGTAGCAGGAGAAGCGACCACTCAACAGCGGTAAAGTAGAATAAATAAAATTCCTACAGGATGATACACAGATAAATTCTCATGGTTCCCTTTCTGTAACCCTATCCTTACAAATTTCTTTTATTCACACATAGTTTATACTGGAACCTACTTTACCTCCAAATTTGGCATAATACACTTCAGATCCATGCAGCAAGCACATTTCATAGCATAGACAATACAAATGAAGAGACTGTTTCTCAGGTTCCCTCCCAGTTTACGTTTGTGTGGATCCTTCTCCCTCTTTGGGCTAACAAAAGCTATCTCTGTAGCCACAGCAGCAACTTTTACCATGAAAACTGATGCTAAAGTATTTCTTGCTGTTTATTTGGACAGAATTTAGAAACTGCCTTTTTTCAGGAAGGTGGCCAAATCTCTAGGCAGAAAATGCCAGTGAGGCCTTTTATAGCAAATGAGTGCATGAAAACTGCTGCTAGAACTACGTGAAGACTAATGCTGAAGATGTATTCAACAGACTCAGCTGTTGCCACTTCAAGGAGGAGGCTGAGGACCTGCAGTTCAAGGAGAAGGAAAGACATCTCCAAAGACAGATCCTAGACTGAGTTAAGTCATCTCTGAAGGTACTGGCTTCCCCCACGCACTGCGGAAGCCAAATTTTGCCTAACACAGACCTGTGTTCAGAACAGACCTCAAAGAAGAGCTCAGAAAATAAACTGGCTGCTCAGGTAACACCAGACTGAGCAGATTAAACCACTGGGATCATTTTCCCTTTTAATCATCCGGTTCTGTGGCACTGGAAGTAGTTGATGTAGGCACTTGCTCATGCAGGCAAACAGAGCAAACTTAGGGAGGACAGTGGGGATCAACCAAGCACCCAGGTCATCCGGTGGGTTTGTTGTGATGAGGCAGGTCCAGGCTTGAGCTGGGAGACCCATCTGCAGGTGAGGACCAGGCTCAACAGGAGCACCCAGAGTCAGACACTGCCCTGGGACAGCCAGGTAGGGCTGTGGAGAGCTGGAGACCAGCATTGCTGCTGTATGGCTGGGGCAGGGACTGACAGCCCTAGGGGGCTGGAATGGGACCCTGGCCTGTGGGCAGGGTGAGAGAAGGTCCAGGAGGAGGTCAGGCAGGGCCATTAGGGCCTGTTAGTGCCCCCAGGACTATGGCAGTAGTTTGGCTGTAAATGTTCAAGCACTCTAGCTTTATCAGATTTCACTAAAGCTAATGGGATGAAATCTTACTTATCCATAATGTCTCTTACCCTCCTTTTCTAAAAATCTAAAAGTCTGTTGCTGTAAGCAGATCCTTGAAAGCAGCTGCGAGAATAGCTTTTTATGAAGAACCCAACCTGCAGTGCTGTACGCTACCGTAATTACCTCAGGTTTTACCACTGTTGCAAATTATTCTCATTTGTCAATGCCCCCATCCTGCCCAACCCGTGTCATGTCATTATCATTGCCTTTGGTTTTGAGTATTCCATGATGCTGTGTTTGTTGCAGAAGGAGCCTATTTAAAAGCAACATAAAATTTAGAGAAGACTTTTGCTTACAGTTTGCCTGAATAATACTACATTAGCATTCATCAGTCTTCACTAATTTATTCTTGCTCCTTTGTAATAAGCATGCAGACACTGTGTAAACAGGACCTCTATCAGAACAAATGATGCAGAGTTTCATTCCTCATGAAGAGGACAGTAGACAGTAGACAGTAGACAGATTCTCACTCCACAAATTGTTCCATTTGTAAATTATCCCATAGGTTAACAGATTTTTGAAGCCTGAAGGGACTTCTGGTATCATCTAGGCTGTATTACCTCTTGTGTAACCACCGCATATTTTAGCTGGACAATTTCATCCAGTGATTTCTAGCAAAGAAGAAATTATTCTCCAGAACTTATTGCAATTGGGGATCTTTGAGGGGAAAACCATGAATGAAATAAAGAGACTTTTGCCTTTAAAAATTACTTTCAAAGGGAGATTTTCTAAGTATATAAGTCACTAGTAGTTAAAGACAGATTACATTTATAATACATGATAGATGTTATCAAAGTGATTTCAGGCTTGACTCCACAAAGGCACTTACTTAGGAGTGAATAGCTTTAAACTTGTGAATTGTCTGATAGATTTCCATGGGCCCACTCCTAGGCTTCCAACAGAACCTGCATGTAAGAGTTTTGCTGCAACAGCCACCTCAAAAATTACCTGCATATATTTATAAAACAGCTTCAGATGAGCTTCAGCGTGAACTAAGACTCTAGACCAGTAATAGCTGCACTGCAGCAAAACGCCTTCAAGGCAGGTCTGGAAAACATTATGCTGTCTGTATATAACACCAAACTGATTTTGAATTGTCTGTGAACATGGTGATCACCTATTTAAAAAAGCAGCCTTGTTACCTGACACTCATGCTTGAAAATCTTCAATTTTTCTATCAGTAATCACAAAATAATGCTCACTTCTGAAACATGGGACAAGAAATAGTTGGTGTCAGTGATATGTCAGAGCAAAGACTGACTTTTAAGTAGTGACTACAGCAGCTGTAGATATTTGCTTAGCTGACGCCACCTTCATTTACCTTCCCTTGAAGATGACACAATTGTCACAACAGCTGTGTCATGTCATAAACTCAACCTCAAAACAACATTAATTGGAATCCATGGGGAGCACCTGATACTTTTAGGAAAACACAAAATTATATCAAAGTACATCAAAGAGTAAGTTACACGACAAGAAAAATGTCAAAATAATATCAATATAGACAAATAAGATGCTGAAAGATGAAATGCAGCAAACATTATTGCCAGATTTTGGAAATAACTGCAGAGTTTCCAGGTGACTGAAAAATAATTGGGACATGGGAAAAGAACAAATTAGCTCACTGGCAAGCTAGGTATGAGCTAGGAACATAACTAAAATTAACAAGACTGAATAATATGGCTTCGAGGTAAAACTGTAAGCTTTATAGAATCTATACAACAGTAGCTGATTTCAGTAGACTATTATCCAGTCTATACTTTAAAGAACACCCTTTATTTCCTTGATTTGTTCCACAGGTTTGTCCCTACCCTGATGGTAAAGATTCATTTATCACAAGGTCTGAATCTATTCATTTAGCCTCTGAAGAACACCTGTAAGATTCTGATTAATCTTCCAGTCAGAGCAGAGTTAAGGCTGGAAAAACCATAGTACTTTAGCAGCACTAATGACAAAGCTCCTACAAAAAAACAGTAGTGCTATTTTTCTTTCCTCCTCTCCTAAGGTGACAGTGAATGGGATACTTGCACTAAATATTGTGGATCAGACTTCTCAGTTAAGACTTTGTCAGTTAAGGTACTTCTCTAAACCTTTGGTTTTGCAGTTGTAACTTGAAAAGAAATTATATTCCAAATCTCTAGGAAGGTTTGTTACAAGCTGTGCAGATAACAAGTGATGCCTACACATGGCATACCGAGGAGCAAAAGGAATGGATTCACAGAGTGAAACAGCCACGTGCCACCTATATACCACCCAACAAGAAGCAGCAGTGCCCAGGGGTGCTTCTGGAGAGCATCTTTGGTTTAGTTATGTTTAAAGGGAATTCATTTGTGTACTCCAAGACCAATTTTTTATGTGAACCAAAGCATGCTAAGGGGACAATTCCTGCTAAAGCACACTCCTACTTTGCAATAAAATATCGCTGGTACATTGCCTGCAGGCACCAGCCTGTTCTACTGGGTTCTAAAACTGAGCAGCGAGCTAATGCTTCTGGCAGGACTTGAAAACAGGTTTACTAAAGCTCTTTGGGATCTCTAATAAAAGTTCAGTACTTAGAGGGAAAGATCAGATGTTTTTACTATAGTGAACTGCTGTTGTGTTCTGAGTGCCAAGGTAGTCACAGAAGACTTCAGCACCACATATGAAACTAGAAAAAGAAATCAATCCCCTTCAAGCTTTGTACACAGAGATTGAAAGTTTCATAAATGATCTGAGGTGACAAATTTCCAAAAACTCGGATGGAGACAAGAGTTTGAGATTGAAGGACATGGACATACACAAAAAATTTGGAAATGGAGGACTGAAATCTTTGGCTGAAGGATAGAAACGTGGTGAGGACTGAAGGTGGGAAAAACTATGAGTGACCTCCTTTGATCTTTGAACCCCAAAAAGGAAATCATCAATACAGAACAGAAACTCCTCTAGTAACAGTAGGTTCTACAATCTTCCTGGCCCACATCTCTTTCCTGCTGTAAGTTTCTATTTTGGCACTGACACATGCCAACTTCCCAAGCAATTGTTTTGTGCATGCGTAATCTAGACACAAAAGAAGCTATACACTTTTGGGTTTTGTCATTTGGTTGCAAAAAGATTTTGCCTGGCTTTGGAAGGACTACTCTGTGGCCAAACTGGTGGTTCATAGAGTGAAAAAGACAGATCAAGTGATGCACAGACAAAGCAGTATAAAATCAGTCACATATCATTTGTATCATCTAAAATTTACCACTAGAAATTCTCTGTGCCTCTCAGCTGGCAGAGGTGCTGCTCCCGTGGTCCTCTTGCACTGAGCCTCAAGAATTATATGTAGGGAACAAATATGAAGGCAGCTGAAGAGCAGGAATGGCCTCAGAGCCTGTGGTGGTTCTTTATCGCTCCCTCATTGCTGGTCCTACTTGGAGCTTGGGCATACCCCCTTCCCTGCACAGCTGCTACTGTGAACAGCCTTCATCCCATTTGTCTGCATTGTCCTCTGCAGTTTCCTGTAACAGGACAGATATTCCACATATACTCCCAGTGCAGCTCATTAATGGGGAATCAGACCCGTACATTTATGCCATGGGTTTCTAGCTGCAGTTCTCTGAGATACCGAGAGATGTTTTCAGATACAAATATCACTCTCCTGATGGCCATCAGCAACCTTGAATGTATCTTAGCAACATGGCAAAAAGTGAGAAGCCTCAGGCACACAGACTAATTACCATGCAGTGACAAGTTGCTGCGTATCAGCTACCCTACAATGGCTATCTGCACTGATGCTGTTAAATATCTGCAAGGAAAGAGTTGTGACTATGATTTCCTTCTGCCACAGACAGAGTACGTATGTGCAGTTACTGCACATCGGCTGATAGGAGGTCATTTCTTTACCACTTTCCTCCTGCTTGTGCCTGTAGTATTTTACTGACTGATTTGACAGGCCCTATATAGACACAGGCTGTGGATGGCTGGAAGCATGTTTCTATAATTTCCCACTTCCCTCTTGTTTGAAGGACAGCCTGCCAGTGTGTACACAGACGTGGGTCTGGCAGGCACTGGTTGGCAGAGGGCCCAGGGAAGCACCCATGGAGTGGGAAGAAATCATTGGCTGTGATTTAGTGGTTGGGCAGGGGTAGGAAAGAAGGGAGCATAGAGAGAAAAATTATGCAGATGTTTCTTAGGGGAGTGGGGACAATGAGGGTTCACAGAGGCTGGAAGATAACAGCTGATAGTGTGATTGTGGTTCTGAGGGCTTTGACTCAAAATGAGAAAAAGCTGTCATGTCAAACAGGACCTTCAGCTCACTACCAATAAAAGCATAAAGATACTGGGGAGGGAGAGGGAAACAAACCCTGCTTGTTCTCTTTTTGTTTTCTTCTTTTTATCTGAAGCCTGGTACGGCAACATAGGAATTTTAGAAGCACACTGAAATTTCAGTGAAGTGCCTTCTCTGAGAACAACCTGTGAATTAACTTCAAGACTAAAGTTCCAAAGTATTTTACTGCTACACCACTTTCTACACCTGCTACACCTCTTTCTACAACTACTCGATGTTTCAAAACAGCTTATTTCAAAGCTTACAGTATTACCTGGTTACAATTCCCATCTGAGCCTGTGCTGGATCAGAGCCTGTGGACCATATATTTCTTGTTAATGTTTTCAGTAAGAAGAAAATAAATTATTTCAGCAAGAAAATAACTACTGCAGATATTTGCTTGCATTTGAAAAATGTTTAGGTTAAAGAACAACTCCCCCAGAGGGAAAAACAGAGAGAACCAAATAAAATCAGAGACATAAACAGAAACATGCATCACATTTTTATCCTGGCAACCAGCATGAGGGTTCAACAAATCTGCAACAAATGACATCCAGCTCAAGGTCCAGCACTTTGCTTTTGTTATTTAGCTGTTTGGATTAAAGCTTTGGATTTTTTTCACTGTAATGTTTTAAGTGATTGGGACATGCCTTTCACAAATTAAAATGTCCTTCTTTCTTAAAAATGCTGGATCTTGCTGGCTGGCAAGTCATATGGATTTCAATAGAAACACTGGCACTATCTTACTCAAGTTGACTACATACAACAGCAGAGATCAAAGCAAGCTAAGTCTCATGGGAACAATAGACAGGGAAACGCACATTCCAGAATTTGCTGGATTATTTACAAAATGTGATCACTTTAAATATGTTGTTTCTGTAGCAGCTTATGGATCTTCTGTATATCTGAGATTTAGGTTGTTTTCCTTTTTTTTCTTTTTGTCTCCTGGGTTTCTTACAATATAAGTTGGAATTTTCTGCTTGCCTGCCTTACTTCCCCAAACACCAACAAAATTTCTGGAATTGGCACTGGGGCTCTGGATGCCTAAAGAAGCAATTTTTCAAATTCAGCTATGCACAATTTAATTTCTCCTGAAATTAATAATCACAATATCTTTCAAACATAATGTACAACATTTCCTTTCAGAAAAACAAAAAAAAAGGATTCTATTTTTATGTGTCTGCCTTATTCCACTACTAAAGACAAGATCTCAATTCTCAAAACAGCAAAGGTAGAGGCAGCTGCTTAGTTATCTGAATTTGTATATCATCGTTTACTGTTTACATCCCAGTGGCATTGTATTATACACAGTGTAATATAGATGAAGACAGTCCTCTGCATCATACAGCTTACAGTCACAACTATAGCTAATGAGAAAAAGGAAGAGAATCATGGTCTTTGTCTCTCTGCCTCAGTTCATCACCTTTAAAATCATGGAATGGAATCATGGAATGTCTTGGGTTGGAAGGGACCTTAAAGATCATCTAGTTCCAACCCCCCTACCATGGGCAGGTAACCTTCCACTAGACTAAGTTGCTCAAAGCCCTATCCAACCTGGCCTTGAATACTTGAATTACTGAAATTTAGGGTGATGTTTCAGAAAGTAGTTGGCACAAAGAACTGAGATGTACTTAGCAGTAATGTGTCTGTAGTGGTATCCTTTGCTAGGCCAAAATCTGCTGGTATGTCCCATCTGTTCTGTTGTAATGGAGTAGAAATGCTTTGTGGGAGACTGGTCTGTTGTGTGTTTTGGGTATGCAAAACACTTTGTGCAAACCCACCTCAGCAACAGTGGCCAAATGCAAAATATAATCTTTTCAGCCTTAAAACACCCCTTATATTGCACAAGAAAAGATTCATTAGGTCTTGAATTCAAGTCTCATGACATGTAATTGTTTCCTCCAAGACCTTTTGTCCTACCTACTTTAACCTGTAAGGAAGTAAACTAGGCCCTTCTCAGTGGTGCCCAGTGACAGAACAAGAGCTAATGGCCACAAATTCAAATACAGAACATTCTTTTTAAATGCAAAAAAATATATTTCCACTGTGAAAGTGATCAGGCATAGGCGCAGGTTGCTTAGAGAGCTTGTGCAGTTTACATCCTTGGAGATACATAAAACCCAAGTGAACATGTCAATGAGCAACCTGCTCTCTCTGACCCTTTTTAGAGCAAGGGAATTGCTCTATGTCAGTTGGGCTTTGAATTCTTAGTCACCTATCTACCATGGAAAAAAGTGATAGTGAAACACTTAAATAGCTACATACTTTTAGAGACTTCAACAGAGACATAATTTCAGCACTTTTAGAGACATAATGTAACACTGTTGTATGTGGAAAACAAAGCAAATAAGTTACAAACATGGGCTGGGTGTTCCTGTGAATCCTAATGGCTCAAAGACAGAGGGCAAACAAGACAATCACAGTTTATTACTAAATTAAAAAAAAAAATCACCTTGTATTGTGAAAGTTAATCTTACGAACTTTAGATGTGCAAGTCATGGTTTCAAACATTGGGAGTTGCAGGATTTGTCCCTGCACTTTTTTACTGCTGTCTGAGGAAG
The DNA here is from genome assembly GCF_001715985.3 of Manacus vitellinus. NCBI lineage: Eukaryota > Metazoa > Chordata > Aves > Passeriformes > Pipridae > Manacus > Manacus vitellinus. The sequence goes on along the minus strand of NW_021940208.1, from coordinate 16,176,896 downwards.
TTTCACTTGGTTAAACAAAAGAGGAACATTTCTTCATTTTAGGACTTGGATATAGGAAAAGGATCCTAATGCATTTTTTTCATAATGCCCTTGTTCTCTTCGCTTTTCCCTTTTTACCTTTGCTATGTAACACTGTGTCTTGTGAACTGCTGTTTAGTTATGAGGAGATAAGACGTACTTTGTTCCAGATCACTGTGAGGAAAATCCACATAAACACTAACTGTGGGGAAGAGAGGACTGAAAAAAAAGTAACTCAGAGTCAAGCTGTGTAATTAATGTCCATATGAAATATATATGGAATTCATTAAACATTAAAACGGAAGACTAAAAGCTGCCAGCTGGATTGTCAAGTAACAAAAGATCCAAGAGGCCAACTCACCAACTCAGTGAGTGAGGGTAACCTCCCTGATCAGCTAAGAAAAAGGTTATTTTCACTGCCTCCTTGCTACTCTAATACATCTCAAAAATTCACAGAGTAAAATCTGCCCAAAAGCTTAATTCTTCCTCCTGTCAGGACTTTCTCAGATTCTGCCTTCATGTGTGACCTGAGTCCTCCCTTACCCAGCCACTGTGGCCTTAAATGCCTCCAGACTGAGCTCTGTTACATAGTCTAGCTGAGCATACCTAGTACACAGCCACATGAACAGAACTAATGATCAGGTTTATAAAAACCTGCTGCAGTGTCATCTCATCCCTTCTCACACACACCACCTGTTCCCTGGCCCATCTGGTTTTGGGTGTTTTTCCCCCCAACCATCTGTTACACCTTCCACTGTCTTCACTGGTAAGCCCTAGGATCCATAATTGTATAGTAACTAGCACAAAATGATTCCTGTCAGCACTGAGGTATTAATAAAGTTAGCAATAGTGGGATAATAACAGGACCTTGGCCCAGTACAATTTTTACCTGAACCAGCTGAACACACTTACCTAAAGGACACAAGGCTGCTATTCCAACATTTTATGTATTCAGGATTTTTATTCATGGCACAATTAACCATTTCTGCCATTACAGACAGCGCTGGACAGTTTTATTTGCACAGCAGTGTATCTTCCCTGCACTAATCAGTAAAGCACTGACCTCTTGGTAGGTAGCAGCAGACAGGCTTGCTTTTGCTCTGTAGCGGTGACAGCTCCCTGCAATGCTGTAATAAGCATGCTGTGACAACCAGTAATGACACCAGCCTGGAGACAATCTGAAAAACACTACAGTAGTGTTGAAGTGAACAAAATATTTAACCCTGCATTCTCTCTACACATAGCATAGCACTGGACCCACATCCAGTGCTCACTGAAAGCAGGACCCCATGCAGCTGCACAGGGCCAGACTAGGACAGTGCCCACTTTGGGTGTGCAGAGTATGACAGGAAGGGAATTGTGTGTAAAGACTGAAGGGTTTGGTTCCTTCTCTAGCAAGTGGAAGAGTGTCCCTTGTAAGTCATGCACGAAGGTATGTTTGCACAGATATGTATTAAAATATGTTCACACAGGTAATTACCTCAGCATAAAGGAACTGGAGAACCACCTGCCTTTCTCCATCTTCCAAGTCAAGTGTACTTGCCAAGTTGCCAAGTAAGCAAACCTGCTCAAAACAATATAAAGAGAGGAAATAAAACAAAGGGCCTTCAGACTCCAAGGACTGGGTGAATTTTCCCTTACAGCAATTTTATGATAGATGTTTACATTTTTCATACAGAGCTACTGGCACTTTTTGAAGTTCAGTTTACATCTTGACAGCTCCAGCTGTCAGGTCAGTGCTGCAGACCAAGAGAAGCTAGGTGGGTCAGGACCTTCTCTCAAAGTCCTGGTTATTTCCAAGTTTGTAGCAAGTTATAAATAAATTGAATGCTCCCTTCATGAAATGCTACAATACAGACCATTTCCTTCTGATTAGTGAGGACAAGCAGCCTTTTAACACTTTCTTTCTCATTTATTCCGTCCCGTTTGTATTAGTGATTTCCACTACTTTTCTTATGAACCATGGCTCTTGCTTAATTTTTTCAGACTTCTTTCATTTTCATTGTAAAGACAGAAGAGCAAGTTGCTCTGTAAGAAAATGCACATGAAATAAAATGTGCTTTCCCTGAACCACACAGTTTGTTCCATGGAAAAAGTAGCAAATGCTTCTGCATCGCCAATAGGTGCCTAATACAAAAGAGAGTACCCACAAGAGAAGTGAGCTGCTCTACAAACTACTGGTACAGATAAAAGTATTACTCTGTGCTGGTATCCAAAATACAACTCCTGGGGTCAAATACATATCTACCTGCAGCTTTGCTAAAGTTACAACACAAATGCTTTTGTCTCCTCTGCTTTCTTTAATTAGTGTCACATCCATTAATGAGCTGTAATAATACTGACATTCCAGGAAACAATGTCTGGCTCTTCCTAATCAGAAAGAGAGCTGTAAATCTTGCAAGGAGAGATTGGCTTTAATTTGTGCCTGTGGGATTCTGATATTGAAATACTGGCCTTAAATGTCTGCTCCATGGGGAGTTACTGCTGCGCATTAATTCTGAACTTACCAGTTATTGAGCTGCAATAAGACAAAAAAGAGCAAGGAGCGACATAATATTAATTGACATAACACTGGGAATGCTGTAGCATATGCAGGAGTGCACTCACCCCTGAAGGACACCACACCAATATACACCCCCTACTCACAGCCTGTGCTATCAACTTTGAGGAAGAAGCAGCTTCAGAGAGCCCAACTTTACCACAGATCCACTCCTACATACACAAAGAGAAAGTTATATGGAACAGCAACACATCCCATTAGAAAGACTCAGGAGGTTACCATGGGTTTTGCCACTTCATGTATTATTTTCCTATAATGATTCATACTGAGACATTTCATTGAATCATCTTCCATGCACTGTCTTAGCAATAGGAAAAAGAGATCAGATAAACTTAGGAAAGTTTTCTGAAGTAACTCCCTCCAGCTTAACACACTTTTGATTATGCAGCTTCCTGTCTTTGTTGTGAGGTGATATGAGGTCACTATGGTCCATTCAAGCTGCCCATGTTTTACTACATTCACTGCTGGAAACGGAACTCCAGAATGCAAGATGCCCTTCAGACTACCCAGTCAAGAGCAAAACTTTCACACAGTATTTAGCAAGTCTCAAATCCCTCTTTGCTGTGGCCCCTCATACTGGAACTTTTCACAGGGGTGCCTGTAAGATGGATTGCTGACTGTTCTTTAAGGTGCAGTAAAACAATTTAAAGGCCTGTCCTTTCCTTAGCAGTCCTGGTAAAATACATACCATTACATTTGGGGTTTTAAATAAGCCTGTACAAAATACATAAAAATTCATATTTCCCATATTCTCTATACAAAAATCTTTCTAATAACAAATCGTAGAAAAAATATATTTGGTACAATGCAAAATTACAAGGAAGTCCCAACTGGATGGAGATAGAAGCTCTCCTTTTCTCATGAGATAAGTCTTCCTATTCATATAACATCTATTATGATTCATTAATATCTCATAATTATAAACATCCTTATGGCAGCTTCCTGAGGAATGGTAATGCTGCTATGTCTGCTTCACAGAGGAGGAGCTGAAACACTGAAAGACTGAGGTTCACCTCAATGGTCTTTAAGTTTCTTGATCTAAAGCAGTGATCTCGGCTCCCCCCATCACAAAGAGAAAGAGAAGCATGTGCTTTCAAAGTGACTGGTCCTTCCTAAACTAAGCAAATTGAAATTACGCTCAGGGATTATCTAACCCTAAACTATATACAGAGACAAACTGGAGGATACAGGACACTAACTTTGTTCCCATGCATGGGGACTTAAATTACAAAGAAAGTATGAGCAGAGCATGATTTTGAGCTTGTATTTCTCAAAAGTGAAGCTCGCATCTTAACTACTGAGTAACATAAAATAGTGGACAAGACACTAAAATAAGCATTTGCTAAAAATCTTCTTTGATGGATTTCATGCAATAAAGAAAACACAAAATGAGTTTAATCTATCACTAATTCTATAACACAATAACAGTATAATATTACAGATGCAGACCAAAGTACCTTGTTTGAAAATGTTTGATAGGTACAATGATGTATGAAAAAATTATTACATATAAGAATGGTAAAACTAGTGATAAGGTTGAATACTAGAAAAAATGTTTTAAAATTGCATGTAGCAAGTCATCAGACATATAGATGGATCATGGAGCTGTTTTTTCTTTTAAATCCACCAGAATAGAAAATGAAAAAGTAAGGTCAAAAAACAGCCTGGATTTTTGGACTAAAATGTACCAACAAATTAACTAATAATGCATATTTAAGGAACCATCTGGTTAATTTGTTGGACATTTTACTTGTTTTCCTTTACTTTGCTTCTATTTCCTTGAAATATTGCCCTGTCACAAATCTTTCCTGGAGCTTCTGCATGAAATGTGTCAGCTTTCAAGTAACACAAGGGCAGGAGAAACGAGCTAGCATCCAAAGAGAAAGGAGAGAATGAAGCTACAAGAGCACACTTGAGTTTTAAGTGTGTTACAGTCATTTTGTAAAATTCACATCAGTTTGGCTAGTTATACTGTAGTTTTTCCCTAATATTTTTTTCCAGAAGAAATGAAGTGTGATACTATGGATTGTGTTCAAAATCAACTGCTATCGCTGATTTCAGTGGAACCGTTTGGAGTGCAAAGCTAAGTGCAGAACTGAGGTCCGTCTTGTACAGCTAAATGAAAACAGGTGTTTAGAACAGAATGAAATGGAGTGGCCAAACCATAGGTCTATTCAAACTAGTATTAAATGTATTCCACATTTTGGAAACCAAGTTGCAGCCAAAGTGTTTTGGGTTTAACATAATGAGCGGTTTTATTTATTTCACTTTTACAATTGTTTGACAATAATCCAGGTAATCAATTACAAATTTCAGACAAAGTTCTGGTTTCTGCTGGGCTTGTTTTTGTATGCTGAGAAACATACCTAGCTGAGAAGTGGCATAACTGAGAAACCTATGAGGAAGAGTCCTTTCTTTTCTTTATCAAACCTGGCTGATTTTCAACATTTGTATTTATTCTGAAATAATTCAGATTGACTCAATTCTAATAAGCCCGCTCATACATCTACTAATTTAAACAGGAACTGAAATGCTTTAAAATAAATACATTCCAAACTTTGCTTCACTCTGGTAACAATAGTTTACATACTGTACAAAGAACTGAAACAAAAGACCAGAAAAAAAAGAAATCAGTCTGTGGAATTGATTACAACTACACCATGGCAGCTACAGAACAGAAAAAAAAAAAAAAAAAAAAAAGAATCATAGCGCAGTGTTACTATGGTTTAGATGAGTAGTTCCAGGCATCTTGTCAATACACTGGCTGTATGATCTCTCATGCTTTTTTTTACGTGATGGAAAGGCATACAAGAATATTTAGGTCAAATAAATAATACATATCTCATAAATAGTACAAGCCAGTGGGTGTATCCTTGGAGGTTTCACTGTAGTGGGCAACATTTGTATCTTGAAAATGGATGAAGTGTATTTTAACCATTTGTATCAAGATCTGCTGGTTTGGGCTGGGATAGAGTTAATTTCTTCACAGAAGCTGGTGTGGGGTTGTGTTTTGGATTTGTGCTGGAAACAGTTGACAGCAAAGGGATGTTTTAGTTTCTGCTTAGCAGCACTCACACAGAGTCAAGGACTCTTCTGCCTCTCACATCACCCCACTGGCGAGTGGGCTGGGGGCGCACAAGGAGTTGTGAGGGGGCACAGCCGGGACAGCTGACCTCAGCTGACCAGAGGGGTATTCCAGACCATATGTTGTCATGTTGAGGCCATAAACTAGGGGGAAACTTGGCTGAAGATTGCTGCTCGGGAACTGGCACTGGTCACTGGTTGTGAGCAGTTGTTTTTCATTTTGTATAATTTCTCTTTCTTGGGTTTTATTTGTCTTTTTTTAAATTATTATCATCTTCCTTTTCATTACAACTTATAAATACTAATATTATTATTTTATTTCAATTACTAAATTGTTCTTATCTCAACCCACAAGTTTTCTCACTCTATCCTTCCAGTTCTGTTCTGCACCTCCTGTTGCAGGGGCAGGGAGTGAGGGACCAGCGGTGTGATTGCCAACTGGGGTTAAACAATGACACAAGAGTACTGATGATTTATATAAGGTTCCTCTTTTTTTCATATACATATCTAGAAGGTTGCACTTAGCAAAACAAACAAACAAAACCACCAGAAAAATAAAAGTCAAGTAAACACATTCCAGGCATAAGTGAAAAATATACTGGGTCAGTTACTGGTTGATAGATCTCTTTCTCTCATAAACAGGGTGCTTACCAGCTCTTGTCTAGCTACTGAGTGGTCCAGAATTTTCCTCTTTCACTAGCCACAGATCTGAATTCTGAAACAAAGACTAAAATTAAGATCAGATTAATCACTTATAGAAGAATACACAAAAGTGTAGCAATTTAGGAATCAAAATGGAGATTGAGAGTTGGAAACCGTCAGCAGTCTGATACCAACAACCACACATTCCAGATTCTATTGTATATGTATTTATTTCCTCTTTACATCATATCATACATTTTCCTATTCATTATCAGCCTACTATCAGGGATGAGCATGTGCTCTTTAACTCACTGCTTTGCTTAATAATGCACTTGCTATATCTTCTTGTCTCACAACGCTTGTCACATTTCCAAGTACCCATTTCAAGCAGCTAATTACAGTCATAATCGGGGCACCTTTCAGACCAGCATACATGCCTCATGTTTGCCAGATGGTGGATCCAAGCTCCCTGTCTTGTGTACTCAGCAAACATATAAAACCACAGCTTTTTTGAAAGCTGTCGTAGGCCACTGAGACCTGACTCAGTGACATGCTAAACCCATTTTATCCCAAATTTCTCCAAAAGCTTCTCTTATACCAAAATACTTCAGCCAAAACATTATAAAGATTCTAACCCCTAAGAAATGTAGTCTTCTGCAACATGCCTATCTGAATTTTAAGAGGGCTGTGACAAGTAGAGGCAATAACAACTTCAAGGTCCTGCCACTGGATTCATTACTCAGAATGGATACAGATATATTATGTGTCTACATCTCCGAGTTTGCCAGCTCCTGTACTCACAACTTGTCCTGCTTAGCACACAAGGTAATGATGTAAAGAAAGGCTGGTTTCAAGTTGACAATGAATATCCACAGAATTAATCAAAAACATCTAAGAGAAAGAAATACTTAAGCTAGAATGCTTCCAGTTCATGGCTTGCAGCATTTCTGCTACAGGAACTTTAACGTTGCAAGGACATAAGCAAAGGTACATTTACTTTTTCTATACAATAGCCACGTCACAGGAATTCAGAACCTTCTCATGTTACAGTTGGTCAGCATTGTACCCCTTTGTCTGGCCACTTAGCTGTCTTCTGTCCTGTTTTGTGCACTATAAACCATCACTGTGCCACAGAGCTTCAGAAAGAAAGATGGAAAGAAGAATTGTAGCAGTCATTTTATCCATAAATGAGGACAGAGGATTATTATAGCTTCTGTTTGGGCCATTTCTGGGGTGGTTATTGGCACATAAAGCAGTTCTCCTGGATTCAGCTGAAACCTGAAGGATTATAGCAGCTCTTGTAGCAAGATTATTAAAAACAGAGCTAAACAAAGTGAAAAGATACAAAAAGCAAGGCTAGATTCGTCAGTGCTGTGGATGAGTTTACTACAGACTGTTAAGCTATGAATATGGGCTAATTTTACACGAAGGCACTGGAACAGCCTTATTTTAGATTCAAAAGTGGTGCTTTCCCCAGGGAAGACTCCTGGGAGAACCGCTTCCAATGGTTTTTGTCCCACCCCCCCTTCCCTCTCAACCCTGGGAAGAAGTGCTATATTTCCACCCCTGCCAGAGAGAGAAAAATGAGAGAAAAATCATTCTACCAGGCTTGAAGTCCCCAAACGCTTTTAGTGGTTGTAATTTCCCCAGTGAGCAATTTTTAACAGAATGAGCAGATAAAATTACACTGCAAACCATCACACTGAAGGATAGAATCTTCATCATAATCAAGCATCATTCTCACAACTGTTTCATCTCAGGAATCCCTTGAATATTCATTCCTCTTAAAGGCAAGGGACAGAGGTCTCTGAAGGACTCGAAATACATGCTGTATCCAGGAGTTCCTTCTACACTTTATTGCAATAGAAACAGTGGTTATATTTACTGGGCATGTATTTGCTGTTCCGTTAGGGTAAGCCAAGGCAGCCCAATGGTCTCAGTTACATGTGTACAGCAGCTGTACATTTATGCTGTTTATGCCATTGCTATCTCAGCCTGAGTTCCCTACCAGAACTGTGGGATAATTAAATACCAGTCAGCCACTGAACCCAAATAGGTAGAGGTGACATCGAGCAGTTACAGATTTACAGCCATGTAAATAAAATCATGATGAACCACCAGCTCTGCTCACCACATTTTTCCTCCTGATCCTCAATCCTTCTTTCTAGTACTATTTTTTATTCATGTGACTGCTGTGAATAATGATTGTTCTTATAAATCTTCACAGGTTCATATACTTAATCACACACTTCCTGCATCTATGACCAGGATAGCAGCCCTATAGACCTGGCTTTTTAAGACCACTTTTCAATTATCAGCTCTATGGTCATGTATTTTACCATTCCTCTTCCTTTCACGGTTTCTAAATGTCAGATGTATAATGCATTTGACATTTAGGGAAACACCAGCACTATAACAATTCCTCCAAGATATGACCATACCCTAATTTTTAGACAATACATGCTAATAAGCATGTAATTTTCAAGACTTAATTTCAACCCTAATATACATAATTTAAGTCACCAATTTAAAGCATCTTAGAATTTAAATGAGAACAATTGCTAGTCTAAAGAATTAAATTATAAGCATGATCACTGAACCAAAAATATGAGTGAGTTATAATTAGCATGTCTGCATGTAAAAGCCATAGTAAGAACTGATAGTGGTTACAAATAATTGACTTATGAATAGATATGTTCTCTGTGAACTTCAGAAATCTGTAACTCAAAATCATTCTCATTACAGAAACTGGTCATCTTAGCTGAAAATATTTCTATGGATGAATTAGCCATGAAAATTAATCACTTTTATGGCCACAGAAAGAGATTGTTCTGGGTCACTGTCCAGATAGTAAAATATTAGAAGCCTGTGATCTAGTTTATAATTCATGATAGGCTATAGTTAGCCCTACAGATATTAAAAATCCTGAATCAGAAATTGCTCTAGAGACATCTGCAGCCTTATAGAGTTCAAATACCAAGTTCAACAATTTTGTTAATATTTGTCTGTAAATTACAAAATTTTTGAAGAACTTGTTTATTAGTATTTGAGGTGGGCATCCCAAAAGAAAATGTATCAACAACCCTAGCTCTTAAAATTTCAGTATTGCTGCAATCGCATGAAAATTCAGTATAAGTTAATCCTCATCATTATGGCTAACAGTACAATTATTCTGAAATATTTGAGCCCAGCAATATATTCCATGGGTCTACAGTTCTTCTCCAAACATCAGTGGGTGTTTTGATAGTGCAGAAAGGCCAAAGTTAATGACTGTGGGAGGAACGCAGAAATTAAGGTGTAAACCAAAATCAAATCAAATGACTATTAGCAGATGAGCCCATAACTGTTTTGCACCAGGAGAGATGAAAAGAAACATGAATGTCAAGCAATAAAGCAAATAATTTCCTCATATAAATTAACATTTCAATAATGTTTAACACATAAAAATATGTAACAAGGCAGTTAAAATTTTACTGTCTTTACTTCTAATGTACATGACACACATTAAGCAAATTTCATTATGAATATAGCCTTAATCACTGCATTTTCAAGTCTGTGCTAAAGGTATTACTGTGAAGAGTTTTCCATTATTCTAAACTAAACTCAACTTGTTTTCTTCTCAATCCCCAAAAGTTACTAACAGTGTTATTACATTTTTTTACCACTTGGAACAATAACAAAAAATATTTTCAAGCACTGAAAGAAACTCAGCAATATTTACTTGTTTACTATGATTAATGTGTAATATTGCCCATTACAATTTCTTATTGATTTTCATTACTTTCTTTCAATGTTTAACTTTAGAGAAAATCCACTTCATACATTTGTTGCCCAGAGAGACAGGGGAATCTCCTTTTCTGGAGACACTGAAACTGGACATGGCCCTGGGTGACCAGCTGTATCAGTGGATCTGCTCTGAGCCAGATTTAGGGATTTCCAGAAGACCCTTCTAGGCAATCTGATTCTGTGACTAACTGCAGAGTTTCTAACCTCTTAGATTCTCTGAGAAACTATTACCATTATCAAGTCACCAAATGTCTGCAATCAGTTTTGGATCATGAAAAATGCAAAATGATGCCATTAATTCTTTTTGACCATAAGATAAAGTAAGTCACGTAACTTCTCTGCTGGGTATGAGAACAGAGACATGGGCAGTTAGAGCATCTCAGCCAACAAAGAGTAACTTGATAAACTACTGTCACTTGATCATGACTCTCTCCCCACCTAGACTGTTGAAAACAAGGACAACAGCACAGAAGAAACCCCAGTTATGAATAGGCAAATAAGGCAAAAGAAAATGTCTTACATAGTATTTTAAAAAGGACATTAGGTTAGGGTTTCAAACAGTTATGGTCAGAACACCAACAAAAGTACAATAGTAACTTTTTTCCATTACTATCTGTTTAACAGAAGAGCAAAAGTGAACGTTAAGATCAGTTAATAGGAAACATAGCTTCTAACTGTTACCACACCTTTAGGTAAGTGAGCTCTGCAAGCAGCATTCTGGATGGATACCAGCTGGAGAAGGCTCCATTTGAGCTTGGATAGAATCGTGTTTCAGTGATGAGGGACTAGGCAAGATCTATCACCATGCAGGTGGTCAAGGCAGTATCATAATCTAAAGGGCATAGATGGAGTCTGAATGCAAAGAGACAAACAGGTGTGAGTTAGAGAATAATCTCTAAGTAGGATGGTGACCACCAACCAAGGCAGGAAATAACTGGGAAAATCAGGTAAGGAGGTGAGACTAGCCGTGCCAATGTAGGGAAGTTTTATAACATTACTAAATGTGTTCCTTTTTAATAAAATGAGGTGAATAGTTTCTGCTCCTGTTCAGAATTCTTTCTTTCATTTATGTACTCCCTAATGAATATACACACACACATTTCCTTCTTTTGAAGATGACTGGATGAGAAAAAAGCACCAATTTAAATTTGTCTTTGTGATGTCTTGCCAGAAAACATAAAAACAGTTCTGGTACTCTGCTCTATAAACATAGTCATATATGGCACCCATTGTTAATATTCAAGATTTGGGAGGTCTGGCTAAGGAGTTTATACTAACTGAAAGTATATTCCTTTCAACTAAAACCTAACAGTGATAGTTTCCAACTCCCCACTTCTCCACATCATTAAATATGATCATAGTTAATCAAGCTTCTGTCTGACCTGTCCTAAATTGTACTTGTGTTATTATGCACTTGGATTCCCTGGATCTCTGATGCTGGTATTGGCAAATAAGCATTCAGAAAGGTGCTGTCATTCAGAGTATAACTGCAAGCTTTTCTTTCAGTGGATTTATTCCTGGCGAAAAAACCCAACTAACTTTCATTTGATTACATGGATTGGAGTGGAGTGTCACTTTTATACATGTGATAATTCTGTGAAAGCCATGTTGGATCCACAAAGAATTTCTGAGATTTTCCTCTTTGACACAAAAAAGGAAGTTAAACTCTTGGATTCTGCCACCAACCAAACTCACTGTTAAACCCTTTTCACTGAACATCCCGTGTAATACAAAGCAGTCATCAGACAATAAAGCTTATGTTTCTGCAGGAGGAGTACATCTAGCTGGACAACCCCTCCATCCATCCTCCTTACACAGCTAATGTTTCCCATTTCATGAACTGTTATACATTTCACTTCACTAATTTTTTAATGACATTTGTAAGTGTGATAACATATCTTTAAGCATTGTTACCACAATTTCCACCAAGGTGCAAGCATGAACACTTATGTGATCATTTATATGTCACAACAATATGATTACATGCCCTTCTGTCAGAGAAACTGGTCGTCTCATCTATTATAACTGAACATGTTTTTCAGAATACCCTCAGAAATATTCCCCGTGCTTTTAAGAGCCGTGATGCCCATTATCTCATTATGAAATAAGTAGAATAATCAATGTGCCTCGAATCATTTACGACTGTGGGATATTTGCCGGCAACCAGAGCAACCAAATATAGCTGCAAGCCAGCCTACAATGGTTTGTAGCACAAACTTTTCACAGGACAACATATACCTTTTAATACCTTTATTACACTTGTCTTGTGTTCTGTTCCCTGAGAACTGAGCAGACTGCTGATGTCCTCTGTGGTCTTCTGAAGAACTTCAAGTACTTTGTGGGGCTCTAAAGAAGCTCAGTGCCTCTCACATTCATCTCATGCTTTATTCCCAGTTAAGTGAGGACTGTCATGAAAGCAGTTTATGTACATGTGAATAGTGAAAAGCTGTACAGAAGTCAAAACAAAGTGTACTGTTCTCAGTTCTAGAATAATCTAGCCAAAAAAAAAAGAAAAAAGAAAGAAGAGGAGAAAGTTATTTAAAGTATATATGCAGAAGAAGTAAAAGAAAAACAGTATGATGTGTTAAAGAAAGCAGTGAAGAGACACAGTAGTTACCAAGAAAAGCATGAGATATGTATGCAGGGAAACATGTCCCCAAGACATACAATTCTGAAGACTGAATACTCTGCCATTTATCAGACATGAAGGCAAGGAGCCCACTAGGAGAGGACAACTCAGAGCCAGCTAGACTACTGAAAGCATTTAGCAACCAAGGGAAAAGGGTTTCTTTTCAAACATCTAAGATCACCAGAGTATCATGTTATTTTATCTGAAGAGAACAAACTGTGAGTTATAAGAAAACTCTCCTTGCCATAATAGCCTGCAAAAAGGAAAAAATTAAATTGCTAATTACTACTTAAATTACTAATTTTGGGTAAGGCTTTTATCCTGGCATGTGCCTATATAGAATTTATTTTTGATAAAGGTGTCTTCCAAAATGGTATTAAGAGGAAATGGAGCCATTACTTGCCCTGAATGTGTTGTTCCAGTGGCTAATTATCTTGCTATTAAAGATTTGAGCTTAATTTTGAATCGGAATTTCTCTGACTTCAACTTCTAGACATTACATTCTCTTCTGTAAGATTCGAGAGCCCTTCAAAATCCCGGTGAAAGTATGCTGTAGTCTAGGTATCTCTTGACCTTCTTTTACACTAATCGAACAGAGTATCCTTCACTATGAGACATTTTCTCAGTTCTTCAGAATAATTTCTTTGACTCTTTCCTGCATTCTCTCTCATTTTTTAGTGCCTTTTTAAAATACACTGGCCTGAACTGTATCAAGCCTGCCTTCTGAATGCTGTGCCTTCTTCTTTGTTTACCATTACATCCATCTATCTTTATAACATGTCCATTCTTTGCCAGCAGTCCTGTGGGTTATTGAATAACCACAAGCCTGGCACAGGCTCTGTTGGAAGCTAGTGTTTTAAGAGGTTGTAGGAAAACAAGTATTTTAATGAAAATTGGCACTTCTGTTATAATGATACATGATAAGACAAGTGCCTTTACAAAATTCTATTTCATCCGTGGAGGAATAAAATATATCTTCCCATTGTAATAATATCATGTCTGTGTGACAAGACTCATTTTCTATTAAATTGATATATATTGGCAACTATTTTTTATGCTCTGTTTTCTTTCTTTCCTTTGGAAATGGACAAAGACTAATTTAGAATAAACCCAAAACATTCTCTAAATGACTCCTAATGACTAAAAATTTAGTTATGATCCTAATTGTTTTCACTTTACCTAGCAATTCAGAAAAAAATGAGTAAAGACTTCCAACACTTAATTCACCAATGTATGGGGGGAAAAAAAGAAAGTTTTAAAAAAAAAGGTTAAATGGGCTGTGCAGTGCCCAGGGTATACCAGTTCAAAGATTCTGAAAGGTCAGTAGTAACTGCACAGTTTTGTGCGTGGGCAGAGTTTGGTTCTTTACCTGAGTGTCTAAATGACATTCATGTAACACTGAAGATTAAATCAATGTGAAGCTGAAGTCTCCTGAAATAAAATTCTAACAAAAGCCATTTCTAAAATGCATAGAGCCTGCTGTCATATATTGGCATTTTTCACACTTCCTTTGTATAGCAAACCATTACTATCTGCAGGAGTTGTTACTAAAACATGAACTTGCTTAATTTTATTTAAGTTACCATGAGACTATGTATGAGGGAAAATAAAATCCAAAGGAAAAATAACTTCAAGTAATGAAGACTGTGATTCGATTAGGGGGCTTCTTCAGGCTGGTTTTGGTTAGATGGATTAAAGTTTAGGAGTTGAAACAAAGGGATTAAAATAGAGGATGCCTAGAAAGGAAGAAGAGAAGCATGTGACTGTTGGATTTCGTGAAGGGAGGTCTGCTAGATGGTAGGGCCCCAGGAGCATAGTATGTCAATGTGTTATTTCAGGATATTTTTTTTTCTGTTTGAATAGGTCTGTTTTGTTTCTGTGGATAGCTCCACATTTACTTGCTGGGTAACTCAGGATGCATCCTAAAGCCTAATGCTCCTACTGTTCAGGAAGTCACTGGAGAGGGTTATGTTTTTCATATCTCTGCTTTATGAAGAGACTTTCTATCCACAGCACAGCTCATGGTCCTGGAAGCAGACTTGCCACTCAGGACATGGCTAGGGCATGGCCCCGGAGGAGTAGTTCCCATGTATTGCCAGTCGCAGATATGTGAAGGAAAGAAGTGCCTGTGCCTGGGCTTATCCAAACCTCGTGGATCCAGCAGGTCACAGACTGCCTGAAGAGTGAGTAACTTCTAAACTACACCCAAGACAGAAAACAGCACTAGACTTCACACTTAATGCCTCAGGATATGCCAATATTATGCAAAGTCACATTGTGTTACCTGACCTAGGTCAGAGTATCTTTGTACATCACCATGGCAGTCACAGCGTCAGACAGGGATCCTAGCTCATATTCAAAGCTAGCACAGTCCAACCTCAGCTTCCTGTTCCAGCACTAGGCTTTTCTGTGCTAGCTTGAGGGTCAGCAATCATCATCTGTATCAGAGATACAGAAATAAGTAGCAAGGCAGTGGTACAAGAGCTCTTTAGCTATGACTTGTCACTAATTTTTGCCTCTGTTAATCTTCACAATGCCTAAACAGTGATTTTCCTCTAAATTAAAACTATTCTGTTGTGCTACAGGGTGAAATCCATGTCAATGCCATTTGCCCTCATGACAACAGCACCATCTCACTAAAAGTGATAAACTGGCAATACAGGATACAAACATTAGCTTGCTTATAATGTGTTTTAATTGGAATGGAAATCATTCACAAATTAACTAAGTGAATAAACACAGCTCTCCAAAGTCCTAAATTAAAATATTCAATTGAAACGCTTGTCTTCCCCATTTGTGAAACAAATGTTAAAACATTTGAAGAAAAGCTTTTGCATTTTTATTGCCAGTGTTCTAAATGGAAGAGTGACAGAAGATAAAACACACCAAATATATTCAGTCCAGATCAGAGGAAAGTATTTATTACATTGTCATATAAGGAATCAGTGGATAAAACTGGGAGACAGTGATCAGCAGCAAGGTGATATTCATGTTAATCCTTGTTATAAAGCAGAAGGGGACCAGAAATATGAATGAATAATCTTGAATCATCCAACAAAGTTACACAAGGCTTAGTACAATGACTGAGGTTGACCGGAATGAAGGATGGCACCATGCGTGATTACTGAGTACATTTCTCAAGAAAGGAGAAGGAAATCTTCCCTCCAGATTCCAATCATCCCCTAGGACCAGATTTTCCAAAGTGCTTTAGGTATATAGTCATGTAAATAAGGAAAAATAATATTTTCCTAAAATTTCCCAGGCTTTTCTATAGACCAACTCATCCCACTGTTTTGACTTGCCCTGGAGGACAAGCTTCTATCCACTGACCTTGGGAGACTACCTGCTGCACACAAACATATGCATCTGTTGTCTAAAGCTGGTTTGTGTGGCTCCTCTGACCCAGTGGCTTATATGCAAGTTCAGTTTCTAACTCACTACAGGTCCCACTAGCCTGCCTGCACTACTCAATATGTAACAGCTTTGTAAATCTGGCCATGTGTCCCTAACAGGGACAGCAGGCATCCCCCTGCCCAGGCTGCCCCAGCTCTCAGATGCTACCTGCTCTAGACCTGATACTGGACACCACTCCTTTAAATCTTTTATACCATATTTTCATTTTCATATGGTTATAGACCACAGATTCACAAAATGGTAGAGTATCCAAGGTGGAGCCACTCTGGTGGTGGTCTGGTCCAGCCCCGCAGTGTCTGTTAGAATAGGTCATTCAGGACCTACCTGAAAGGAGGTTGTATCTGAGGGGGGTTGGCCTCCTCTCCCATGTAACTAGTGACAGGATAAAAGGACATAGTCTTAAGTTGCACCAGTGGAAGTTTAGGTTGGACACTAGGAGGAATTTCTTTACAGAAGGGGTGAATAGACATCGGAATGGACTGCCCAGGGAGGTGGTAGAGTCACTGTCCCTGGATGCATTTAAGGAAAGACTGGGCACAGCACTTGGTTCCATGGTATAGTTGGCATGGTGGTGTTCCATCATAGCTTGGACTCTGTGATTTCAGAAGTCTTTTTCAACCTAATTGATTCTGGCATTCTGTGATTCATTTTCACATGGTTATAGACCACAGAATCACAGAATGGTTGAGGTTCTAAGGTGCCTATGGGGGTGGTCTGGTCCAGCCCTGCATCTCAAAGCACGATCAGCTAGAATAGGTCATTCAAGGCCATGTCACAGAATCATAGAACCAAAGAATAGTTTGTGTTGGAAAGGACTTTCAAGATCATGTAGTTCCAAATCCCCTGCTATGGGCATGGATGCCCCTCACTAGATCAGGTCACTCAGGACCCCATCCACCCTGGCCTGGAACACTCCCAGGGAGGGTGACGTCATCAGCTTTTGAGGATCCCCAGGGGCGGAGACACCACAAACTCTCTGGGCAAACCCGTGCCAGCAGCAATTGACCCCCCTCACAGCATACGGACGGTTTCGATTTTAACAATTTTCAGGAGGCTCTTGCTGCAAAGGAAAAGCCAGCTGCCCGCCGTAAGGCCGGTTGGAGGGGAGCGATCGCCTCAGGGGTGGGCGCGGCGGTACCTCGGGGGGTGCGGCGAGGAGCGAGGAGGGGGTGTCCGCCCTCTTCCCACCCCCCCGCCTCCTCCGCGAGCACCTGCGCAGGCGGCGCCGAGCGCACGAGGCGCTGCCCCCGCCCGCTTCACACACGACACACAGCACACCCACCACACACACACACACAGCGCACACGGCCCTGCGCGCGCGCGCGGGGTGCGCGCACCTGCGCTGACGGCCACGGCCGCCCCCGCGCGGCGCCGTCCGCTGGCGCCTGCGAGAGGGACCGCGTCGACCCCTCTGTGGCCTCCTCCTTTCCTGTCCATCGCTCCGACGCCGCCGGGGGATAAGCCCAGCGGAACGCGCCGCCCGGGGGTCGTGGAGTGTGTGGTGGTGTGTCGTGTGGTGTCCCGCGTCGAGTTTGTAAGTTCTCAGAGAGGATAAAGCCCCCCTTCTCCCTCGCCCTCCCCACCCCCCCAGCCCGGGCGGGGTTTCCTCACTGGGGGTCGGTGAAGGATATTCTCCCCTCTCTACCCCCCTTCATCGTGTCCGCTCCCTCCGCCACCAAAAATAATAATCCCGCTTTGGAATCGTGGCCGCTGGATAATGGGGTTTACGCCGCCCCGCAGGCGGCCCCCACCCAAAATTGCGGCGCTTAACGGGGGCTTCAGCTGTTTTATGGTCTGCCTCCCGTGCCGTGCCTTCGTGCCTGTTCAGCTGAAGGAAACTGCCCTACGGGTCACTCAGCCTCCGCGCCTCGGTCTGTCCCTTGGTGGATAATCTCGGGCAGTTTTAAATATCCCCCCTCCCGCTTTGTTTTTGTTTTTGTTTTCTGTTGTCACATTTATGTAACAAGTGCCTGCCTGCACATTAGGTCGGTGTTGCTGACTCGGGCAATGCATGTTCCGGGTGGGATGATGTGTCCAGTGATGTGCCTGAACATTAAAAATAATGTCTTTCTGTTGAAGAAGACAGGGGTTAAAATGAATGAAGATCTGAAGGTTAATTTGAGCTGGCTGCCTCAGGATCATGTAGAAGCCAGCTCTACAGAGAATGCCTCAGCTGCAGGCTCCTCCCTGGTTCCTGTCGTAGACCCTGAGCCAGAGCTTTTGGTAAACCCCTGGGACATTGTCTTATGTACTTCAGGGACCCTTATCTCCTGCGAAAATGCCATTGTGGTTCTGATCATTTTCCATAATCCCGGTCTTCGCGCCCCCATGTTCCTCCTGATAGGCAGCCTGGCACTGGCAGATCTCTTAGCGGGCATTGGATTGATCATCAATTTTGTTTTTGCCTACCTTCTGCAATCAGAAGCTACAAAACTGGTTACGATTGGACTGATCGTTGCCTCTTTCTCAGCATCTGTTGGCAGCTTGCTGGCTATTACTGTTGATCGTTACCTCTCCCTGTATTACGCTCTGACTTACAATTCAGAGAGGACTGTCACTTTTACCTATGTCATGCTTATATTGCTCTGGGGAGCATCTATCTGTGTTGGACTGCTGCCTGTAATGGGCTGGAACTGCCTCAGAGATGAATCCACCTGCAGTGTTATCAGACCACTCACTAAAAATAATGCAGCTGTCCTTTCGATCTCTTTCTTGCTTATGTTTGCCCTCATGCTGCAGCTCTACATTCAGATCTGTAAAATTGTGATGCGCCATGCCCATCAGATTGCCTTGCAACACCATTTCCTGGCCACTTCCCACTATGTGACCACCCGAAAAGGAGTGTCTACTTTGGCCATTATTTTGGGGACTTTTGCTGCTTGCTGGATGCCTTTTACACTTTATTCTTTAATAGCAGATTACACCTATCCTTCTATATACACCTATGCCACCCTCCTGCCAGCTACCTACAATTCCATTATCAATCCTGTCATATATGCTTTTAGAAACCAGGAGATACAGAAAGCGCTTTGGCTCATCTGTTGTGGCTGCATTCCTTCTAACCTGTCTCAGAGAGCAAGATCACCCAGTGATGTCTGATTGGCAGCCAGGAGGACGCTCCTTAGTATGTTACTTTCCAGACATTCTGTCTTTGGTTTAGATGCATTCATTAAATGGTATCTGATGGGTTCAGATAAAAACCACAGGATGGACTGACCTTTTTGTAAACAGAAAACCCCAGTGACCGAAATCAATTGCGTGGTTTAAGGGAGATTTCCAAAATCAAATTAATCAGTGTTCTTACAGATTTATAATGTTGCTCAGGGTCTTTTTGTCATATTACCCAGACTTTGCCATGTTTGCCATGATTTTACCTTCACCTTTCTAATTAAAATTGGATTAAAACAGCATACCTCCTTTGAAATTGTTTATGTGATTGAATTTAGTTATACTGCATGTTATAATCTGTTGTCAGGATGTTTTTTTCCTCTTTAATTTTTTTTAAACAGAAAGAAAAACCAACCAAGTCCTGTTACTGCATATGTATATCATCAGAATGCGCTTCAAAATAATGGCCAATTGTACTGAGTTATTGGTGTTTAATCTCAGTGCAACAAATTTGCTTTAAATGAGGAAGTACTTGTACAGCTTTTTATTTTACATCTCAGCATGAATTAGGTTGATAATTGTTTTTAAGGGTTACCTGTTTTCTCATGAGTTCTGGCTGGATGTTAAACCAAAAGATATGCATTGCTTTCCTTTTCAAAAGTCAACCGTATGTTTTCCCTTAGATATGGGACATCAGAGATCACTATGCTATTAATTTTAAAACTGATTGGTGGGGGGGAGAATCTCTGAAACTGATGAAGCAACGTGGCCTCTTTCGGCTATGCGTTTGTAATAGATCAAACACTAAGTTTCTCAGACAAGTTTGTCTTTTCAGAAGAGTTAAAAAAATCTTTAATAAAATAACCAACAAATTGCTCGCAGCACGTATTTAGCACTACGTGAAATGGTTTTCCTAAGTTTGTTTTCAAGTCAAAACTATTACCGCTTGTTTTCATTGTTCTCCTATGTAATTTTAAATACTGACGTTTATAAATTCTCAGAGCATATCTGGTTCATAATTGTATGCAACCAGAACTGCAAGAGGAGACGAAAACAGCGTTTTCTTATTTTCTGGCAGTTTTATCCACTACAGAACGTGATTCTTTGCATTGTACCCATGTCAGTTCACTCCATTGTAAGATGATAGTTCTGATCTAAAAAGCAGAGCTTCCTTTCATGAATGGTTAAATTTCAAACTGCTTCTAACCTTTCACTGGAGCCACATTAGAATGCACTAGAAATAAAGCATTGTTTTCTAATTTGAAGACTTGATTGTCAGGGAGAAAATATTCCTGGCATATGTCTTTGTGAAATTTACGGTATGCCCTCATGTCAGTTCATGGAGTTTAGAGTACCACTTCCATTAGTGTTGATGGGAGCTAAATGTGTTCATGCCCTGGCATCAGTAGGAGGTTATTTTCCTTTGAATGTCTAAGTCAGCATACTGTATTGTTGCTTCAGTACCTTCTATTAAAAAAACCCAAAACAAACTCAAATGTAAAAATAGCAATATTTACAGTTCAATGAAAAAATATACCTGTATAGTAGAGATAGTAGAGACAACTGCATTGCTGGTCTGGATTTTTCCAAATGGAATCAGTCCTTTTCATGTGGACATTCGGATGACTGTAGCTTTTTGTGGCAAAGTTTCTGTGACGTTAAGAATCATATGCTATACACAAAGCTGAATCTCAAATGTGAGTGAGTTGTCTGTAAACGAGGCTCTGTAGACATTTTTATGAGCAATAACTAATTTTAGTTGCAATGCTGGGTTTAAATTCCATCGTTTACTTGGTTCAACCTTCATGATATTTGGCTCTTACTTTGTAATCTGATTCATTTATTAATTGCATGGCATGATCTAGTAGAGCTGTGAATTTGAAGCTCCCCTGGCTTCCCTGTGATTTACAGGTGCTCAGCAGAGTTAAGACTATGACTTCTGCTCAGTGTAGGATATTGGTGTTCTTTATCTACTTCTGAATGCTAATGAAACTTCAGTCGTTGCATTTTTGTGTAAGAAATACTCACTTTGTAGAAATCTGTGCTACGTATGTGTGCAGTTTTGCAAGTATGCAAAGTATTGGGAATTAATGGCAGTAAAAGTCATGAGATGAATAATGTAGGGAGGCTCAATAATGTAGAATGGCACTTCAAGTTAGTCACGCAAAGTTTACTCCCTTCTTTTTTTCCTGCATTTGTTCTTCTTTGTCAAAATGCAAAACATATGATGGTTATAAAAGCTAAAACTGCGACCAAAATTCAGTCCAGAGGGCAACTGTTGTTTTGCTTATGCAGATCTGTTCTCATCCTCTTGGATAACTTCACAGGCATTAGCGTTTTTCTCTACACAACACCTGTGTGATGGGGAAGCCAGAAAAAAACAGCACAGAGGGAGGTAATCTCATCCTCTCATGCTGGTTCACCTAGTGTCCTTGTCATCTTCCTTGCTCCACAGGCTGCTCGAATCCACAGAGGCTCTCCAGAGCGCTGGGGGAGCTGACCTTTTCCTTGTGCCAGAGCAGAGAGATTTGTAATTGGAAGCTTCTCTCCTGAGGAACACTGCAAGTCAAAGAGGAAAGAAGGATTAATTATAGCAGTCCCACAAAGCTAGCTCGTAGGGATGGGATTTGCCCTTGTTTTGAGGAGTAGTGCATGGTTGCCTTTCACCACATACAAATGAGAAACATGATTCTGCCTCCCAAGCCTCTGCTGTGACCTCCAGTGAGGATGTTGTCTCTTCCAGAAATATGTTCTTAAATTAAGACTGTGCAGCACAGGCCAGAAAATCCTACTGGAAGTCAACGACATAGGTTTGCCCGCAGCTGTCAGGCCAAACTCTAACATGGTTTGCAGTACTTGACAGGTGCTATATAACACACCTGTGAACGAACTCTTTAGAGTAGGGCCAGAGCTGTGTGTATGAAGGTGCCGACCTCACTTGCACAGAAGGATTGCTTGACAGCTAGCCACTTTCCAGACCCTGAGGAATTAAGCAATTCTCTGCTCAGAATTACAGGATAGGCCCCAGTTCGGTATGGTGAGGTGCCGGTATCCATCCAAGATCCCTCTGAAACCGGCAGAAATCCCACCAGCTTGCAGGATTCTGATGTTTTGTTGTCCCATCAAACAACACCCATGTGTAAGACCAGGGAGGTTAGATTCACCATTCTGTGTACAGTGAAGTAGCTTTCACATCTCCATTGTAATGACAGAAGACTTCTATTTCTTAATATGTAATTTACTTCAAAGAATTGAAGTTCACGTTTATTTATTAAAACACTTGACCTGAAGTTAGTAACAGGTTATATCTTGATGGGAAAAATTTACTTGTGGTCGGTTTTTCATATGTTCATCCTCAAAGCTTGGGAGAGGATTTTTTTAGATTGTCATCTTTTTTTTTTAACCATTTCTCCTAACAGTAAGATTTCAGCAATAAGGGGAAATATGTGTTTAGCACAAAAGCAATAAAATCCTCCATGTTGCAGGTACTATAAACTGCTGAGAAAACTCAGAGCAATAGAGAGGAAGCAATATTACTTTAAACAAAAAACAGTAACTTGCATAAGGACTTTCGATTAGCATAAGTCTTCCTTTGTTAAGCAGATGCTATCAGACCGATGTGGGACATCATTTCTGGTTGATTTGTCTTATAATTATTGAGTTCCTGAATAGAATTACACAGCAATAATATTTTATTGTAATTCTTGGGTCCCAAATTTGTGCTATTGGCAAGAAAAAAATTACGTACTATGGTGAAGATTTTTATTCTTTTCATCATTTGGCATTTAGTTGCACAGCATTCTGTAGACAAATTGTGTTCAGGATTTCCAGTTGTAACAGAAAATACTGAATTTACCATGCTTATCAGGATGGACATGATAAATGGTGCTAGCCCATTCTGAAGACAGCTTAGTTTCAGTATCAGTGAGGAAAACTCCTACCAATACCCAAGCTATTTGGAGGCAAGATGAAAGGCCTGCTATTGCTGCTGTATCTTCCTACCATGGACACTCAGTAACATAAGCAGCTGTGTCCATCCTTTAGTGTTCAGCGGCCAACCTTGAGGCATCTTGGAGTCACTAAAGCCCCTCCATGGACAGCAGTGAACTTTGGCTTAAACCAGCAGCCATGCTGTCCCCAAAGAGCTGTTATTTTGTTACCTCATTTTCTTAGGGATTGTTTAGCCTTTAAAAGTAAGATGCATGAGACTTCATTTCCCCAAGGTGATAAGCAACCTGCTGGTGACTGAAGTTGGGATAAAATAGCATCACTACAAATCAAGCCCCTGAAACATAACTACACACTCATTAATTAAAAAAAAAAAAAAGGAAAGGGGTTCTGTAACTTTCAGAACATGATTTTCAAAATGTTGGCCCCAACTTTTATGAAAAGAAAGTATACATGGTCTGGTTTTTCTGTGTACCATAAATAAAGAAATAAAAATAAGAATTAGAGTAGTCACTATGTAAAAAACCACTAGCTATTCTGTCACTTTATCTGAGATACTGAGTGGTTCTGGTTCTGCTTAGTGGTAGTCCAGAGATGTTCAATGGTGAAAAATTAAGATCTCTCAGTCTCTGCTTATAGAGAACTAAAAGGAAGGGACTAAAAGAAAGTGGTGTAATTTATATGTCATGAATAAGCAATAGGTCAGGAAAGATAAATTAGGCATGCGTATCTCCCTCATTTGTCAGTATAAGAATGATGGGACTCTCAATAAACTTGAAAGGTCTCCTGTCTGGAAATACTTTTTTGGTGCAAAAGGAAATTACCCCTTAAAACTGGGTGCTGCTGTCTTCTTCAGACCAAGAATTCGCAGTTCCTTTTAATGCATGAGAAATCTGGGTGAACTGGAAGGATATCTGCTTTTGTATTAGGTGAATGATGAGAGATGGAAGTCTTTATGGCTTGGTGAAACAGCCAGATTCTCAGTGCTTGAGCTTGGGTAGGAAGGATGCTTGAATGAATGCATCCCCTGAGAGAACGTTATTTTGAGCTGTCCATTTGGAACCTGACCCAATGCACATGGAGCACCTGAGAGGGGCCCTGGGACTGCCCTTGTTCTGGGGTATATTGCAGCAGTCCTATATCCTTGAGCCTGGCAGTATTGTTGCTCCTGTTGAATGGTGTCCAGAAAAAAGAGAGGAAGGGATATGATCAGAAGTGAGGTCCCCCTTCCTTGAAAATGTCACCTCATGTTTTATTCAGATTATTACTTGTCTTATTAGCATAGTGTTGTGTGGTTCCACTTGAAATCAGAAGAGAGGTTTTGTGGAAAAATATTGGAAATGCACAAGTAGCACTACCAGCAGATTATTTTACGATAAGTCATTAGGTATTTCTGTTTCTTTTGAGGAGCAGCTGAGCCTTTAACTTCGCAGTAAACGTTTATCTGAAAACAGTATGCCTTTGCACTAAAAAAGTTCATGCTGTGGTTTATTCACAAAATTATTGTGATCCTGTAAGCCACACAAAAAGAAAGAGTTGCACATTTCATTTACTCTTACACAAACATCTTCTAGAAGAGAAGGAAAAAAATGAAACCTGACTGTAGGTTAGGTGAAACCCTATTGCAGTTAACTAGTACACCACTGCTATGATGCAAATTAATTCAGTGCCACCAAAAGGATAAGAGGAGATTTTTCCAGTGGAGATTTTTTGCAAATAGGCTGAGAGAGTAAAACTCACTTTAGAACAGCAGTCAGTTAAAGTTGCCATCACAAACTCCTTGAATTGGCTTTTAAGGAAATTGTCCTCACCTCCCCAAACCTTCGTTTTGCACTCTACGTATGCCAAGGCAATTTTTACATGCTCACTGACATGCTAGATATTTAACTAAACAAGACAGTATTATGGGTTTCCCCCTCACAGGTAGAGGGAAGAGTCTTATGTCCCAGAACTAATGACCCAATTTAGTTATCTGATAGCTCTAAGTAACATAGACCTTTCTAAAAAGCATAGAGTAGTTACGGGCTTTCAGTGCATATTTGAGGGCTTCCTTAAATTACTAGTGTAGAGTATTAGTATTTCAACTGAGGGCCGTAGGATTATGGCTTGGGTGTTTTTTACCTTTTTTTTTCCATCCTTCACCTCACCACCACTGCACCCCCAGATGTCTGGTACAGTCCTTTTTGTTTAAAGACAAACATTGGTTTACAGTTGGATTCGATGATCCTAGAGGTCTTTTTCAACTTAAATGATTCTGTGATTCTAAGTACCTGCCTCTCATAAGTACAGTGGTGCATTTTTAGGTAAAAGCTTATTTACAAAGTTTTTTAATAGTTTGATATAACCCTTTCAAATATAATAGCAGCACTTTTTTATTTAACAACTTCAATGAGCATTTGCCTTACACTGGAAATGTCTGATTCACCTGTGGAGAGGAAAAACTGGAGGGAAGGGTACTGCTACCATTTTTTTTACTCTAATATTCTTTTTTCCTCAAACCATTTGATCCCAACCATATGATGTACCATGAGGTCTGAGCACAGGCCTAGTCCCAGTTCCTCAAGAAAAAAGCAAACCAATACAAACTGCACAAGCTGAAGACTGCATCCTGCAAGGATTTACCTTAGAAAATGGAGGCGCAAAGAGGTACCAATAAAATAGATTTTTCTTTTAAGTATAAACTCATTCTTAAAGGGAAATGCCTATGTTCAGATTTAACATAAAGAGTTTAAGTAGTAATTATATTATATGCTGAACAGAGAGTTTCTTAGAGTATTTTGGTATGCCATTAGCTTAATTACGTATGATGAGCTATCACTTTTAAGTAGCATAATTACATACTTAAATATAATATATATATACACATAATTATTATGATTATTTAATTTATTTTTTTATATACACGGTATGGTATATCTCATGCTCTGTACCTTCAGTGTTGACATGGTCAAAGTGTAACATCTCTGCTGAGGCAGTTTCACATGTTTAAAGAAAAATATTGCCGAACTTATACGAGTCTTGCAAACACTGAAAGATTCAGTGGCAATTGATATTTCAACAAAGAAAGACCAGCTAGAGGTTTGGGAGGGGAGGCAAAGTCTCATGTCTTGAATTTGAATAAACCCCACTTTGAGATTACAGGAATGTGTTCTATCACCACATATGGACAGAATGCAGGAAGGATATTTGTCACAAACGTGAGCCTATGTAGCAGCTATATCTTCCTGAATACAGTGTTCCCTGTTCTTTCCTGCTCTTTTTCTGTCTTTCATAGGTGCTTTGGTAACAGGGCTGCTCAGATCATGAGTCTAAACAGCACTCCACACAGTTATGTGACAGAGATGGACATTTTGCACTGGCTGATGCCAGGGTATCTAAAAAATTTTATGCATTCATTTTTAAAGGGCATGTAAAATACATATATGTTTCAATGATGTTCTAGGAAAAAGGTCTAGGACCTCTAAGATTTAGGACCAACGTATAGAGCTCTTAACACATTGATTACTTACGGTCCCCATAGAATTTTCCTCTTACTTCAGTGTTCACTAAGATTAAACCCATCAAAATAATCAGGAATTTGGCTTCCCCATTTTCAGGGAAGAAATATTTTTATAGTATGCAAATGAAAGCAGCATGACCTGGCCCTTTGAAAATTGAGGTACCCTCATCCTGAAAGGGACATACTTTTGTGTCCCCATGGAATATGGGGAGTTGTGCCCCATTCATGAGTTTTTGTTTTGCCACTCTTTGGTTGCCCTCTGACGATGTACTCCCTCAATATATGAGCACCACTCAGTTCGCTTTGTGGTGCCTCTTGCCCCAGAGAGCTCATGAGAAAAGAGCGTGGAGGTGAGGCTTTTCTGTAGGGTTGATTGTAGGTCAGAGCATGCTGGGTTTGGAAGGGAGCTCTGCTCTCAGCACAGAGCTTTCTGAAGACATGACAGAAAATAGCGAGCCTTCTTCGATCACATACCAGCCAAATTTGAGCTCCTTTCTTTTGTATCGGTCTTTCGGTGTAAGCAGAGACTTTCCTTAGTCGAGGAGGAGGAGGGTAAGTCGTGGCTGGGAGTTAACATGCTCCAGCAGGGAGCTTTTTACACAGCAGCTACCCCAGAGCTGAGCAGCTGAATGTACAGTAGTCTGCTTCTGAATGCCGGCCGGTCCCTATAGGAAGAAAATGCACTTTTCGAGAATGTAGGAACAGTATGTGTGATTTGTGCCAAAAGTGTGGAATAACTATTGCAGCTGAAGAGGCAGGTAAATTGCCTAGATTACATATGCAGCAAAATACTCAGGCAATCTCTAGGGTTACTTGCATGTGCTCAAATATATTTTATGTTGAAGATAATAGCAGTCCCATGTATGTATAGAGGAGGACAAGAATGTTGACTTTTCTGTTAGGCCTCAGCCAGAGCCAACCAAAGGAAATGGGCATTCTTGGTTTTGTCTTTGTTTCTAGGAAGAGTCACATTACACCTCTATCCATTTTGATGTCTACATCTTTTTACTCTTTTGGGTTTTAGGCGTCCTTTGTTTGGTCTCAGCTTTATTGTCACAGCCAAAATCTACAAAAATTGGTTGTAAATGTGTTCACAAATGAAATTTCATTTTTATGTTAGGATAAGATGCTATAAATGTACCTCTGAAATGAAGCTGTAAAACTCTGTCTTTAACTTCGGGCCATGAAATTTGGAATACCCTGGGCTAGTAGAACCACTTGTAATTTCCTAGACTTACTAACTAGACCCCCACATTTTTTGTTGCCAAATGCAATTAAAAATAACCCATGGTTTGCCATGTTCATCTCATCAAATTTTCAGAGAGAACTTTTCTGAGGACACATCGTATTATTCAGGTAAACACCTGGTACTACTGACTGCAGTGTAGTTCCGTGCTGAATTCTAAAAGCCTTAGCAAAAGCATCTGCATGGGGGATAGTTCTCATCTCACTAGGAGCCAGATGGATTGAAGTTCTGCATGTTGTGCTTTTTATATGAAAACCAATTACTGGTTTCATACATAAAGGCCTGCAGTTATTTCTTATACTAATTTAGGGGTTTTTGTTTAATTTAACCGTGGTTGAAGTTTGAACCATACCTTGCCAGTGTATGAAGTGATTTTAAAAGGAAGTGAGACATCTTGGCCTCAGTTTCCCTTAAGCTTAAAGCTTTGAATTGCAACTACAGAGCTTCTTGTTGTATACAAGATAGTAATTTAATGCACTTTATTTAAAAAAAGGCACAAATTATTTTCTTTATAAAATGGTACAATTGCACTATGCTGTAAGAATTGGTTACTAAATATAAACTGTACAGTTTTGTAGTCAACATTGTGTTTAGTCATAAATGATGGAAACAATTACATGTTTCAGTTAAATGTTAATTTTATATGTGGTGTATGTAACCATAAATAAATTTTCCTTTCTAAAAAAACAATTGTTCATTTCATTTCATTGAATTTCACATTCTGCTGCAAATAACAAAACAATATCCTTTCTACAAATATAAAAGTAAGTATGTTCCAGTGCAAAGAGATGACAGATAACACTGACTAAACCTGGGGAATTAAATTCAGATGTCCAAACTTCAGTTGAATTTCTGTAGGTCCCCTGCATCTACTAACACTGTATCAATTTTGTACAAAGGAAGTATCAATTTTGTACAAAAACTCTGAAAGAAGAGCTAAGAGGAGTTCTTGAATGTAGAATTCCAAATGAAAGCCAGAGTGCCCTTCCAAGTCCTTTCTTTTTCAGTTTGTCACTACTGCACTCACTTCTGACACACTGCAATTTATTATCATTATATACACTCAGATTTTTGGGGGAAAAAATTCTAAATCCTAAATGGATGTAAATATTTAAGATTTGAGTTAGCAGTCATTAACTGGGAGAGCTAACAGTTGTAAGAAACTATGTTAAACCTAGATTTTTTTTTTTTTTAGACCTTTGGTCCTAATCCTCCAATTAAGTAACTGCAAAATCAGATGCATGATCAGAGTTCTGTATTTCCAATTTGACTGTTTCAGACAGGCTAAAAGAACATGTTGGACCATCTCATTTTCCAGATTAAATTTTTTATAAAATGTATATCTTAATTCTTTTAAATGGTTTTCTTGAATACTCAGCTTATTTTCCAGGCTTATAAATAGATGGGATGAGTTACATCTCTCACCGTAAGACTGACTGTTGTGTGCCTTCTGTAAAAAATTGGCCAGTGACTGGCAGATACCCAGGTAAGTGACCAAGAGCGTGGCTGCTTCCTTTACGTGATGCAGGACTACAGTCCTGCAGCTCAGATGTATACTGGAAGAGATCTTAGTGATGTATACTTCTACCAGACACAGCTGTCCTCTCCACCTCTCACATCAGACATTGAGGCAGCATCTGTTTTATCTAGAGAAGAAGTTGGTATCATGGTGCAGGAGTAGAAACCCAGTTTGTTTTTCTGTGGTTAAACTACACCGAAAGAACTACAGCACAAT
The DNA here is from genome assembly GCF_001715985.3 of Manacus vitellinus. Taxonomy (NCBI): domain Eukaryota; kingdom Metazoa; phylum Chordata; class Aves; order Passeriformes; family Pipridae; genus Manacus; species Manacus vitellinus. The sequence continues at coordinate 16,147,227 of NW_021940208.1, read as the reverse complement.
GGTGATGGGGATGTATTTGATAAATGCTTTTTGCTTACAGTAAACATGAACCACAACTACACAATACAGACCCTTAGGAACAATCAGCCATCCACTCTGTTAAACTGGTAAAGAAATAAAAATTAGTTTGGAAAAAAGGCAATAGAGAGGGAGGGGAAATAAATGTTTCACCTAATGGAGAAGCCCGTATTGAAATCATGTGGCCATGGCTGTTTGGGGATCAGTTTGGACTTGATTAGGACTTTAGTTTGGACTTTAGGCTGGAGCCCAAAGTAGGACAATAAACTAATGTTCAGTGCATTATTAACCTGCTTTTAAAACCAGAACAAGCAGGAACAAGCCAGAACAGCAGGGTTGGATGGTTCCAACCACCAAGCATCTTGGTGGTGCTGTGTTGGTGCCCCTTCAGCATCTCCCAGCATTGCCATCTGCCTGAGGAGGGCAAAATGGCTGCCCAAATTAATAAATAAAATAGTAAAAACCTGCCAAAACTTAATGGTAATCAGCCAGAATGTAAAGATATTCCTATTAAAATGGTGGAAATACTAATGATGTTACAGAACCGGTAGATATCCTGGCTACATTTTTGTTTAGTGCAGGTAACATCCTGCTTATGAAGCAATCTACAGTATCACAAGCTAACAGCACTCTGATTTAAACAGTGTCTTGGGTTAACTGGGAACCTTAGGCATTGGCAGTGCTTAGACCAAGTACTTTGTGCCTCCTGCCGATTGTGTGGTGCTTTATGCAATATGGTTGAATATCAGGTATGCCAGCTAAGTCTGGAACTATGCAGAGAGTAACAGAATTATTAATAATGGAAATACAACAGAAAGCTTCTGTGGCCAGTAATAAATGGCCAGTGTACTTACAAGGATAAAGTACTTGAAAGCTGTCAGGACATGAAATAGTTTCCATGCTACCGTAAGCAAAAGAAAGATTATTTATATGAGGCACACAATTGGAAATTAAAAAGTGTAGTTTGGTGGTTTTTAGTTCAAGGAGGCTTGACTGCGTTGTTCCAGATGCACATACCTGTTCTTAGGTTCACTTAAAGGTTTGTAAGTCATATCAGAGAAGAATTGAGTTGGATGGACTTTTGGACACAGTGCAGCACATCTTACCTTCTTACTAAATTCCTACGAATCATCTTATTTCTAGCAGGATATCAAAGAACATCTGCAACCTCACCACTGTCCTATGCAAAGTGTGAGCCATGTGCAGTTAGTGGCTATTTTACACTCATTGCTGAAAATGTTACAGGAGATATCAATCTGGCATGTATGACAAAGACAACTCCATTTGCAGATATTCAGAGTTTAAAAAAAAAACATACCTTTAAAGTTATTTTGAAATAACCTATAATTATGTGGCTCTAAGTACTTTTTTCTCTAGAATTCCTTTCAAAATTAGCAGCTTAAACCTATTTTTAAAATGTTTTTTAATTGAAATATTCTTATAACAATAATGCTTCATGGCATTGTTACTATTTGCCTTCCTCTGATTTGGATGTGAGCTGAGCAAACCCCACTGCTGTACAGCATGTTACGACCAACAGTTAGTTACTACGTGCAAATCAGCTCTTGAGCATTTTCTGCTTGCGGATTTTATTGTGATTTTCTTTTTTTCCTGTCTACCAAAGTGTTTCATCCCCTTATTTTGTTCTTATTATAAAGCTGGTGGCCTTTCCATGCAGCCATTCTTTATCTGACAACAAAAGATATTTTAATGTAACCAGGACACAATCTTCCCACTAGTGGCCTAGCAGAACTGCTTTCACCTTCATTTTTATCATGATGTATGGCGTTTAAATGGTGCTTGACAGAAAGCCTATATAAACACATTTCCTAAGATACATCGAGTTTGCCATCATCATCACTTTGAGCTGTCAAGCTCAAAAACACATTCTTACAATTTCCAGAACAAGGATCAACACACTCCAAATCATTCAGCTTACAAGGGGAATACAGAGGATATGGCAAACTAAAGTGAGCTAGAGCCCTTACTACTCCAGTTTCAGGCATTAGGCAGGTCTCAGTGGGAGCAGAATATTCCAAAATCTCAAACTAACCTCAGGATTTCCTTTGCTCCCCTGGCTATTCCTAGCTCTTTACCCTTTGCAAAAGGGGTGACCAAAGAGGTGCCTTCGTGTTCCCCCCTTCTCTCTCACATGGCATTCTTTGCTGCAGCCTTCAGCTCCTGTTTAGCTTTTTCCAAGACCTGGCCTCTCCCAGTGGCGCCACTGGTGGTGCAGTGCAAGGGCATATGTGGAAATTACTGTTATGCAAACCACACGTGCAAGGGCATCAGACAGGAGAAGGAAGCATTTGCAATTTGCCACTTTAGCCCAACAAAAAAATACTCCCTGATATCCAAGCAGATCAGACAGCTCCACTGCTGTTCAGAGAGAAGGTAGGGCAAGCTTCCATTTTGCTCCCACTGACCTAGAGGCAGGGGGCTGTTGCAGTGGAGAGGCTGCAACTCAGTGGTTGAGTTCACTGCCTGGCAAGGTAGCATATGCTACACAGAGCCAGGGCCACACAGCAGCAGCTCATCTCTCCCCTGATGCTTTGGCTCTTTCTGCAGTTTCTTGCTGAAATGGGCTCCATGATTTATTGTCAATCCTGGATTCCCAGTCCCCCTTCACAGCTTTCTGCAGGAACTAATGAAACAGATCTGGATTTTGTTATTTAATTAAACAACCTGTATTAGTGTCCCTGGAGTTTTCTGGGCTGAGGTTGGTTTTGGTTTGTTTTTCCCCCTCTTCTTGGAAGATGTCACAGAAAAACGTCATAGCTTCTTAATGTTTCATCCATTTCATTCATCACACTCTGTCTGGACAGTGTTTGTTTGCCATCTGTCCAGCCACAGCTTGCACACAGCCTTTACAGAAACACAGTCGGCTTTGCCAGTAGATGTGTATGGTCTTAGATCTGCAGACCTCTGTGTCTGCCATCACAGGGTAGCTCAGGGTAGCTCAAATTCAGCAGCTTCATGTCAGCTCCATAACCACACCCACAAGCAGCCCTCTCCCCCAGAGCAACAGCAGCAGCCCTTGCTGATGGCAGCAGTGACCTGCCTTTGCACCCCACAGAGCATTTGCTAAAATTGGCTGCTCCTTTTAGCAGAAGGGGAGGCCAAGAGGGTATTCCTTGGGGTGCTGTTTGCTGCTGCTGTGGTCATCCCTGGGGCCTGTGAAGAGTGGGGTGTGAGGGACAGACAGCACCAGGCACCAGTCGGAGAGGCTGGTTTTCCTTCCCTTGTGATACCACGTTGCAATCAGGTTCAGGAATAGACATTTTTCTGTCCAGGAGATGCCTTGGAGTTCCTTTTTGTGTCTCCCAGAGAGAAGATTTACCTTGGCAGCTGGGTATGTGTCATAAGCCAGACTTGTCCTGTGGGCATGCAGCTAGGCTGTGCTGGTAGGGGTGTGCACACAGCAGACCCACAACAGCTTGTTGGTTTCCAGCTCGTGTCAATTCAGTGTTTTTTCTTCACATCTACCCTTAATTTGTCTTACCGTGCAATTTTGCATTCTTCTTCAGAGACGAGATAAAGCATTAATCAGAGCCTGGTAGTTTTCACTATTCTCTTGTGTTTTTCTGCTTCTACTTGATTCTATTAGAGGCTGTTTTAATGAGCAGTCATTAAACACACGCATCTGTCTCCAGAGATCTAAACAGCAGAATCTCCATAATTTCCGCTGCTTCACAAAATGATACAGTGCTTCGTAGAGTCAAGTTAAAAACAGAACAAAACACTGCTCTGTGTCCCTTTCAATCATCTCACCTTCAGCAGTCATTTGCAAAAAAGTCTGTTCCTTTTTCCTCTGCTTAGGAGTTATTTTTTACACCATTTAAGTGACAGCTTAATCATATGATAAAGGACTTCCCCGAGCACAGGTCTTCCCCTTGTGTCAAAATATCAGTGGATTCCATATTTAACATCAGACACAGCTGCGTGGCAGCCATAGGTGAAGTTTCCCCTGTGAATAGCTTGAGTGATACTATATCACTGTAGAGAGCACTTCCTTTTGGAAAGCTGTTCTGAGACAGAAGTCAGCAGGGCTCCAACCCCCACAATGGAAATCAGTAGCAAAAATCCTGAGCAGCAGCTAAGTACCTGTAAAGACGTCAGTATACATGGAAAGATGGGGCCATATATAGAATAATTCAGGCCATTTATGATAAAGTAACAGTATAGTTTTCAAAGATAGAGAAGCCTTGAAAAACACATGTAAAGTGCTTCACAGCAGATAGCAATATGAGCAGAAAGAGGTCCTATCAAGCGTGTGGCAAGCACAAATATCTGCTGCTCCTCCTTCTTGCTTCCCTGAATGTTTGCTGTAAGAATGTGGCAGATTAGTGCTCTCTGTCATTGTGCATTTGTGGGATTAATGCCTAAAAGAAATTACTAAAGCATATTTAACATTTACTTGAAAGTTTTGAACAATGTCTGCTACTGAAAAAAAAAACAAAAAACAACTAGGTTCCATCACAGTACCTGCATGTCTCCCTAACAGAAGCTTGTATTACCTGTAGGAGTGTATCACCACATAGCAGTTGTAAAGCTTAACATCACATTGCCCTGTTGTCAGGTTTACAGTGTAAAACAGGCTGGCCTCAGCCTTCTGCTGATGCAGAAGCAAATAGCAGTGTAAAAGAGAGATGGTAATTTGAAAGGCCTCCAGTAACAGGGTAGGTGAAAGGTATGGATACTTCACAGATTCTATGAAGCTGTGAGCACTGTGCACCTCCTCCCCTTGCACACTGTAGACGTGTTACTAGTCTGAACCAGTGAAAATCCAAGGGGAGATGCAGCAACTGGGAGTTTCTGGTCAGTGGACTGGGTTAAAAGCTATGAGGCCTAACATTTATTTGACCCATTAAAAGTGCAAAAAGCCTCACCTCCAGCAGAGTTTTACCAGATGCTTTTTCCTGGTGAAGGTAGAGCCCAAGGGGTATTTTGCAAACAGCATCCATTGGTTGCAAAAAAACTGCAGCAGGGTCACAGGCCATTTGCAGTTTTCTGAGTCAAAAACAGTCCTTAAAACTCCATCTAAAAAACACCTGGAAGCAGTTGTCAAGCACTGTAATTGCCCTTGGGTTGGAGCAGCTGACTATGAGAACCAGAACTAGAAACAAAATCCTGCCCAGGAGAGATTACGGGTTTGTTGCTGATGATAAAACCAGAGCAAATGTGAAGTAGAAGAGCAGGACTGTGCTTTTGTGTGCACAGCATCATGGATAGGATATGGTGTTTCAGAAATAGGTGGGGTAATGAACTGGTGCCTGTATTATGTGAGAGATTATCTTCTCTACAGTGACCATTGTAAAGTAATTCAGGAAGCAACACAAAAACCTCTTGATAGCTCTGCTTTCCCTCTCATTCGCCATCAGGACAAACAGAGGTCTGGGTAGCTGATGAGGTATGGAGATGGTATTAGAGATCACTGTGAGACAGAAGAAGCTGGGAAGCCAGCAGGGCAGTTGAGAGGAACCCATCTTAGAAGAAAGGGTTTCATATGAAATCCAGTTTAGCAGATAAGATGACTAAAGAGGAACTAATGGGAAGCTTTGACATTTATATAAAATATGCAGGCACCTGTGCTTTAACCTACAAAGGCTTTATAATACCCAAATTGTCATCAAGATAACAGAGATCAGACTGCTCAACAAATTAACATCACCTTGTACTGCATTTTGATGTTAAGGAGTTTGTTTTATAAACACACACCCATACAGGTAAGTGCAACAGCTTGTGAGGAGATGCAGGGGGAGCTTGGCTCGTTCGGCCTGGAGAAGAAGTAGCTTCACAAGGACCCAGCAGTGCCTGTGGGGAGGTTATCAAGACAACGGATCCAGGATCTTCGCAGTGGTACATGATGGGAGACTACAGATAAGTGAAACAAGTGAGGTTGAAACTGCATATGAGGAGACATTATTTTCCCATCAGGACTGCCAGATAGTGGCACAGGTTGGCCAGAGAGGTTGTGCAGTCTCTCTTGAGGGTTTTCAGGACTCCGCTGGATAAAACCCTGAGGAGTCTGGTCTGACCCTGCTTTGAGGTTTCCAAACTGAATTGTCCCGTGGTCCTCATGGAGAATGAGACACACCTGTGGGTGTCCATACCATGGTCTGGAAGGCTTAGACCTTGGCAGAGCATTAGTTCATAACAAGGAGGCAGAGATCAAGCATTGGAAAACACTCTCTAGGAAATGGGGGATCCCCATTTCCTGACATCTAGGTCTGCTGATGGGACGGCTTGAACCAAGCACAAACTGCTGAACTTAGTAGAGGAATAAACAACTGTCAAAAGAGCCTATAAAATATTGGTGGTATGGCTCAGTGGACATTTCTGGTGTTAAACAATAGGAATTAATGACTGTAGTAACAGCACAGCCATGGGCACAACCTCTACATGTAACATATTGGATCCTCCTCTACCTCTTGGTATCTGCTGCCTTAAATAGTAACAACCAACCTTGGTGCCTACATTTAGGGGAAGGGCAGAGAAAGGATGGGCCTCTAGCCATATTTTTCACTTTTTGCATGATGCCCTTCATAATTTTAAGTATTTTCCCTGCTATTCATAACATTGGGCGCTCACAAAAAGTAACACAAACATTTTAAAATTTTAAACAATAGAGAAAGATCTGCCTTGGGGCATGAGTTTTGGAAATAAAATTAATTAAAGTTACGTAAAGGTCTTCAGTGGCCCAAAGTGTGTTTATGTCATATCAGAGGCAGAAACAGTGTTTAAAAGAAAGTGTTAACACTTAGGTCTCCTCAACAGGTAAACCAGAACAGCAGAAAGATCAGAGTTGCAGAATGAGGCAGCATTAGCATTTGGATTTGGAGTGGAAAAAATTTCCCAAGACCATTAAAAGCATATCCTTTATCAAACCAAACAGCTCACAGTCACTCAGCTCCAGCCCAAGATGTAGACACGTTTCAAGTCCGCAGGGCAAGATCATCTGAAAGAGTTAAGGCAGGGCCTTGTGTCTGCAGGGTACCTGTCACAGCATACCCTGGTCCTCACCTTAGAATTGTAGACAACCTGTGCTTAATACAGAGAAATAGAATGATCAGTCACAGTTATGAATTCAACCGTGATCTATTTCTCAAAATATCTGTCTAGCTGGTGGTGTCCGATCCATTATTCCTTTGACATTTGACCGGAAAAGAACCAAGAGCATGTAAGTAACTTAAAGACATCCTGTCCTCTGTAGGATTGAGGCACAAGGAAAAGCTACACAATAAGTAACTTTAAGACATCCTGCCCTCCCTACGACTGAGGCACAAGGAAAAGCTTGCACAATTTCTGGATGGACTGAGCCTTCCAGTCGCCAGGACTACCAATGCTGATGTCACGGCGTGGGGGGGGAAGTGAGGAATTAAAATCCTGCCACTGCCAGCATTACTAATCAAGTACTAATGTTTATGACATGAACGTTTTCTATGGCAGCTAGTGCTTTGCTAAGCTAATATATATTTCTTAATACTGTTTTCCATATTATTATGTCTGGCATTATTTCTGTAAATGTAATACAATTTTGCTGCTATAAGAGAATAAAACACTACACATCCACAGTTTATAGAAATTGCTGTTCCCTGCTTTATCTTGACAGTGGATCAAGCCACCTGAGTTAGTGAAGTAACAGCTCGTTTGTCACTGTCCCACCCACTTGTATAACCCCCTTGCTAGGAATCCTGTTCAAACTGCTTTTAGGCTTTCGTCCTGTTGAAAAGTTTCATTGAAAGTCTTGAATCTGCAACAAGAACTTGTTCCTGACTTACATTGCATGCATTTTTAAAAAACCTTCACACTCAAAAATACCTGATGGAAATCGCCATGTCAGCCACCTGGAACGATTAAAATGGGCCCACCACCATTCTGCCCAGCCAGAACCTGCTCACCCAGCTACTTCCATCTCCACCAGCCAGTGAGGTAAACATTTCCCCAGTTCATTTGCAGTTGGTCACTGGAAACCCCAAGTACTAACCCCTGAGTGACATGTTAGCCCACCCTGAAACATGACAGAAGCTGCCCTACAAACCCTCAGCAACTTGGCCTTGGAGGGGTGTGGGGCTGCCAGTGAGCATCATCACTCAGCCTGGGGATGAGGGAGGATGGGGGGAGGCTTGTCTTTAGGAGAATATGGGTTATAAACTCTGCCAGGTTTCACCTTAAAATAAAAACATTCTTTCCTGAATTTTCATAGAACAAAACTCACCACACACACAAAACGGTAAAAAACTGTCCCTGCCATTGAAACCTGATCCCTCTGACCTGGGTTACTTTAGGGCCACCAAACCTCTTTGCTTTGTGTAGGAGGGAAGTCACTGGGAAGATGTAGAAAGTGCGACTTGGGGGGCTTATGCTCACATCATTCCCTGAATACTTCTGGAAATGAAGGTTTGTGGAGAATCCCTACCACATGGAGTGTATTCCACAGTGGAGACTAACAACAGAGAAAACATAAAGGTTCGGATGCAACAAAAATAATGGTAGCACACACACATTTACACTCATGCAGAAGGTGGAGCCTATCCATCACCACTCTGCTCCCTGACAGGAAGAAAAGCAGCTGAGGGGAGTTCCTGGGGGAGCCTGGTGTTTTCCACGTGGGGTCTGTGCAACAAAGTGAATTATGGCTTTATCGCCCAACAGAGCTGTGTGCACACCAGCTGGGTGTAGGGCACCTGCCACATACCTCTGGTATAGAACGAAAGTTTGCATGAGCTAATTCACCCTGCCAAGAAGCAGATCTGAGGGTGCACCAGAGCACATTGTCACTTGAAAGACAAAGAAACTGAAATAAAATGAAGGAAGAATTTTTGGCTTTATGAGTACAGCTCCCAGGACATCAGGGCTTTTCCTCAGCTCTATATAACTGATAAAAAGGAATTACAGGAACCACATTACTAAAATTATCTTATAATATGCATGCATATTATAGCAAGGATTAGGAAAAGATTAAAACCAGAGCAGCTACTAACAGCGCTGTCTCATCCAAAAGATTTGCCTACCAATGGGAGACTGCTTGTGTAACACTCTTGAGGAGAAGCCAAGCACCAGGAGCTCAAGGACCCCAAAGCTACTGTGAGGGAGTCCTGGTGTGAGCAATGGGGCAGAGGGACCCTTCCCAAAGCCCAGGGGGGCATGCAGAGGACAAGCTGCAGCACCACCTCTCTTTTTGTACTAGTTTTCTCTTCCTTCCCCATTGTGGCAGGTGTCCTCCCTTTCTACTTCCTCTCTGCCAAAGTGATTCAGGAATTAGGAGGCCTAATTTGGCCTCTTTGTCATTACATTTAATTAGAAGATACCTTCATTTGCTTTCATTTTGCTCTTCTACCTGGTAGAATAGTTTGCATTTCACAGGCAATTCTTTGGTCCTGTTGATCTTTTTCCACCTGAAGTAAGCAGCATAAAGAGTCACACTGAATGGCTTAGCAGCAGCAGCTGTGGCAGAGCCAATGTTGACAGCTGAAAGAACACCTGGAAAGTCTACAGGATGGTTAAAAACCAATGAAAAAGGAAAAATGCTGAACATGCAGTAGGTCTGGGATGTCAAAGGTCAGTGCAGACACAGAGAGCATCGCAACTAGGTGGCACACAGAGAACAAACCAGAGCCCTGAACAGCATAGAGAAATAAGAAATTCATAGTTGTACCATCTACACCCTTTGTCCACAGTTACATGTGTGCCTGAAATACCTTGACAGCAAACATAGTACTGGAGTTCCCACCTCCTCTTCAAACGGCGCAGCAGCGAGGCAGCAGTTCACTTTCTGTGTTCCTTTGGCATCAGGCTTTGCCAGCGCCACTACCCAGAGCAATAACTCTTATCAGATCCAGTGCCACGTCACTTTTTTGGCTTTGTTGCATATTTGCATCAGCAGTATCATAACAAATCGTCTTTCAGAGACCAGATACTTTAAAACTCTCTGCCCCATAAGTTAGTAATAGAGTAATGAGAGCGTCTTCTAATTAAATGTAATGACAAGGAGGGCAAAATGTGTATAGGTTGGTAATACAGCAACTGTCACAAGTGCTCAGATTAAGATAGTCACAAACACTTCCATAATGTATGAAATAAATCAGATTTTCCAGGACTAGTTACCTTCTCAGTGGATATTGAATGCTAAGAGCTTTTCAGATCTCTGCTATAATAGTATGGATTACACTGTACCGTTTCAGATTGCTCTTGACTTGGCTTTTGTTTATGCCTCTTCTTAAGCCATGCTTCCATGGCTGAAACTTCCAACCTTCAGCAGCTATAAGTGAAGTTTGCAACTTCCGAGGTACGTAAGCTTTTCTTCAGATCCACTCTTAGAAAATGCTAGTGGGCCAGGAAAAATAAGTATGTTGCTATGAATGTGTCAAATACACCCTTCATGGCACACATACATGTGCTCACCTGGTGCCCCGCACAGGGGCAGCCTCTCACCAGAGACAACAGATCTTCACTAGATGCAAATGAAAACGCAGCAAAGCATGTACACATCAAATCCTAAAAAAGATTCATTGCTGAGGAGGCAATCTAGGAACAGAATGATGAAAAGAAGCCAGTCTGCTGTATTTCTTGCCACCTGTTCACACGAGGCTTTTTGAGTCTATTTCACTTAAAGAAACTGTAGTCATCTGGCAGAGCTGAAATGAAAACACAAATCAAAATAACAGCCCTGGTTTTTTGTTTTGGTTAGACATCTACAGAGATAGAAAGATATTATAATTGTACCACTCAAAAACTCTAGGCATTTCAATAGAATTAACTGTAAAGGAAGTTAATTACCTTGAAAGAAATAATTCATTAAAATAACCAAATGAGCTGTGTCTTAAAAAAAAATGTTTCAGGATCTATTCTCTTTTCTATAAAAAAATCAATATATTTAAAGGAATTTGCAGTATCTAAAGCTTTCTTCCATATTTTATTTGCCTAAATAGGCCACAACCAAAAAAATAAAATTAATTCCCCATGACAGCAGGAAATAAGGAATGCATAGTAGATACAGGCTTTAAATGCTGCAGTAGAGATGCAGTTTTACAGAAAAAATAGCCTGTCTGTACATGGTTTTGCCGTACACACAAAAGCAGCTGCATTACAGATTATTAACCAAACTGGTTCAACACTTTAGTTTCTATTCCCTAAGAAATTCTGAGAAAACCTTAGTCTAAAGAAGTCAGTTTTGAGTAATTTACTTGAAAGCCACTATGTGTTCTCTGAAAAAGCTAATTTTTTAAGCTATTAAAACAGCCCACCTGAAAAGCCACCTATTCTCCTCCCAGTCCCATGATTTTATCATCCTCCTCCCCCTACTTCAGTCCTCTTGCACCTGCTGGTTCTTTTTGCATCTTTGTAAGCACAGCAGATTTAAGACAGACTTAACTTGGTTGTGCAAAGCTGATTTAAAACCAGAGGAGAAGAGGTGATGTAAAGAATCTGAATGAAGTTAATCGTGGACCAGTGGCTGTATTCATCATACAGAAGAAGAGAGAGCCTGGTGGGGTGGGGAGTTGGAGAAGAAATAGCACCACAACTTTAAGAAGCTACAGAGAAACAGCCAGGGAGCATCAATACTCTGGCACATCACGTTCACTGCTACTGTGAATTACGATAAACTGCACAGCAGAAGATTTTATGTACCAGCCATGGGCATTCAGTCAATTTTAATTGTGACATGGCTTTGGAAAGAAACAGTGTTCTGATTGAAGGGTTTCTGGTTGTTTCTGATTGAAAGGTTTTCTTTCATTGTCACCTGTCCCCTCTGTTCAGAATCAAAGCAAATTGCAGAAAAAGAGAATCTGAAGAACAGAACAGCTGAAACAGACTGTTATATGGCTCCAGTCAGCTCAAAGGAAAGAACAATGAAAAAAAAAAAAATCAAGTGGTGGAAATGCCTTTCCAAGGCACAGCAGAGACGGATGATGTGGTTTTGCTATGGGCAGATGCAGACCAGAAGCAAGCTGGACTGGGAATCACACCATATGCTGTAGGAACACACTGGCTACAGGGTCTTTGCTGAGATGGCTGGGTTTGAACTGAATCCACTCCCTGCTTGATATCATTACAGCATTAAATTGAGTACAGTTTGGTCCATGGCAAATCTCTCTGCTCAGGGGTGGGCTTTGAATCAGGAAAAAGCCCAGGCTCCTGTTCAGATAATGTAGCTGCCCACCAGCTACCCCTCAGATTCAGGTTAGACTGCTGGGACCATTTTTTCTTTCTATGTTTATAGACCGTGTGCAGTTGCAAGCTTCTGGCTATAACCACAAACACTAATAAACTGACAATGCCTGCAACACATTTCTTGTTCTGAAAGAATGAAAAACCCATCTGGAAACTGCAGTTATATCAAGTTTATTAAGAAAGGATAACATGATCCTTCTTATGCTATTAGTACTATTGGCTTGTAATCTCTTGATGCAGTTTAGATATTATGGAATTTCAGACTTAATATTCCACCCAGAGGATGATATAAAAGCCACTGTTGATTTCCACTCCCTATAAGCAGGCTTGATCTCTATGTAAATTAAAGATTCTGTAATATATTTCACAATATAGATTAGTTGTCATTCAAGTCTTGTCATTCCAGCAACTTATCTGCAAGTTCCAGGCAGTAACACACCTAACAAAATCTGGTTAGGCCTTTGCCCATTAATGCCCACATCTATAGACATTCTTCAAACATCATAAGGAAATTTTGGGATGTATTATGAGAGAAGGAGTGGTATACACAGCAGTGCTGCAAAAAGCATCACTCACTGTCATCATCCCACAGGAATGATTACCCCCTTTCTTTTCACCTGAGGAGGACAGGGCAAGAGAGCAATGTTTTCCCTCTACCAACTATTTAAATCCTTCAAATATGTGGAGAAGTGCCAGAAAAGAGAAAGCAAAGCAGCAGCATAAGCATGCTAAGGTCTTCCACATAGCACCCTAGCTGGCTTCTCCCCTAACATATATCTGGGGACTAGGGAATGCTGGCGCTGCCAACAGCTCCCCCCATAACACAGTGAGGGTGTTTCCTCTATGCACTTCCCTCAGTGACCAGGAAGCATTTACTTTCTCCTCTTCAGAGCGATGAAGACAGTGGTGGGACCCACATCTCAGTCACTGGACTTTGGGAAGGGAAAGCTTACCATCAGGAAGGTCCTTGTCACACACTGGGGGAAAAAAACCAAACATCCTGGGAGGCATCAGATATGGGAGGCATCAGGGACTACATCAAGCCTTGAGCAGCTTGGTCTAACCCTACTGCAAGAAAGACATTGGACCAGAGAACTCCTGAGGCCCCCTCCTGCCTGATTTAACCTATGATCCTATGAAAGAGCAGAGGAAAGCATATCTGCTAACTAGGGCTCATTTCCACCACACAGAGGGGCACTGGAGTCTAAGGAAACAGCATTAGCTCTTGTTGCCAAATGTACTTCCCTTCCTAGCTAGGGGATGAATTGCACATTATCTCCTCATCCAAACATGTGCTTGTTCACAAAAGAATGCGGGAAAACTTATGTCTGCCAAAACCTCACTCTGATCCTCCAGTCCTTTTCTAAAGGGCAGCCACAAAACTCTCTTGTCCTTAAAAATTAGCCTTATCAACGCCAACAAGGCTCTCAGATTATTTCTCATTAGGCTGCTGATAAGCATTAGAAAACCTCTCAGCGTGGCGAAATTCAAAGTACATCACATAAGTAAGACTGGAGAAGAATAACCAAGGTTTTCTAGTTTCATCTTAGGCTCAGTTACAGCCATCAAAGTCCGATGATGTAACCTGCTGTGCAACTAACTTCTTTTTTTATTTAGTGATTTTTATTACCATGACACTCAGAAGCTGAACAGCACATCCATTGCCAGCCATACATTGTCTTTGCTGTATAAAGAGGGACTCACAAGATTTCTAACTCAAGCATTGCATTTAAAGCAACACAGTTGATAAGCACTGATGCTCAGCATCCCTAAAGCTCGAGCTCACAACTGAAGGCAATGGACACAAACTGACAGACAGGAGGTTCCCTCTGAACATCAGGAAACACTCACTGTCAGCCTGACTCGACACTGGCACAGGTTGCCCAGAGAGTCTGTGGAGTCTCACTCCTCAGAGATACTCAAAAGTCATCTGGACATAGTCCTGGGCAACCAGATACACGTCATCCTGCTTGAGCGGGGGGGCTGGATCGGATGGCCTCCAGAGGTTCCTTCCCATCTCAACCCCTCTGTGATTCTGTGAATGAAAAATTTAAAACATCCAATAAGAAGCTGCTGCAATTCACCCCCATCTACCAACTTCCTTGTAGGCCTTCTCTTCATTTGTGCAAAGTCGCATCACCTCACAACCACAGCAGGCTCAGACTTGTGAGGACATTTACAGGTGGGAGCTCAGCCAAGGTGCACCTTGGCTGTCATACCTTGTTGCTCCAGTGGTTTTAGCTTCACGGCAGTTTTACATTTCAGAGCACCTTGTTCCAATTTGGTCAAGGACCCCGAGACTCTGAACCTCCAGTAGTCAGCACAGTTGCATATGCACTAAGATTTTGCTGTACACCCACTTTTACCACAGCACCACTCAGCTACTCAAAGAGGAATGCATCTCTTTCTCCATTAACTTGAACTTCTTCATCGCCCCTCTCTGTCCTCATACACTTATATTTTAATTAGAACAAGTTCTTATGACTGCCCCATTTGTCCACTGGAGGTCAGTGTCTCTCTACAGAAAGACTGTCCCTCTTACCTGGTGGGTTTGCAGGTGATGGAAATCTTAGAGCAGCACTGCATTTTCCTGTTACAGGATTTTAGGCCTTCAGGTACATGATGAAGACAGAAGCCTAATGTGGGTCCATCATTGCCAAAGGAAGCCCGTTCCTTGCATGTCCTGTCCCAGTCAGAGTGACACAAAGAATTGCAGGAACCTCAAATGTAGTGTTTTCCCAGATACTAAAAGAAGGCTCAATCCAAAAGCTGCCGCTGCCCTCCCGCAGCTCTCCTGCCACCACTGCAGCATTGCAGGAGGCGTGTCAAGCTCCCCTCCCAGGGAGCATCTCACGGGGCAGGAGCTTCCTAAGTGATGACTGAGCATCTTGAAACATTTTCATGCTTTCTGCATTATCTGGCCTTGTATTTAAATCAAATACTAAAGTTTCATTACCAGCCAATAGATTTTTATTATCTAGTTAATTCTACTTGGCTCGTTTGCAGGGATGAGCTCCAGTGAACGCGGCTGTTTAGGCTGCTGCACAGGCTGCGTAGGAGAGGTGCTGCACCACGCTGCTTTCAGAAACACCCCCTCATTAGCAAGCCTTCCTCAGCTATTGCCAACACTTTGCCAGACATTCAGCACAAAGATATGGGTGTTTGCATCTCCCAAGCTGAGCAACATATGATGCTGAAGGATGACAACAGGAGCGGCCAAGAGCGAGCAAGTGTGGCAAGGAAGGATAAACAGCCATGAGAACAGGGCTGTCTGGCAGTCATGCATAGAGCATAGACATTGCTCAGGCACTGGCATCTCTATCAGTGGATATCAGCCAGTCTCTTCTTTGGAAGCAAATCTGCTCACTCCCTCTCACCACACTGTAACACCCATCATGGAGTAGCACAGGAATTTGGTTCCTCCCAAGTGCAGTTCAGCAGGAGACCTGTTCTCACTGCAGCAGCATTTAGTTTGCATGAAGCAGAATTCCTGAAGCCCCACTAGTGCTTACCAGCACCCACTGTGCCCTGCTCTCCAGACTCACTCCCTTTGAGTCCCACATCTGAGTAGCACAGACACGGTCTGACCAGCTAGCTGATGTCATGGATGTTTATGCTGCAGTTTTGCCTATTTACAGTAAATACCTCATCATCCATGAATCTCAAGGCAGTTCCAGTGAAAGGAAGGTAACGCTACCAGAGACTCTACTTGCCTGTATGCCCCTAGTTTGAGCCTCAAATGGAAAAAAATGAGGCATTAAAACTGATGAGATGAGACAGTTCCCATGTCATGTATCTCAAGACCTGGAACTTTTAAGTCCTACTATATTTCCTTTAACTTCTGTGCTAGGAAATTAATGGTGCCTCCTGTATCTTCAATTCTGTCCTGCCAAGACCACTGATGTTCTCAGAGGGAAATTTTGCTCTTTCCATCCCACTACGTCTCCATCTCATTTCACATATATATCTAATCATAGTCAACAAACTTTTCTACGTCCTTTCTACAGCACTGATACCCCTGTTAGCATTCAGACAGTTGGGTGAGAATAAATGGTTGCTGCCTAAAACCCAGAAAAAAGCCATACCTGCAGCAGGCTGGTAATTACAGCAATTGTGCAAAGCTCACATCTGGAAGCCTTAAAATAGAGCTGCACTTTAGAAGTGTGCCTTACCCACATATTCCTTATATATCCTACCACCCTGAGTATTTCATGGTTTGCCTTCTGAGCAGAAAACATTACCAGTTCACCAGACTCCTTTAGTAATTCTTACATTCACGAATTTTAAAAAAGACCTGTTTACTATTTAAAATGTCACCTTAAGTCTATTTATCAGGTATTGAGGCCAACAGCGCCACCAGTGTCATTTGTACCCTCATGTCTCATCTGATGAAGGAAATAAAGGCTGAAGCAGGCAGATGGCTGAATGGAAGAGAAAGGTCATGGCATACTGCAGCTGATAAGATGAGGAGAATAAAATAGGGAAGGTGATCTTCAGGGAGAAGGCTAAAGCTTAGCCTCACCATTTGGAGGATTCTGTATGGAGATAAAACAAAGAGAAGTATCATCAATTATTCACCGAAACATCTTCTCCTATTGTTTAGAACAGAAAGTGTCTTGACCTTTCTCTTCTTCCTCATCTCTGTTCTAAAAATCTTTATTTTCCTGAATGCCACAGACCTGTGGTGTTATTTTCCCCATTTAAGTGAGGCATCCATACTTAAATGCTTTTACTCTGTTAATGCAGTAAGAAGCCATGTTATAGCTAGACAACTCCCACATCTCCTATATCAAATAATTCTAGTTGTTGGTAGCTGCCTCACCATTTGGTATATTTTAACTAGGTTTGAAAATCCCTAAAGTAAGGATTTCTTATCTCTTTCAGCAAAGTAGGAAGTCAATCTATCAAGCCATATAAATAATTCATATAAGTTCTAGAAACATAGCAAGGAATATAGGTCAGGAGGGGCACCACAGGAGAGGAATGGAGCATCCTTTACTTAAAATGTGGTAGATATAAATTCAGTTTCCTAGGCAGACCACGTCAACTTAAAGAATGAAGATGGCTCTTAAAAAATTTAAAAAGCAAGGGTTGACTTGATAGTCACTGAGGGTTTTGAAGAGAGTACAGAGGATGATCAAAAATAGGATACTTTTTTCAGATAAGCATTTGTCTGGTGGCAGTCATTTGGGTACAAGGCAGCAATCTTGCTTATCTTTCTTAAAACACTTGTGAAATGTAACAATAGTGCTTTGTATCAGTTACAGCAAATCAGTGACTGGTTACTGAGAGAAGCAATGAGCCAGCAGGATCCATGTATTTTAAAGTAAACCCCTAATGCCCCAAAGAACTGTTGAGGAACACCAGTTGTTTTGATATACACACTGCAACTGGCCCTGCACACAATACACACCTTAACATTTTCTTGTCACAGTCAGATTAAATATTTTTATGAACTTAGACAAAGGTTCATCACAGCAATCCAAAAACTCCACCAAACTGCTTGTAAGCAAAACTTCTAAGCCTTTGTTAGAGCAAAATATGCCATAAATAGAAATCAGGTAGAAATAAATTTATGGGGAAACTTTCACAGCCAGCCTAGAAAGTGTTACTTTGATTATCATTCTGAGAATATGAAACACACGAGTCCTTCTTCCTCAAAGACAGAAATAATGTTTACAACATAATGGCAATCAGAAGCACTTTAGTCAGCTGTGTGAAGGCACCCTAAGAAGAGTTTTAGGAAGCATGCTAAATTTGGAAGGACACCCAAACAGAACAGAAGAAAACAAATACAAATAAATCCAGAAGAGTGAACCAAGCAAAGTTAAGGTGAGGCCTCACATGGTTGGAATGACCAGTAACTTCAGGAAGATTCAGAGTTCATCACTAAGATAAACCTTATGATAAAAAAAGTCCTGGTACAACCATCATTCTCCCCAGTGGAGGATTAAAGCCCTGTGTCCTGAAGTAGCACCCCTTTTAACACCATTACCACTTCAGTCACAGAACAAGAATCTATCCAAGGGAAAGAAACCACGGCTGGCCAACCAACCAAACCATAAATCCTGATGAAGGAGGGAATGGGAAAATGCTTGGCTGGCAACATACAAACTATCTATTGAAAACCAGGAGCATAAGAGTCAAGAGAGAAGGATGCAACCTTGTCCCTCCAGAGAGGAACAGGCTTCAGGTGAAAGCCAGGACTGGGCTAAGGAATTCAGAAGAGCAAGGGCACTTCTACAATCGCTGCTGACTGCATCCAGTTTGTGAAGAGTGACAAGCAGTGGGCACAGGCCAAGTCAGAGAAAGGTAACTGGGGACTAGGAAATTAAATTCATTACAGAAATAAAATATTAATAGCAGGATGACTCAGAAAACTAACTAAGGAATTCATCAGCACTAGCAGCTATCGAGAGAACCTGATTTTCAAGAACACAGAAAACAGATGAGTTCTGCCATGCCCCTTGGTGTAGCTGGTAGGACTCGCGTTTAGAGTTGCTGCCAAAGACAAAGGGGACAGACTGCTCAGTATTAACTGGCACTAGGGTAACTTGGTCAGATTCTCAGGCCTCCTTTCCTCTAACCTACACTTCACTGGCAACAGAAGTGACTGCTGAACAGGGCAGACAGTATTCACGTGGTACAACAGGACGCAATTGAAAATGCCAAATGACTTGGAAAGGCAACACATTTAGGACAAGCTGCTGAGATATCTCAAAACTGTTGCCGTCAGCCCTAATCTCCAAATCACTCTGCATGTGAGCCCTTGCCAAGAGGAAGGCGTAGTACTCCTCCCTGCTCTGGCTAATCAGATAAGAAGTTCTCTATTTATCTGCAGCAGTAAGAATTAATCTCAAAGAGACTACTATATTTAGCTAAGAATCTTAGGGGCTAGTTGTTTTCTTATGTAGCTGAAAAGCCTAGCCCAAACCTGAGACTGCTTTCCATTCAAAGTGCACATCTATGCTACCCACAGATGTTTCTCCAGAGAAACCTACAGATACTTGACAGCACATGAAAAAACATTCTTTGCCTCTAATGTTAGTAGAGAAAGCAAAATATGAAATTTCTTCTTCCAGTTTTGTACCTAAAGGACATTTTTTTCAGTCTACTTGATTTTTTCTTTTCATCTCTTTAATGAAAGATGATGGTCAATGGGGAACCCACAGTCTGGAGTACCCCCACTTCCTTTAAAGTACAAGGGAACTGGGAAGGGTGTTGAGTGACAAGCTCAAGTCTCTCCTGACTATTCTGTGACTGACACAAGGGCCTGAGGGATTCTAGGAGGGATCCTAATTTATTTTAATTCCCTGTATATCACTGACAATGCTTAGAGTACCTGAATGCAGATCTGCCTCAACATGCTGAAAATCCTTGGACTTCTGTGTGTGTGTGTGTCCATGTATATATGTACTCATTCTTGTCAGGAATGCCTCAGACTCAGAATTAAAAATTCAGGCTCCCACAGGGCAAAAACCTTTTCCCAAAGCAGAATACATCAGGCTGAATTTCTGTTTATTTGGTTTTTCAGAAGAAAAAAAGCATGTCATGTCACCAAAAAAAAAAATTCACTATCAAAACCATCTCTGGATAAGCTGGTCTAATATTTATTTTACTCCTGTGCTAGGAACTAATACCTCAGCTCAGAATTTAATTTGTGCAACTTCAGCTTCCAGTCATAAGATTCTAATGAAGTCTTCATTATTATCAGGTTTATACTCAGTTTAGTTTATAGTGAGATTTTAAACAATTTTAGAAATTACATATTTGCTGTACCCTTAGGTATCTTTTTTCAAGGGGAAGAGAACATCTCTTCATTATTAAAACAGCACCCAGCATGAGAGAGAACATACCTGAAAAATACATCAAGAACCAATTTTCCAAGGAATCATTTCCCTTCCTCTCAACTCCATCTGCGTATTGCAAGTGAGCTCAGTTTGGAGCTTGTTCTCAACAACATGCATCCCTCTTACAATAAAGATTTTTTTTTCCTCCTCTATTCAATTAATCTCGGTAAAAAGAAATCTCAAATACCTAAAAATCCAGTTCAGTTCAGTCCCATGTAAATTGTTTAATGTTCAAACGCAACCACAAGAGCTGTAGAAGCAGCACACTGAGTGACCATCAGTCCTAACTCCAATTGATCAATGAGCAGTCAGAAATGCTTTACACCAAGAGGACCTTTGAAACAAAAAAATAGCAAGCTTGTATATTCAGTTTCTACATAGAATCAGTGTCTTCGCTCTAAGTTACTTGAATTAAGTTCAAATCATAAAATGGAAAATTGGAGAGAAGAACTGAGTGCCAGAGGGTCAGGAGGTTTTGGTTGAATGGAGTAAAGATTAATTTATTTTCCCAGGAAACAACTGAGCCTAAGATGCATAAACAAATCTGCTTCATTTACAATTAGGCTACTGTATTACACAATTGGTTTATATAAGTTCTTTCCAGGAGGATGAAAAGCCTCTTCTGGCTTTAATCCGATTACAATTAAAAGATTAAATTAAAAATATTTTTTCTAGTAGGCAGACATGGGTTTGCATTTTACAGTATTGTGCTTGGCATCATTAACCTACAAAGACCCTTCTTACTGGGAAAGTGGGGAAAGAGACTTGCTAATAAAACTTATATTTTCTGCCTTGTTCTTTCAGGAAGCAAAGCTGATGTTTAATGCATTTCACTGAAAAAAAAACCCTAAAGCTACCTGTAGGGAAATTAATGCCTATTTAGACCAACCAAGAACTTGAACTTGGAGCTTGAATCAAGGTTGCAAAAGCAAAACGTACACATGTTTGAAGAAGCAGCAGAACATCAAGGGAACCTGGTTTTGTGGACTCCAGCCTTCATCCCAGGAACATCATGGTTCCCTGGGATCACAGACAGCATTTGGAAGCCTTACATTTTCATTTCTGTTACTTATCAATAAGTTAACAGCAAACTCTTACTAATCTAAGGAAAGACAGGCTCAAAAGTGAGATTTTATTAATATTTGTTACTTATCCACAACCCGAAGTATGATAAAACTGATAAAAACAGCCTAGAATCATGTTTACATCACTAAATTCAATTCACGTTTTGTTCATAAAATACCAAAAGGGAAATGACAACATTGCAGGTTCAGAAAAACAGGTTGGCTACTATGACTGAAAAATCTACACTATCTTAACTGGTCACAACTGATTGCTTGTTAAATGCTTATTATTTAAAATAAGCACAAATTACAAAATTTCAGACACACTCAACTTTTGTGCTCATAAAATATATCTTCTGTTGTATCAAATTTCAGGAGATTGGTAAGAATTTTCTGCTGAGATGTTTCATTTCAGCATGTATCAAAAGAATAGAGAGTACTGTCACAACCTACATAGTGATGTAACACTGAGGTCCCAGTTGCACTACCCATCCAAAGAATTATTTTGCAAGCACACCACTATGGTAAGGACAAGCCATCTCTCATACAGTGATGAAAACCACCATCAGGCTATTACCTAAATTTTGCCCTCTCTGGTGGACACACAGGCTCAGACTCCAGGACACAAAATAAAGCAGAATTTAGCTCGGCATTTTAAGGCAAAGACAAAACCAGCTCAAACTGGGATGGAGATGAATACCCTCAGCTGCCCCTGACTACCAAGAGCTGTGGTTGCTCACCACTATGCAGAGATTGGTTGTACTTAGTGATAAATTTAAACACCAAACTGAGGCAGCATCTTAACCCCCTACCATAAAGGCAGCTGCCACGGATTGTAAAGTCACACATAGATTAAACAGCAATGCAGTAGCCAACAGTTTGCATGCAAACATTGTGTTAGACTGTTACATTCTCAGGACTAAAACTGTTAATGGTGTAAACACAGGTTAGATAATCACCTTCCATTTCTCTTTATTTTACATACTTTTTTTTTAAGAACAGATAGGGCCTCACAGAACAAAGGAGCTTTACCAAATTTTAAACCTGGAATTACACAGACTTCCGTTACAAAGATTAAAACTGTAATCTGGTAAGGAAAGAGCTATTCCCCTGCTATGAATAATTTTTTGAAAGCCTCATTAGGCAAAGCAGCAGCCTGATTCTCTGTCCAGAAGAGAGCAAAAACAAAACAAACAAACAAAATTTTAATACTGTACTGTGGGGAAAAAAAAAAAAGGAATTATTTTTAAAGAAAACAAAGACAGCCAAAGCAGACTTTATGGCAGCAACTATCCGTAGGGAAGGAGCAAAAAAAGTGTATGTATGTGGCATAGTACCCCAAAAGCCATTAAAACTGCTTTAACTGTCAATGTTTTATCCATGGGATGTACTAAGAAATACATTCAACGTAAGAGTTCTGAGTAAATGTGCTACATGACTACACATGTACAAATCAACAACAACAGAACTTATTTACACACATTTATACCTACAGGCATAAAGACCAAGTTTAATACTTGTGAAATGTATCTGATTGCTAGATCCAGACTGTTCCAATCTTCGTAAGAACAGTAGCATTTCTACACTCCAATAACCATGTTGTTCCAATCAGGTCTATCCTGCATCCACGTCATCTCTACCATAAAACTGAAAAAGCTCTACAGGTATTTTAACTTTTATTTGTAACACGGACATGCATCTGCTACCAAGCAGAGATACCCCTCCCCAACACTCTTCTCAACAAGCAGCCAGCAACCTAAAGCTGGTGCTGTTACAGACATATCCAGTCTGCTCGCCAAATGTTCTTCTTGGACCATGTGCATTCATTTTTCAAAGTATACATTTCATCATCTGCTACATGTTTAAGATAAAAAGGAAGATAATATAAAATGAATTTTTTATGCATAAAAACTTAAGCCCAGAAGTGGTTAAAAATAGACTAAGGTGGGCATAATTAGTACCTAATAAAAAAGCTAAAAGTCACATTTATGGAACCTAACACTTCACTCAGTCATATAGTTAACTGCCCTCAAAGACTAACAACCAGACCAATTCACAAGTACCTAAGTTTCTTACATAATTAAAAGAATAAGATGTAAAGTCAAAAAAATATATTTTATCCCTTCAAGATCAGGAAAGTAAAATAAAATGCTGGTTCTGTAACAGTGCAACAACTGCAGCATATTTTGCACGCAGCACATGAGTTGCTACATTTAGTGGCACTTAAGTATTATGCAGTAAATACTGAAAGTAAGACAAGTTTCTGATCTGCATAAGCATAATCACATCATTATTACCAGAGTTGCTAAGCTACAGCATTCTGAATAATACCAATTCAATTTTAGCACTTCCATCACTAGCCTTAATACATGTCAACATCCTGCTTTACATCTTGCTAAGAGAGCAACCACTGAAGCCAAGTATTTAACGTAGTTGCCACTGGGCTTGGACCATATTCAGTCTGACCAGTCGTTCTCATCAAACTCTGAATCATCATCGGAATCGCTGTATTCCACCGCAATGCGCCTCGAAAGGATGGTCGCCACGTCATTGCCAACAGGCTCGCGCTTGGCTTCTTGCTCACGTTGCTCCTGCACCTTCTTCAGCTGAATTCCTGTAGAGACAATTACTCTAAGACAAGGTTTCCAATGCAAGAGATTTTAGGTTTTATATCGTTATTGGTGAGTTTGTTGTATTATAACAATACACTCTGGAAGAAGGAGGGGAAAAAACAGAAACCGTTGATTAAGGAGAGACTCCCTGAGCAGGAATTCCGAGAGAAAAGAGAGAGATCGGAATCCATTCTCAGAGACTGAATGCTTCTGGACTTCTAAAACTGCCATAAATATGTTAAGGATAAATATTCAAGACTATACAGATCCTTTTAATCTGAAGATGAAAGTTTTCATCATTGTATGTGGAAATACCATTAGACCTACAGCTCCATATTGTTAAGCAAAGTCAGGAAGAATCACTGGTTAAAAATCAGTGGGCTGAAGCCTGGTGTTGGGTAACTCAGTTCTTCTAAACAGAAGCAAAAGTCAGGTACATCTACTGGCACTTTACATAAGGAACACAAGTGCTGTTTTTATTACATCCACACAAACAGTAGAGCATGGTTGACAAAGCTGAACATCTTCAGGCATTAGAAGAAGATTCAAAGTCATGGTTGACAAATGTCAGAACAGGTGTGTGGTACCTGTGGCTCATGACACTCTGCTCAGCTGGCAGAAGAAGCCATGAACTCCTATCCATGGAAAACACAGTGCTTTCGTTGAAAAAAAGTAATACCTAGAGCTGAGTGTCCACTTACCCATTCTAATGGCAGCAAGGAGATCGCTCCGTGCATCGCTGATCGGTGCCTGGGCGGGTTCATGGCGCTTTGCCTCCGACGCCGGAGGAACGTGCATTGGGGAGGAAGAGAGGGATGCACCTGCAGCAGGAGGGCCTGGAGGGGGAGGAGGTGGGCCGGGAGGAGGAGGAGCAGTGACAACAAGCCCACTAGAAGGAGGAGGATGAGCAGCTGCATATGTAGAGCCAGTCACCAGTCCGGAGTGGGAAGGTGGCACAGGAAGCTGAAGGGGACTAACAAATGCAGTTTGTGCTGAAGGAATCATAGGGGGAGGAGGAGGAGGGGGAGGACCTGTAGGGTTGTAATAATCCACCATCTGAGCTGGAAGCATCCTATATAAAACAGAACAAAAACATTTAATGCATTGAAAGTTAGGACTTGGAGAATCATCACCTCTTAACCTGCTCTCATCCAACCTCAGCCAAAACAAAAATCAAAAAGAATTTAAACTGGTGAATTAAATATGCAAGTGATTATAAACATATGAACTGTCAAGTACTGGTAATATATTAAGATTTAAGACAGATGTCTTTAAAGACAGCATCCTTTCAGCATTCTACAAAGGGAGTTTTTTATCTTTATTCTCCTGCCTAGTTCAGTATAAAGTGTTTGTTACTAAACAGCTACTTTGTGGGACTATTAAGTACAAGGTCTATGATGAAGGGACCAAGAAAACTGCAAACTACATGTATCAATCCAATAGAAGACCAAATGTTATACAAATATTAAGAGATAATAAAGAACTCAGACATAGAGAGCTATGGAAAATATGAATGGAAAGATTTACCCAAAGGTATATCATGTGTCTCATGTGCTTCTTCAGTCAGGTTTATCAATTTAAATACCATTTAATTAAATTGATACAATTGATTGATACTTTAAACAGGAGGTACAGGGAAGAGCTACTTTTCTTGTTAACATGTCATGAAAAGTAATCTTAAGCAGAAAAAAAAAATGCGGCTATAAGAGCTATGAAGTAGGCAAAGAACTAGATATAGGAGACAGGAGTGGAAGGAAAGTGACTGATGACATTCAGTGACATGTCAATGTTCATGACAATTGCTGACAATACTCTGACAACGGTCATGGACCTGAGGACTAAGCACAATAATGTGTTATACACTGGAAATAACAGAGAAAGGGCAGGTTGAAGCAGTCACTCATAACTGAGTCATCTGCAACATGATACTATCATGAATCAGGCAAATGCTATCCCAGGATGCATCAAGCAAGGCTGACCATCCTTGGCTTGCCCAGTTTAGAACGACAAAGGCAAGAATGACTACAACTTCCTTGGGGTTACAGCTTGAAAGTTTAAGGTAATTACACTAAAGAAGAGACACAGACTGGTTAGAAAACAGATGTTTTCTTGCTATTGAAGAGCCAGTACTCTGGAGCAAGCCTTCCTTCAGAATGCATTCAGGCAAAATACCTACACAGGAGTTTGATAAATTCCTGTCTTGAATTATGGAGTGGCATTTG
This sequence comes from Manacus vitellinus, assembly GCF_001715985.3. NCBI lineage: Eukaryota > Metazoa > Chordata > Aves > Passeriformes > Pipridae > Manacus > Manacus vitellinus. The sequence goes on along the minus strand of NW_021940208.1, from coordinate 16,121,287 downwards.
TCCTGCAGCAGTAGGGAATTCGACTATGTCTGAGGAGAGCCCTTCCTGTTCTAGCCTAAGCTCCTTTAAAAAGTCATTTCAGGGATGCAACAGACTCCACATTAATCACAGTGAGCAATACTTTTTCTATGCATTTCCTGAAGTTTAAAGTATTAATCAAATTATGTTGTAACTATTTTCCACTTTAAAGAAAAATTATCCCCTTTTTAATACTGTATTAGGAACCCTTAATATTTTACAAGCATATTGATTTCACCACATTCAATACGCAGTTCATTATTTTTGCTTTCACTATTTCATTTAAATTCAGTTCACACATAGAAATTATACCGATTTTTTCTGTCCTGCCCAAGGAGGTAGCTAATGTATTTGGGATCTTTTTGTGTGATACGTTACACATTATGATGGTTATGCAAAACATGCATCCCTCTAGTTTTGTCCAGAATCCACTAGAATAAATCAGGAGATTTACCCATATTCTGCTGGTACCACAGGTACTGAGCTATGCTGGCCATCTGAAGGCTGGGGTGGAGGTGGAGGTGGTTGCTGAGGTCTGTTTAAAGTAGCATGTCGTACAGTGGTGGAAGGTGGTCTGTATTCATGCTCATGGCTTTGGGATGCTGCCATGTACTGTGGACCATCTCCTGCTCCATATGAAGGCATTGCTATCTGCTGATGGAGGGAATGATTCGGAGTAGCAGGATAAGAATAATCTGTAACATCAGATGCATGGGACCTAAAATTAAAGTAAATGGATGCAGAAAAACAGATTATGTGAGAGTAACAGGGCATTATCTAAATAACTGAGAAAAAAAACTAAAAGGAATGCAATCAGCATTATTTTTCTTGCTGGAACAGGACTCTGATTATCAAACACCACTCCATTTTAAGTCCATAGAAAGCACAAGAACTTTAGTAGCCAGAAGGAAGCGTATTGTTTTTGTCAATGATTCTGACAGTCTGTTGTTTGAAGTGATTATACTTACCAGACCTGCCTCAAGTTAACAATGGCAGCAGAAAAAGGAAAGCAAGACTACAAGCATTTGCAATTATGCAGAAAAATATATTTTACCAGTGCAGAGAAACCCAAATTTCAAAAGTTAGAAGATGTTTTTTCTCTTGTTTGCACAATTAATTTTGTTGGAAAGGTTTAGAGAAACTGGGAAATGTAAATATTAGTTGAGCAGAGAGTTCATAAAGATACAAAGTCTAGGATGCTCTGTCAAATAAGCCCAAGAGAGGGAGCAAAAGGATCTCTTCGTCCCATTACTGTAAATAGTTGGTTTAGTAATGAACAATGGTGCAGCCTGGCTTTTAGTGAGCACAGTAAACTGATGCACTTATCTATAAGACTGGAAGCAAGGTAAGCAACAAAAAGCCAGGGCTTTGAGTAAAATGAAATAACAAACCCTTTGGGCATTTTGTCCTCTTTCATGCTTCCTGCCTGTTCCATTTTCTTTGCGTCACTCATGAACTCAATGCCCATTTTCCTTCTCTCCCACTCTTCTTTTCTTGTTCTTACTTTTCTCACATTAATTTGCTGGTTTCTGTTTGGATTCAGCTTGTGTTTCTCTCTCTAAAGTACAATAAGTATAACAAATACATGGTAAATGGCCACAGTGGAAACATTTGGATGTCAACATTCAATGTGTAAGTCTTACAGTTAGCAAATGAGAAGACATGAGAGATTTTTTTTCAGTTTGGCATTAGAAACAGAACGACAAAATAACCAAATACACTTCTTCGGGACCTTACTTACACAACACTGCTCATGCAGTTGCTGTCAGCATAAGAATGTTTCTGGCATCAGTACTTATTTCTACATGTATGGGGTTTTTTATAGCTTAAGACTACTCCGAGATGAAAAAACAGAAAACCTTCTCTCCACCTCACTACCATTCCCCAAATTAACCCTTCATGCATATAAAACAGATTTCAGGATTCCATGTCTGATACTAGATTCACTGAAATGTAAAGAACTCCATAAATTGAAAAAATCTGAAATGTTTATATATGTACAAGATAGCTGTCATACCACAACATCTAAATGCAACATAGAGATGCATCCTACAATTTCCGCTTAAAAATATCCTACACATGGCAAGTACTATAGATATTTGCAAACAGTCAAATACATATTGACACTGCTGGAAAATAAAAAACAAATCACTTCAATACGATCCTGATTTAAACTTGGGAATCCTGGAAGCAAGGTGTTAAGGCTAAAAAAAAAAAACATATAAAATGTGTGAAACAGAACTCCTGATGAAAAAAATTCACATCTTTTACTAGATCAACCTATGGAAAGTATTGTCAGTCTGCAATGTTTCATTAAGACTAACAGGAGACAACAAGGTTTTTGCATTAGAAACTGTAAAAAAAAAAAAAAGACAAAGGCTTTTAGACAGAGAGGGATTCTGAATCCATTATTAAAACAGCAATACCAATGTTATTTTAAATTTCATATTTCAATTACAAGTTGATTACTCTTCACAAAGACCACAACACTATATCTGCCAAGTCCTAAGCAGATTTTGTTTTAATTAGTCTCCACTGGACAGTGGACTAAAGGTATCAGCCCACACTTTTGTAGTGGTAGCTGCTTCCTCAACCTAGACATTCAACAATTTAAACATTAAATTGTTACAGGCTTTTTCCAGTGGACTCTATTTCTTTCTAACTTTACTGCTAGCACTTAATCACAACAGACAGAGGAAACAAAATAAGTGGGAAAATACTCTGGTGAGAGTCCTGAGTTTTTTTAGTGAAAAAACTCAGATTTCCATGCACACCTAGAAAAGGTACCTCCCACTGAGCTCAAAGGGAATCTCAGTCAATGAAGATGAATTCTGCTGGGTGTCTCTAAGCAGAGATTTCTGTATTTCAAGCAGTAACACTGCATCTGGTTTTGTAGCTTGCTCTTTAGACTAATATAACATCAATAAAGCTGAACTCTTCTCCCATTAAAGCATTCTGTTGGAGGCAAAAGTATGCTGAACTGAATAGATCCCAGAAAAAATATTTATTAAGCTATCAGCAGTGCACAAAACAAACTAGACACTAAGAAAGAGGTACTGACATTATCTACTAGAGGCAGACTTAAATGCTTTTTTAACTACAGCTACTCAAGACCAAATATAAAGCATGTGGCAAACACTTCTTTCACTGCAGTGCATAACATTATGCTGGCAAAACACTCCTGTGAAGCTGAGGAAGAAAAAAAATCATTACAGAATTTGTTACGTTATTTATGCTTTAAGATAATTTTGAAAAGAACTTTTAAAAACATGCATTGTATGTTTTGTCTAACTATTCCCATCCTGTACAAACACCTGACTCCACTCAGTATTTCTGAACATACAACTGTGGTATAACAAACAGCTTTGCTGTAAACAGACCTAGTATCTGGGGACAGTGATCCCTCGGAAGATGCTCCATGGTACACACTTTGAGACAACCTGTTGTCAGGTCTAAGCTCTTTGTCATATGCCATCATATTCCACTCCTGGCGTCTGTTCCTGGCTTTTCTAACCTTTTTCACCTCACGGGTGGTGCCATCTATACGTTTTTGCTCCTAATATTCAAACAAAAGAAATAAAGCATGCAAAGAGAGAAAAAAAGGAAAGGAAAAAAGCTGGTTAAAATGCAGTTAGATTGCATGAAAACAAGACCAGATTTACAGACGAAGCCAAGTCTTCATAAAATTTCCCTGCACTGAAAATGAGAATATCTCCTTATGCTATGAACCTCATTAGTAGCAAGACTGCTGATTTGTCCTTCTTCTGTAGGATGCACGTGCTACAGCGACACCAACCTACTTGTTTCCCAATACAGAAATGTGACTGATTTTAAAAGCAAGAAAGTTTAACTTCTTCTGACATCATGTCTTTTATTTCTATAAATCCTGAAGCACTTCTTATTTTCACCTCCTGCATATCAGACTTCTGAGAATATGTTAAATATGCTAAGGGCTACTCTGGCTCTTTGTTACGGTCACAGTCACCAGGGCCTGGGGAAGTATGGAGAAACTGGACACCTTCTCCTATTCCGTAGTCTATGTGAAAGGATTTTTCTTTGTTTAAACTTCCTCTCCCTTCTTAGATCTGATTAACTACCATAATTCTTCCTAGTGTTTCCTCATCATTGTCTCCCACTATCTTATATAAAAATGAATTACACTGATTCTCTCTGCTATTCAGGCCAGCAATATATTACAGCATGATAGCTTCATGACAGATCAGTCAGCTTAGTTATTGAAATCTTTCAGCATTATATCAGGCTCAACCAATGTCAGTATTTATCTTATTTATTCATCTTTATCTTACTGATAATAAGATCTCCTAATATCGGGACTCAATGCTTTGAGACCTCCAAAATGTTGTCCTCACTTACTTCTGACTAATCAATATGAATATAAAAACCAAATTGGTGCTTCAATAAAAAAAGGAACAAGTTTGTTCAATCCAAACTGAGAAGGTGCTTATGTGCTACTCCTTTTTTCAGTATTTATGAAGGCCCTAGATGTTTTTTTAATCAGCTCTAGATCCCACATCGTAGAATACTAATTCATAAAAAGTTTAAACATGTTTTATCTATTAGTAAGTTGGTATTACGGTTTTGGCTGCTAGAAAAATAGTTTCTCAGGAAATAATTATATTGCTATCCTGAGAATGCAGTCATAATCAATTGTATTGACAGAAGAGTTTGGTCAAACATTGACCAAACAATAAATGTAAGCCTTTATTGTGGAATCGACACTTCCCAAGTAAGGGGTGATAGTCAGAAAGCTAGCTCAACAAAAAGTACACCGCAGATGCACACAGGTTTTACTCCAACTGTCAAACAGCACTGAGGAAATAATTCTGAAATAATGTATTTAACATTACATAACTAACAAAAAACTATCAAATAGATTAATTGCCCTTGATTTGGATCTCTTCTTCATTCATGCATGTCTGCATGAGGGTCCTGCTGATCCTGCCAACATTAATAATGATGGAGAAAAGTCTTTTTAAAGTTCAACATCTAAAAGTTACAACAACACTTGCTCATCCCCTGCAGTAGGCAGATTTTTGGTCTGATTCATGTTAAGTAAAGATCATCATCTTGGTTTTTAATTAATTCCCCTAAAATCTTTTTCCTCCACAAACTTTTTAGAATCACACACTTATTTTATCCAGGTTATGTTTAGTACCACTTTTTCACATCAAATTCTCCTAGTACAGGATTTGGAGCAGAAAGGAGACAGATTCATTCATACTTTAATTTAAATATACAAAGTTTTGCTTATTGCTGTGGTTGAACATATATTTGTTAAAGGGTTTACACCTGTCTTTTTCAATTATTTGCTGCAATTTTTTTTTTAATTTGTGAGTTTCATCCTGATAAATTTATTAAGATTTTTTACTAAATCACACCAGATTTGAGAGGAAAGTACAAGTAAGTCTTTTGGTTCACCAAAAACACTTAGTTTTTCTCTTCTTACAGAACAATAACTTCACCTAAGGGTGACAGCTGCGTATTTCTTGCAAAGTATATATCCACCTTTTGACCAATCTATGATGCTACTCAGAAGACAATTTTGACACAATTACTGTACCATCAGGAATGCTTGCATGACTGCTTACACATAATTGCCTATTTAAAAGTTTGGTTTTAAAGAGATCACTGGGGTTTTTTTATGAAAAGGTAAGTATATATGCATGTGTAAACAACATAAAATAAACACAAAGCTTAGTTTGTTTTTATTGGATCAAATTTGAGTTGGATAGGTTGTTCCAGACCAGCATCTGTAAGTGTGCAAATGAATAAATATGTTGGAATACTTTTTTCTAAAGCAGTACTAAACGCTACTGGTATTGATTTTTGGATTAAATATTATATAAATACATCTCAAACATTTTAACTTCTTACAAAACAGTAGGGCAGGCCTATTCCTAGCAGCTGACAAAGCTACATATACCTCTAACAGTAGTATTAAGTTGTTCCAGTAGCAGTTTCATTACCGTGACAAACAATGGGGACAGCTCTAGTTTTAGTACCCAGGGCAATGACAACAGAGTTCTAGGGGAGTTGAAGCCTTTCAACATAACTACAGTCAGAAATATTTATTAGGAAAGTTAAGTTATATTAAGAAGAGTTATTTCCTTTAAATAGAAGCAGTGGCAGACAAGTGGGTGCTGTAGGTTAAGCCAGAAAAGAGGTACATCATTCAGCTGATGGCAGGAAATTATTTCAGCAAACACAAGTATATTAGAGCCTTCAAACACTGTTGAGTTAATTTTAAAGTTTGATATTTGCATCAAGAATTAGCAAGTGATATTTCAAGCGTCTTAATAAAGAACTGGAGCTAGTAACAGAAAGCACCATCAGCAAGTATTTGCAATACTTTCAAAAAACTGGAAGCACAAGCACAGAGTATTTTCCTGACCGCAAATTTATAAGATCCTATCAAAACACAAGTAACCAAGAACAATTTCTGAAATACAAGCCTTCAAAATTTAAAGGTTTTTACTTGTTTAAATAGCTAATTAGTCTCAGAAAAAAAATGTGGAACAATAAAAAGCAAATTAATACAACTTTCCTTTGGTAAATCAAGAGTAAACAACTGGCCCCTAATACAGTCATTCAACTCAGAACATTATTGATACATACAAAAGTCAAAACTACATTGAAGTCTTAGCCACAGACCTACCAAACATAAAAGACCAGCCTAGACATATTTTAAACTTAAAGAACTTAAATTACAGTTTTTTTCAGAGAAAAAATTTCACCTGAAGGAGCCAAATCTGAGGAAGCCTCTTAGATTTTTTCAATTAAACTGAGTACAGAAACAATAACATGATATTTGAAGGCAGGAAAATTAAACTCTTCACAAACCTCTGGCTGCAACAGCTCAAGTAATCAAAGCGAATTACCAAAATAATATTGGAAAACTGATTCTCGGGTGCAAGGACTACTCTCAGACTTCACCGAGCACCTGAAAAATTGAGGCTAAAAACCGGCTACATTTGGTCAGCTGAGTAGGATGGCATTTGGATGTCTAGCTTGTAATTTGCTAAACAATATATATTTATTTCACCTGCACAGTTTCTCAACAACTTTCAAATTTTGTGCTTCTGTGGAGCGTGAATTGAGTAAAGAATTCTCACCTAACAGATTCAAAATACAAGTTCAGCCACCAGATTATTAATAAATCCTCTGGATTCATTCCTGGTCACTGCTATCATAAGAACAAGAACAAAAGAAAAAGGACAGCTGATTCAGCGACCTGTGGAACAAAGTGTGCCTGTGAGACATCTCACCAAAACCCTCTAGCTCTCTACAGAGTGCAGATGATGAAATGCTCCTTTGCACAGCAGCTTCTGGAAAGCCAGAACTGAGATTTCTGCCTATCAGGAAGTAAATGCCATCCATGCAAACTCAAATCTATGCTGCTTTCTTCTTTGTTGGATTTGTTATATATTTAATCAAATCAAACACACTTCGGCTAGAATTTATCAAGGCATATTTCTGTGATGTATGGCTATAATCCTACACAATTGGAATTGAGCACATTTACATTTGGTTTGTAGATGGTAATAGGACAATTAAAATCTACAAAAAAAGATATACCATGGATGGAGATAAGTGGGATGTGTTGCCTTAGATAAAGTCTAAGAGCAAATTTATAAATATAGTTTTGTAGAAATCTTTCTAAAGGAATAAAAAAAAAACTCAAGCAATACTATAATTTTTTACAAAAGCATTTGTATTTTTCCTTTTTAACAGTAAATCAGAATGAAAAAGCTAGCAGTTGATAGTTTCTTTTTCTTCCCCTCCCTAGTGAAAATATCTAAACTTGAGGGAAAAAGGTAGGAGGAAAGGCTGCTATTATCTCTATATATTTTTCATAAAGAAATACTGAATGAAATCTAAAAAAAACCACCAACTAAACTACAGAATGAGAGCTGCTTTAATTAATTCCAGTCTTTCAATCAGCTCTATGACTAATCATACTGAGAATATAGTGGGAATATAATCTTGCATTGTATAGAAATTGCATTTCTATACAACCACACAAATAACCAACTGAATATTTTCTAATACTTTGCTATATATAACTATTGAAGATGCCTACCCAGCTTTTTCAATTCTATGCAATATTTCAATACTGAGACACCTGCCAAAACATAAAATGTTTTGACTCATAATCATAACAGGGAGACTTTATTTATTTCCTCCAGGATTCTTAAAGCCATGAATTCACTAAATCTTTTAGTTAAACCAAGTCTTCAGGTTTTGTTTAAAAATTCTGTAGTCAGAAAGTTTTGTCCAGCAAAAGGAAGAAGGAATTAATAGAATTTATTCTAATGAAATAGCAAAGCTTCCCAGTCATGCCCTACAAGCAGGTACCATATATACTGGCATATATATACACAGTTGTATTACATGTGTGATGTATATATACAAATATACATTAGCATGCATATTCATGTACTAGACATTCTGTACACACATGTATTATACATGATTATACACATATAATGATACCTGCTTACATACAGACATGTATAGATAGGTATGCTAAGATGGATGATGCATATGCACACATACACATGTATGTGGATATATGCACACATGTACTGAAAACTTAGTGGCTTCCTTCTGTTTCCTCTGAGCACTCAGCATATCTTGTTCAGATTCCTTTTATTTTAAATCCCTCATCTCTCATTGAACCTATTTATAAAAGCACCTTCTGCCAGGTAGTGTTAGCAATAGTCATTGCTTCAAATTTTCCTTTTTCACTTTTTCCCCCCCCAGAATTATCTTCAAAAACCTTAAAGCCCTCCAATTTGATAGAAATATTGACCACAAAGAAGCTGCAGGAATAGCAACTCATTTCTCCATTCACAACTAAAATCTATTAAGAAAATCTTGATTGCATCAGAATCTTTTCTATGAAAAAGCTTCTTTTTTTGCTGGTTTTCAAACTTAGAGGAAAAAAAGAATACTACTCCTAAAATTAATCTTCTCTTGCTGCTGAACCACAGAATAATTTTGTTGCATATTATCATCTTACTAACAACAAAATTATTTATTTCTGGATAAGTTCTTGTTTTGCTACCGGAGTTGATGCTGCTAGATAAGGAACTGTGAAAATAAAGGAAACTATAATTCAAATTCCTTCTCCCTCCCATCATAGTGTCTTTTTCTGAAGCACAACAAGGCCATTTTGCTTAGTACTAATAAGCAGATACTGGAAAAAGGCTCACTAACCACAGTACTCCTAAAATTCAATTTGCTGCCTTCTTAAAATAAACAGTATAAGCTATAAAAATGGAACCAAGTGAATCTACAGCCACACATAAAGAAGAATAGTCTTTCCATACACAGAAACTAAGTATGACCTGGAAATTTTTATGCCTGGACAGCCATACAAAAAATTGCAATGCATACATGTGCTATTATATGTTCCTGCTTTTACCTTTTGTCTCCTCTTTTCTTTTCGCTTATCTTCAGTATCCTGTAACATTTTTTCTTTCCAAAGATCAAAAAAATAGGAAGGATCAGTATAAAACTTCAATCCATCTTTCTTATCATCCCTGGAAACACAGCAGAAGAAAAACTAAGAATACATGAATTAGTATGTTTTAAACCCACAAAACTTTACTTTGACAGTCATCCAAGCTTCAAGCTGATCAATAACAACTCTTACTAACTGGATGCCTATAAACAAATACCACCATCATCTGTAAGAGTGGCAGAAACAACATCCTTCAATTATAGATCCAACAAATTTACCTTCCAATTAAAAGCTCTTAAAAATGAAACACACTGCAAATGCTCTGATATATCAGTCTTAAAAAAAATTCAAATAATTTACAGCAGATTGAGTGCCTGTTTTATACAGACACCTCACAACATAGTACCTCTCAAAAACTGAAGAACACAGTAAAACCCCATTGTCCACAACCCTTCAGGCAGACAAACTGCACTCATTTCATGAACAACAATAAATTTAAAGGAAACAGGAAAAGAAAAAAGCAAATGTAGTCCTACTTGTTGCTCTTCTACTCACCAGTAAGTAACCAGGAAAAGGTACAGACTGTGTGTGTACAACAGCGGGAAGGCAAAAGCAACAAGTCCAGCTTTCTGGATAAAGCCGCCAAAGAAATCAGTTCAGTATATTATTTATTTTATTTTCACTTCCTATATAATCAATGGCCCTTGCTCTCTGATCCTGTGCTGCCATGTAAGATTTATGTTGAAATATGATGATTTTTGTTAGGTACAACTTATGATTTTAAGTGTGGCAATAGCAATTTTTGTTTCCATAAACAGGAAAGTCCCCGAAAAATCAGATCTCCATAATCAATACAGCATCTCCCTTCTGCTGTAATTATTCTCTGCAGACAAGTAGGAGATGAAGGGCAAAGTACAAGAACGTAATCAATGACTATTTCCTTACCTATAAGGTGAAAGAATATTCAGAGGTGGTGGTTTGTCACTCTGATTATAAATATCAGCCACTGGGTTTGGAATGCTGTTCTTTGAAACTACCTGCTGATCTTGAATTGTTGAGCTCTTGAATGCTTTTTTCATGTTGATATCCTGTAAGGATACTGTTAGAAAAAAAATTACATTTACCACAGGTCTGAAATGAAAAAAAGTGGATAAAAAAAAAAATCCATTTCTCAGCAGCTACATAAAATATTTTCTGCAAAATATAGAATATTTTTCTTTAGTGGATAATCATGATATTTAAGCTCAAAGGCATGTAAGAACTGCCATAATAAAACAGATTTAAGTCCCACTTGGTCCAGAACCACACTTAAAATAATGGGACCATGGACTGTGTCTTGGAATATGATGCAAGAATGCTGTCACATGCAGACGTCCAATGATTTTTCCTTTTTAAAGCTTTATCCTGGCTTCAAGACTGAAATGCAAGGTCTGGTATTCCTCCGACACAGCATGTTTTATAATTACACATGGTATCCATAAACATTCAACCCCATTCTACATATGATTAAATTATGAGTGGAACAACTTCCTGTGAGAAAGAGTTCCACCTCTCTAACCATCCTTCAGCTCCAAAGTTTTTCCATATAATTGAACACTCCTTGACTGTAAGTTTTTGTCACGTCTCTGTGGAGAGAACTATTATGTTCTTTGTACAGTCCAGTTACATACTTCCATTTAAGCTTTTCACATACACAGTTCTGGGGAAAACAATATTAGCCTTTTCATCCTTTCTTTTCAAGTGAAAGATTTCAGTTGCTTTTAACTGTTCCTGTCATTTTTAGCAAGGCTTTCTTTCACTCTGAATACAAGTTTCCATGAGATAAAGCGACCATTGCTAAAAAGATCCAGTTAATGCTAATCACAATTTAAGAGTGGCAGTAAGCTCTCCACATCATCCTCCACTTTTAAGCAACCTGAAATACAGGTTTTTGACTGCAGTTGAACAGAATGCTGAAGTCTTCACTGAGTTGTCTACAACAGCATTAACCACTTCTTGAATTGAGGCAACTGTTTTCTAAGAGTGTAAGCTGTAGCAGTAGTGCAAACAAAATGCACTGGCTTCTTCTGTTTTTATTATCATTGTCATTTCATCTGATAGTTCTTGCCCATTCATCTAATTTATCGCGTCTCAAGAATAAACTGTGAGAAATTTCACATGGTAATTGAACAGTATTGGTCAAAAATTTAGTATACTGATGACTTGAAAAACCAGAGAGGCATGAAGTCTGACACTTTTATCCTTTGCCATGATGGAAACCAAGTCCCACTCAGACTTCTCTACTCAACTATTTTTTATGTCTGTGCTGAGGTCTTGCTTCTCACTCTGAGACCACTTAGATTGTTTCATAACTTTTACAATAGCAAAAAATTAAGAACAGAATATTTCATTTCAAATAGTTGTTCCCCCATCCACATCATCTGAAGTATCAAAACGATTTCTGAAAGTACTTTCTATTTAAACCTGCCTATAAGTACAAGGTAAGGTATTTCAGGCAGTTTTTTCAGATGTATGTATCTGAACTGGTATATTCTTGTTTAGAGGAAGACATTCAAGAGAGTAAAAATCCCCTTCTTCTGGGGCTTTTTAGCCTAAGTTATTCATATGCTTTTGAAAACGTAACCTCAATTACTTTAATTTTTTTCAACTGTAGTATTATATATATTCTATTTTTATATATGACCTGTTAGTTATAGCTAAGAATGTAAGAAATCACTGATGCACCTAAATCTAGCAATTGACATTTTACTTAAATGCCTAAGCTATCCAGAAATATATTGAGTATTAGTGACAGTGCAATGAATTGTTATAGACTTCGTCTTCTACAAAATAGCTAATAAAATTTACTACTGACATTAAAGTGACAACAGTTTGTATATGTAGCTTATTAATCTGAAACATGATTAGCAATGCAAGAGTAATAACTGCTGTCAATTTAAAATAAACACTGATTAAACTTGTAGTCCATACACTAGTCTCCCCTTCCAATAGATTGATTTTAATTATTCTCCAAACTCTGGAAACTAGCCAGAAAGTATTGCATAACACAAATGAGACATTAAAAAAAAGAAATAAGAGCAAAAACAACCCCTGATGAGGACTGAGTTTCCAAAAAATGGTAGACTTAAAAGTCATGAAGACTGACACCATCCACCTCAGCACAGAACAATTACAGTATATAAATATCATCTAGTTTGCTCATATTACCATCACAACATGCCTTTAAAACTAAGCTGAATAGTGATTCCATAATAACTTAATGTTCCTCTCTAGCTGTTGACACCTAAAATAAAGGTGCTTGTATCAAAGAATCACAGAGTGGTTTGGGTTGGAAGGGACATTAAAGATGATCTAGTTCCAACCCCACTGCCATGGGCAGGCACACCTTTCACTGGACCAGGCTGCTCAAAGCTCCATCCAACCTGCCCTTGAACATTTCCAGGGACTGGGAATCCATAACATCTCTGGGCATCTGGGATCAGCTGTGATACTCTAACAATTAATATGTTCCAAAATCAGATAAAACGCTCAGACATGTAATAATTTTCAGACAGTAACAAGTTAAAATGGAAGACTAAATATTACATTAGTAAATACCAACTATAACATTTATTATTATCACTAACACTATTATTAAATATATAAACTACACAAATATAAATGGCAAGGACCATATATAAACCATATAAATAGTACCATTAAATATATCACAAGTGGCATTAACTGCTACTGAGTAAATATTGCACTATCATCCTGATGTAACAAGCTTGTACATTTTTACTAAATGTCAGGAATCTTCTAACAGGGAGCACATGACATGTCTGACTGGCTCAGACATGAAGCATGAAAGCAAAGATGTATGTTCCAGCTTTTAGAGACAGACAGAGAAACATGTTTTACCTGCCCAAATAAGTGATTTCAAACAATATAATGTTACTTAAATCCTTTGTTTTCACTGTGTATTTATGAAGTGAATGACAAAACATGTGAGTGCAGCTATTACAATTTTTAAAGGAAATACTATTTCTAGTGACTAGAACCCATTGGAGAATTTCACCTAGTTGATGCAAACACAGTGCCTTATTTAGATAAAGAGTATTATGAGATCTTAGATGACCACAGAACAGATACTATTAATGTAGTTTGTGACTACCCCACCCTGAAATAAACAGATCTACTGTCTCAAACTTTTTCCAATATTCTGACTTATTTCCAGTAAGGACTAGATTTAACTCATTTTGGATTTACTATACTCACAAACTAAAAGTTTTCCCTGTGAAAAAGGCAACTTAGTGGCTCTGTTACTACAGGGGCTTATTGAAGTAACACTGATGACAGCAGTTACAAGACTGAGGAATACTTTTTCTTGCTCTGCTAACATGATTTTTCCCAGCTTGCTTACTGAGACAACAAGACAAAATATTGGTACAGGATTACTTTGAAAAGACAGAGATAGTTGTGTAATTAAATACTGTGGTCTTGTCAACATCACTTCTGGCTCAATGCTTTCATGCAATTACCTACCCTCTTCTACCGTTGAATCCAGCTGGGTAACTTTGACAGCAAGGCGATCAATTCTGTCTTGAAGGGAATTTGCTCTGATGTAAAAGCTGTTGGCCTCATTAAACAATTCACCAAATATGTCTTCAGCATGTTTGCCTGCATAAGAAAACAGACAGGGAAATCCCTTTGCTAGTGGCTTACAAAACACAAGACAAAAGGCTTCAATATCATGAAGTTATAATAGAAAGCAGCTATAGGACTATAACAGTACAGTTTGTCATACAGCAAAATTTTGGCCAACAGATTTGTACAAAAATTTCAAAATACACTATAAATGCTGCCTGAAGTCTATTCTCCTGGACACCCTGATTAGTCTTCTACTTAAAAAAAAAAAAAAACAGAGAAACTTGCAAATTTTAATCCTTATGCAGGATTCTGCCAATTGTCAGAAAACTGATCATTAAAACCTGCCTTTGCGATGAAAAGGCCCAAACTTACTGCTGTCCATAAAAGCTTCTGAAGTAAATTTTGAAATTAAAATCTTGCAATCCATAGTCATTAAGATTTAATTATAAGCACAAGCCAACATCAAAATGAAGGCTGAGCAAAACCAGATGAAAACCAGGATCCTCCTGCAGGGCAGCCCACTTACCTCTACAAATGCTCACTGCATACATGTTGCTGTCCCGGGAGTCACTTGAGATAGAAAGATGGCACTGACATTTACCTACAGTCACAATGGAATTTATGCACCACAAAAGTGGAGTTTACAACCTTTTTGTCCTCCCTTTCAGGTGCTGTATGTTCTTCATCACTATGAGAGTGGATAGTCCAGTCCAGATCTGCAGCTTCAGGCCCTAACCTAAAAGTGCTACAGTGGACAGGAGGTGCCTTATGACAAGCCCAATGCTCCTTGGTCCACAGATTGTTGTGCATGCCCATTCCTTTCCTAGACCTCCCAAAGTACTAGGTATCCTCATCTACAGTTTGATTGTCTTCATGCCCCAACCCAAAGTTCTCCACCATTCTGGATCAGTGGTTCCGGATCCCCAATACCTCCTGCCCCAGAACTTACCCTACAAATTTCAGTTTTCACCTAAATTTATTTCACCTAAATTTATTGCCCTCACTGAACTACAGTCCCTCCTACAAGATACTGCTGCTTCCCTTTAAGATCCTCCCTCTACAATTTCTGTAGCCAAAAGCCCTCAAGAGATCTCCACTCCATCAGTTCTCCTTGCAGAAAGGAAAATCCTGCCTCTTGCATTTAACCATGCTTTTTAAATAAAAATACATTTTAAAACCCTACATCTGAATTAATTATGACCTGCATCAAGAAGAGTCCAAAGAGCAGAAATGGAAGGGAGGGGGAAAGTGAAACCTTGTCTAATATTTGGAACAACATGGAATATGTATTAACCAGCTAAATGACAGTGGCTTCCAAAAGAACAGCAATTATTGACATTTTAAGTTGGGTCCTATAACCAACTTTAATACTCCATAAAGAAAAGTACAAATATAATGAAAATTTCAATTAAGATCCCATCCTGTGAACATCATTGGAAAAAAAAATATAGTCACACTTAGGAATATGAGAGGATCTGCCCCTTTCTTGGATCATTCTCCCCCTTGGGGGGAAGGGAATGGCAACTACACTAAAACAAGTTCAAAAATGCTGTTTGTGAATTACAGAAAAAAAAAATTAATGTGATTGCCTTCAAATGAAGGGCTTCACCAGGAATAGATTTCTTCACTAAACGTAAAATCAGCCAATAACTAACCCAAAACATTAGGTATTCTGGTGTATCCAAACTCTGCTTCCTGTGCCAGTGGAAGGTGGACAGACAAGGTGTGCTGTCTACGCGTTCCTAACCTCCTCCCCCTCCAAAAACAGAGGTCACACAACCACAGCATAGTTGAAGTTGAAAATCTTCCAGCCCATTTCCCTGCTCAAAGCACGACTGGACAGGGCAGGTTGCCCAGGACTCTGACCAGCAGGGTTTGGAACACTTCTAAGAACAGAGGCTCCACAACTCCTCTGGACTACCTATGCCAGTGCTCAACCACCTGCACACTAAAAGTGTTCTCTAAGTGCTTCCCAGCAGCCAGTTGAGATTCAATTATAATTCCCATTTGATTTAGTTGCTCCAAATGAAGATGTTATTCCAAGCTACGGAACAAATAAGCTTTTCAATTCTTCAGCTAAATAAAGCAGTTATTACATTCTCCAGCCACCAGTATTCAGAGCTCAATCAATTTTAATGGATGTTAGTTTATGTTAATATATTGAAATCAGCCTGCTGAGGGAGGACTGCTGCATTCTAGGATTAAACACATCACCTCTAGAGAAGTCAAGGAGATGGGTGCTTATCAGTTCTTTTTCAGAAACCAAAGTAGGAACATACTTCAGTTAATATTTAAATTTTTTTCGACACTTGTTACCCTAAAACATGTGAAAGACACCGTGTCAACCTGTGAAAACAGTGACATGGTAAAGCAATATTAGACATGCTGTCCTGATTATCATGATGCAGTAAATTTTAGAAATAGAAAACACTTGAGAAGTATTACTTTATGTTACCATCTTTTAAATTAGATTAAACAGAAACAAGCAGGAAAAAACTCCAACCTATCTGAAATAGAATCATGTATCTTTTAACTTAAGAGTTGATTTCTGTACTACAAGCAGTGGTTTAAAAACATTAAGTATATAATAATTTAAAAATTCACCAAAGAAATTATGCAGTCTTTCTTTCTAAGACTCCCTCCAGCCACTGAAGTAGTTTCAGGAAAATTTAGTCATGATTCTGCCTCAGCAAATCCCTGCTTTCCATAGTTTTTAATGTCAATTAACCAAAGTACCTCTTTGTAGCACTTTCACAGGTTGTCTTCATAGAGTTGTATATTTCATTGCTCACAAAATAAATTTCCAAGCTTTATGAGATATTTCTGCAGATCAGTATTTCACAAATAATTTAAATAATACTCTCTATTCAAGTTGTACAGTAATTACATGAAATATCATCTTGCCACACCAGTATATAACATCTCTAGCAGAGACTAAACATCACCTGAATTACAACTAATTTTCAAATACTGCATTAAAAAAGTGTGCAGTAACACATTGAACACATTGCCCCAAAGGTATCTTTTGTCAACAGTCAAAATGCTCAGTGCTGTACCACAAAAGGAATTCAACAATGATGCTGGCTTGTCTGAAAACTGGAAACCCAATGTGTTTATTACTCTATCTAGTTTCCATTCACATAATTTGAGTCTGAAAAGTACAGCTTTCCTTTGCATTCCTTGCTCCACAACACAATTACTGGGGACAACACACTCAAGAGAAAGACTTTGAGTGCATTAGAAAGGTTACCATTTTTCATGCCATGAACATGCATTATGAAAGCAAGAAGGTAATTTCACTTGGCATTCTGGTGTCTGGAGGCATTTAAGGAAAGACTGGATGTGGCACTTAGTGCCATGGTCTAGTTGACACGGCAGTGTTTGGTCACAGGTTGGACTCGATCTCAAAGGTTTTTTCCAGTCTAACTGATTCTGTCAGACACTGGAATAAAGATGACACTAAGGCTGCTCGAAAAGGAGCCAGCACTGCACTACTGCTCTCCTCAGGGTCCTAGGTAAGGACTGAAATGTCCCATAGAACTGTGTGTTGTTCCACAAACTGGAATTCATCCAGGATATGCTCATTTTATCACAATATGCAGCAGAAGACAGTGATTCCACCCACCCATTTGTAACTGGATTAATCAGAAACATCAGACTCATGCTTTCCCCCTCTCCTTTTTTTAAACAAGCAAAAGTGGTAGGTTGTTACTGACTAGGTCTTGATTCTCATTTGCTTTCTCACAGTACCTCTAAGCATGACACTAAATGGCAAAAAAGCTAACTTTCCAATCCAGCCTGATTCAGCAGTAGTAAAGAGCAGAGTGACACAAAGCTGGATGCAGTGTGTTCAGGTCTGCAAGAAAACCAATGAAACTCTGAGCCAATGGCCAATCTACCCAAGAAAATACTAGGAGGCAAGCTGGTGGATATTGTTCTCTGAGTGAAAGAAAAAGTCTTCCAAGTCTCTGCAGATGACACTTCCTCCATTTTATGTTGTACAGCAAAAACCGTTTGGTATCACTTGCACATGGGTCAAAGAAAGTAGCTCTGTACCTATGTTCAGATGCTTTATATCCATGTAGGTAAGATTTCAACCTGACAGGTACCATCTGAATGACCAGAGAAGTCAGAAACATGAAAAATACAAAATATTTCAAGACTCACAGAAAGGAATTATTTCAAGTGGTAATGCAACTTGAAACACAGTGAGTATTGTTAATGTACAGACTGCACTCTAATTAAGATAAGTTCAATGAAGGAGGACATACAGGTTTTAATATTTAATCCTCAACAACAATCAGATGCTATTTATTATTTTTTCCCCATATATACACATACATAAAACTCGGGAACAAAATCATCCTGCAAGAGATCCTGTTGCAGAAAGCAGCCTTTTCACTGGCTGAAGTCTTGCAGTCATCAGCCCAAACTCCACTGCCAAAAGCATGGGAGTATTTTGTGGAAGCGTTCAAGTCTTTGCTCCGCGATTATGTTTAGTAGGTAAAGCATCACAGTACTTACAGGTACAGGCTGCAAATGCTCCCAGTCCTCCCTATAGCAGTAGATTCTCTCCTCCCAAGTGGAGGTGAGTCCCCAGACAACATTTTGCCTTATACGAAAGTGCACAGTTTCATACAGAATGCTGCTCACTCTGTCTGTGCTCCAAGCCAGTTGGCTGGAAATGAACCCTAATCTGAAAACATAATAGAAAAAAAGCTCTCCTGAGAGCACATTCCCATTGGATAGGAACTTGTTCATGTCTCCTGAAAAGAGCAAAGGCAGAAGTAAGCCAAATTTGTATGCAACAGCACAGACCTACCAGTTTTTAAAATCCACACTGAACTCACAGTGCAACACTAAAAAAAACAGTGTGACTGTGAGATAGACCTGTACTTGCTCTCTCTATGCCTCAAGCTGTGGGAACACCAACAAGCTCTGATGCTGTCAGCAGGACATACTGCTTCAGCTCCAGCACAGCTTTTTTCTATGATCATTTCCTTGCTCCCACTTGGCCTGAAACACAGGCAAAACAAACACTGCCTGCAGAAAAAACTGCAAACATGACTGTGGATGAGGCTGGTGGTACTTTTCACTCATTAAATACCACGTATTCATCTATTAAAACAAAGAACATATAATTTATATGCATAGATCTTTAACTTAACACTATTAGAACTTTAGGGGCTATCTACAAACACTTCTGATGACCCAAAAGATCCAGTAAGGGAAAATTTCAGAATATGGATATAAGTAGCCAGTTCCTCAGCAACAATCATAAGAGGATCTGAACACACAATGTAACAGACACATGAGCCCCAAAATCAAATCTGGATAAATGAAAGCTGGACATTCCTAGCAAGCGAGACAAGTGTATTATCCACACTTGGGCAATCATTGTGCAGTACCAAAATGAGGTCTTATCAGGTATCCTTTAATGTAATTAAGAGCAGTAGCCATTCTTCTCACTTTTCTGAAACGTACGGATGTCAATACCAAGAAACTGCCTAAGAAAACAGTAAATGAAACAATGACAATGCAAACACCAATTAACCATAAATAACATGAGCCACTAAATTGGCAGCTACTGCTCAAGAAAGATCAGAGAATCACTTGGAAACTCCTCTGAAAATAACACTGTTTAGCAACAATCAAAATTGTATAAATTCTTAGGGAAATCATGATAAAACAGAAAAAGTCTGTTTTGAATATGATCTGAAGTCCTCAACACTCCACCTTATAAAACCCACAACATACCCTAACTTACATATCCAAAGCAGAAATAACAATGATCAGCAATATAAAATAATTTCTATTCAAAAAGAGTACTAACAGATCAAGACACTCCAACCTGGAAAGGCTATCTCTAGTAGAACACGATAAAGAATTAATAAAATCACAAATTTTTATGGAAATACACAAGATGAAATCACCTTTCATTATTTTTCATTTTATCAGAGTAAGAAAGTATCAAAAGAAAGAAAGAGATCAACTTCTACTATTGGACATTCTGTCACAGGTCATCAGACAAGAAAAAAGCACAATCCCTATTTCAACAACTCTAAGTAATGCCACAGATGATACTTTTACAAATGCTTGTTACATAGGATGATTCAGATGGACCTCCAGCTCAGAAAAATCCCTAAATCACTGACTACTGGAAACAGGAAATGCTGCGTTTCTTGTTCTCTTTCCCTAAGCGTAGGCTTTTGCCTATCCTCATAAACTGAACACCAGACTTAGTGGCACCCATAGTCTAAGCTCCATGCAGACTCTTATATTCTTCAACCACTTCCATTTACAAACTGAAGCAACTGATGAAGCAGTAATTTCTTTTCAAGAACCAGAGTTATTAGCACAAACAACAGCTGCTGATTGTTAAACACACTCCAAAAAAAAAAAAAAAATCTCTTCTCTCTTTCATCAAAAATATTGTTCATCCTGCAAACACTCCAGTCATGCTTCTAGAATTGCTAGTGCTGGTGTCACCTGACAGGTGTAGTGTGTAGGCTCCTCTGTATGGAGCTGATGCTAGCTTGCCTCAACAGGAGCCTACAGGCTTGTTCAGCAAATGCCATTTTTTCAATGTGTTTAATTTCATTCATATGAATTCACCGGACACATATATAAAAGAGAAGGCTTAAGAAATATAAGCACATTTAGAAAAACTAAAATTTCAGTCAAATGTGTCATTTAATGCCAAGAAGCAGAAGCATTTGCTGGTTTCATCTTTCAGAATCAAGAGGCAAGAAGAACTCAAGTGCTAGTCTTGTTTTTCGCACTAATTTCTCTCGGCTTAGAAAAATTTTCTGATTTTCTATGCTGTAGGATTTTGTTGGTTTGGGTTTGTTTTGGTTACCTCCTCCCCCATGGTGTTTTTTCGCTTGTTTGGTTTTTGGAACGCTTTTCTGGAGGAGAGGGTTGGGTTTTTCTCTTCTTTAATAAACTTCAAAATATATAATAACATAAAAGCAATGAAATAGAATATTATTACAATACATTAGTGGTAATATCCTGTATTGCAATTTTTCTATTTAAAACAAGCCATCTTAAAGCCTTTCATCTCTTCAGTTTTTCATCAGGAATCAAATACTTGCAGGAAGTTACAGATACTTACTTAAGCTGCTTAGCTGGCGTATGATAGCAGCAAGGGTACTATTTGTTACGCATTCCAGTTCACTTGTAATTCCCTCTGGCAGAGCTCCTCGGCAGAGATGCCGCGGTTCAATGTTCCTTTTCACCAAAGGCATGGCTCACAACCTGGAATTTACAAACAAATATGTATGATATTTACGAAAATGAAATTAAGAGCTATGAATCAGTGTAGCACACATTCAGGCTTTTTCTACAAAAAATACTCACCTTTCTTCTTCTAATGCACTTGCCTCAGCCTTCCTATGGAATTCCTACCAAGGCACTGGAGTTGTGCACTCAAGCCAGAACATGACAAGAGCGCTGCAGATCAGCAGAGGATACAGGCCATATGGATAATCAATGTTTTTTGCCTTAGACTTGCTGTAAGATTTACTGTACCCACAGACTTGTGCTACAGTACAAGAATTACTGGACTTCAGGGCACATTTGCATTTATAAAAAACTGGCAGTCCCCACAGGAGTGGCAGGAAAGATCGCTGTCTGGAGCAAGCTGGCTTGCTGCCTGGGCAAGCTGGCCACCAACAGACTGACTGTGCATTACAGCCCCCTGACTACGTCAGACCCTGACCCATTCCCGCTCGGACAGTGTTCAGTAAAAATTATAAATTCATCTGACACATAAAGGCAAGTGCCTCTCAAAATTAGGCTGAGTGAGAACAAGGAAGAAGCTGCAACACAAGGAAGAAGCTGCTCTTCCACAGGTGGTGCTGAATGACACTCTGAATGGGGCATGGGCACACTGAACAGCTTTTGGGAACATGCCAGATGCAGAACGACATATATGCTAGATAACTAAGGTTGTCAGAACTTTCTTGGAAAAAAAAGACTAGGAAGGGGAAGACAAGTACAAAAAGAGATATGAAAGCATCACAAAAGGGCACAGTGGCACAGAAAACATTATCCTGCAGAGAGCAGCTTTGAGAGCAAGGATGCCCAAGCGGGACAGAATTCCCCAAAAAGGGAAGCACATGCTACAAAAATGTCTAAACCAGTTTTCTTTAAAATGACATTAACACAATTATGAGTCAATTTGACTTCTTTTTTTTTTTTACACCAACAACTCAATGTCCCATGTACTTCCTATGAATAATATTCTGTTTAAAGACCACATGGCACCAAAATCTTATGGAATGAGAAGTTACAGTGTTACCAAGGACATAAGGTCATTTGGAAAAGACTCAATTGAAAATTTCTTTTTTACTGAACTAAAGCAACTAAAGTAGCGCTTCAATTTCTCTAATTAAAATCACATTACTAAATTAAAAAGATCTTCTTGCTTTTCAAATGTTGCATAGTAATTTTTGTAATGACTTCACCTCAAAGGTTTAAAATATCTTATTCTCAAAAACATTTCTAAAAGCTTAATAACTTCAATGAACAAAAAGCAAACTATTTCATAACAGATCAGGAAGGAAAAAGGTCATGACTTCTAAGCAGTAGTGTTGAATTATATTTTACATCTCTTGATATGAGACAGTTTATTTGAGTACATCAGAATTTTAAGGCCAGTTGAGTTTGCTAAATTTTAAACAATACATCAGAGGTAAGGGAGGAACAACTTTATATTTGACAAAAAAAAACAAACCAAAAAACTTTCTCTTTTGTGATTTTGTATTCCTCTACAAACAGATGCATTTCAAAATACTACATTTCAAAATACATTTCAAAACACATTTCAGAACTTGAACAAAAATAGATCAAAACTGGAAAGTCACTATTACCGAAGAGCAACATCTAGCAGCATCACACTGCAAACAGGCTAGTGCACTGTAGCAACTAAATAAAAATCACTAGGAGGAATTCTCTCACTCTTACATTTCACATAAAGCATAATTAGTAAGAAATACATTAATAGGAGCATAAATTAGCACTAAAGCAGCCAATTCCAAATCTCAGGATTATTTCAACTCACAAGCTACAAATTTTTGCTTTCTCTGTAACATGAACAACACCATCATATAAATTAAAGGTGTAAAAGACTCCCTACAAGTAGGACGATAGAATTCCTGAAATACTGAAGGGTGATTTGACATCTCAAAAAATTATCTTTCTTTGAACTAATATTGACGTGCAATTCATCAGTAAAACTCTCTGGAGAACAAGGCAACCTTCTACTAAGTTTGGGGTTCGTGGGGGTTTAGTTTTGTAAGAGAATTACTGGGAATATGTTTTACTACATTTTTCATACTCTCATTTTTTAACCCATTTTACTTAAATTTTTATACAAGGCCACCAGACTAAAGCCTGGTTTCCCCCATGGCTTTCTGTCTAGCATTCTCAGAGCTGGCCCCACTCCTACCTTTTGCAGTTCACCCACCTTTTCTCACTAACCCACACAACACCCTGGGCCCAGTCGGAAGTTGGTTGCACAGTGCCCAGCTAATTGCTTGCTACCTCTCAAAACATGTACCACACTGAGCACAACCAGAATGCCTTTCACCAGGAGCTCTAATTTAAGTCCCTTCTCCACATAATGTTCTTCCTTGCCTATAAAAGCTAATTTGAAGAAAACATACAACCACTATTTGAGCTTTTCGTTTTCCCATCAATTCTTTACAAAATGGTCCAGTAGGTTCAAGAGCTACCAAGGGAGGTGAAAGACCAACCCAAGACATTTCTTTACAAAGTAGGCTAAACCACACAGCTGGGCTGACAGTAGCGGGAAATAAACAACTTTCATATTTGAATACATGATTTAAATTACTATGTAGCTACCTCATTTCAGTATGAGGTTTAATTCCACAAAGTAAACTGAACACTGATGAGTAAATATATGCAACAAATTAAGCAATCCATTACCTGTTCCTGATCAGAGGAAAAATAAAAAAAACTCTGCAATTGCAATAAGTTTCTTCTAATTTAAAATCTTTACCTATCTGAATCAAGCACTTACAGACCTATTCAGATACTAACCCTGTAAGTAAAAAGCTTGTGCCCTTGCGCTAAAAAGCACTACCACCCTTTTCTTCACCACATACAACCTATGAACTTAATCTTTTGTAAAGAAAAATTCATGAGAAATGAGGTTAAATTTATTTCAAAACCTATGTAACAACAGTTTAAAAAAAGAAATCAAGACAAAAGACACTGAATTACAGGGTCTTCATGAGGCTCAGCCAGGCAGAGGAGACTGTGTTACTAGGTGCAGAAAACAAGAATTTGCAATGGCAGTTCCACTGCCTTCCACATTCATCTTCCACCTATTTCGAGTCACATTCAGTCACAGTTTATTACTAGACAAGATATGCATTGTGATGTCACTGTACTAAACACACTGGGATTCAGCAAATTATATTCAATTTTACAACACAGAGGTTAGTAACTTCCCTTCTGTCATGGCTTAACCCCAGCCAGCAACCAAGGCCCACACAGTCGCTCACTCACTCCCCCACCAGCTGGATCAGGGAGAGAATCAAAAAGATAGAAAACTCATGGGTTGGAATGAAGGGAAAGCAAAAGCCACACACACAAGCAAAGCAAAACAAGGAATTAATTCACTGCTTCCCACAGTCAGGCAGGTATTCAGCCATCTCCAGGACAGCAGGGTCTCATCATGCATAATGGTGACTTAGGAAGACAAACACCATCGCTGCAAACATCCCCCTTTCCTCCTCCTTCCCTTAGCTTTATATACTAAGCATGAGGTCATCTGGTCTGGAATACTATGGCTTTTTTAATATAATAAATAATAAACCCACACAGACCCGGCTGGTTGGGGGTCCATCAACCAAACCCATTTATTGGAAGCAAACAACGCCTTTTATAAGCACTTCAAAGCAACACGTGACTCCCCTGACCAATCGCCATGGGGTATCTCACTGCCCACGTGCGTGGGAGTACACTCGGGACTTCATTTCCCAGGATGCCTCATCCAGAATCCCTAAAACACGCCTCCGACAGAATACCCCTTTGGTCAGCTGGGGTCACCTGTCCCAGGTGTGTCTCCTCCCAACCTCCCCATACACCCCCAACTTCCTCACCAGGATGGCTGTAACAAAAAGTAGAAAAGGCCTTGGATCTGTGTAAGCCCTGCTCAGCTATATATTATCAACCCTCTGTTCGGCACAAATCTAAAACAGAGTCCCTACTAGCCACCATGAAGAAAATTAACCCCAACCAAAACCAGCACACCTTCCATCCACAAATAAATGAAAAATCTAAGGCAAAAAAGTTATTATTTTCAAAAATTGTGTCAGTTCAGAAGATTGGTCCCAATCATAAGTTTATAATTATTTTCTTTTACACATTGTTGCCCAGCTAAGTACACAATGAAGCCAGAGACTTACAACTGGGATAAATAGGTCCAACTCCACTCCCTGTGCAGAGCCACCCATGTTTGACAGCTGGCTTTAAACCAGCAGCTGCATCTGGCACAAGAGATGAAGGATCTAGAAAGATGCTATATTGCATACGTACACCTGGCTGCAGTTGAAATGTATGAGACATTAACATCAGACCATAAAAATGGGAGGAGTCAAAAGGAGAAAGAAGAAAACTAAGAGGGTGAAATGTCGCTTAACATCTCACTAAATCCACGCGTGCCTCATTGGACATAGATTGGATGAGACATCTAGCTGGACTGAACTCTGACTTGAGTACAAATGGACACCACTCTCCAAACCCTACAGGCATCAGCAACTCTACTTCCACACACATTCTGAAAGGAAAGGGCATCGGAACCTTCAACTAGCTTAGATCAACCCATTAAAATTCAGATTTTACACAGTCTCTCAGTATCCTCACCTCCCTTTTTCTTCTTTCTCCCCCTCCCTCCCAACAACTACTTGCATAACTGCCTTTTGTCTTAAAATTAGAAGGCACTTATCCCAGTAGTTATTGCTGTAGAGGCAAGTGTGGTACAGAAAGACTTAATCAAAGCATTTTTGCTTTTCTTTCCCTGCAGTCATAGGAATACTCACAGGGTCAAGTCAGACCACCTTCCTCTGGACAACAGCTGTTAAACAGCACGCAAGAAATCTGACATTGCCTTGGCAAGTCAGATTTTTAAAAAATCATGTAGAAAGCAGCTGTACAGTAACAAACACGAAAGATGACAAACACAATGTACAATCTTTCCAAACAACAGCAGAGCATGCCTATTGTAAGAGACAAGCTGGGTTTTTCAAGTATTTGAGCAACTGGCAAAAAACTCAAAGCACCAGCTGTCCCCGAAACCTGCCTTTTGTCCTTTCACATCCCCAAAAAGGTACTGCAATTTACACTAGTGCTAAAAATGTGCAGCTGAATTTCATGGTTCTTTATATATTCACTAATACCACAAAACAACTGCCAATTCATTAAACAGACCCTTTACTTGTTAATGTTTACTTATTACATTTTCTCAAAGACACTGTTCAATCCATTTTTTAAGCCCTTCAGAGATTTCTTATATCCTCCAGTAAAATACAACAAAGCTAAACATTTTACCATGAAAAAGAGCTTTCTTTACATGAAAAAAATACATGAATACATTCTATTATTTCAGAGAGCTTTAAAGCTTTTCATTTTTGAATCTCACAGACCTCTACAGAAAGAGAACATACCACAATTCTCCTTCTACGGAGAAGAACAACAAGAGATGGATTGAATATGCAGCTTGTTATAAGTAATGTACCAGACGGGATTCCATTCAAACTTAAGCAAAAGCCCAGAGAGCAACTAAATCACTGCATCTCTTGATAGATACAAGAATGACACAGTGAGCTCAAACACCTCATGTGTAAGCTCTGCTATGCACACACCTTAATTTCAGTGTGTGAATCTAGAACTGCATTTCACCTCATAAAACCACAGTTTTTTCTTTTTTGCATCAGACCACCACTTCTGATCTTCCCTCTCATCATACCAACTTAAGTATTAGCAATGATGAAATAAGCACAGAAATCCCTAAAGCTATTTTGTTTCTTTAATAGAGCTTTTTAATGTCTGTTGCAATGAGCTATTTCTGAAGGTTCACCAACTTGGGCGGTTGTTTTGTTTTCTTTATTTGGCGGAGGTTTTGTCTGTGCTGAGATCTTCAGGGCAGATTTTATGGTCCAATGATGTTATGAAGGAAATCAAGACATTAAGCGATGACAAGAGAAAGGACAACAGGAGAAGGGAGACGTTGTTTAGTTTTATTTATTTACAACCTAAATAAACTTCATGGATATATATTTTCCTAGTCAACCCTCTACACCTTCAAAATAATGTAGAAGGCAGACCTCTTAACACAGTGGGCCTGCATCACAAAAGTTTGTAGACCCATTAAAAGGTGAAGGCATTAATTCAGAAATTGCACGAATTAAAAGGCTGGGAGAGAAAAAAGCAAATTGATCTTCACAGTATTGAACATTTACAAGTACCTTAAATTTAGCTCTCATCAATATTTCACATTAACTCTAAACAAGCATAGAAGAGAGAACATTCACTAATATAGGAAAAAGGAGGCCCTGAGAATGATTTAACCTGAAATTAAGTAGCTGTTCTTTCCCTGAGAGTGCAGACTGTAATATAAGCAGTTTTCAAATACTATCAAAAACTATGAAGTCAGAAATATGCCTTGTTTTCTCCAAAACTTCCAGGATGGGTACTTTGGGGGGCTTTTTACCTTTGTTTTACAACCCCATCTTTGCATTGCCTGTAGTTCAAGATTATCTCTGTGCACCTGCCATTCTGTAATAGTGTCAAAAGTCTCGTTAAGTTCTACTTAAATACTTGTATCTACAGTTCACTGCCAAGCAAGAGTGCCTCAGTGAACAAGACTGAGGGACCACTTCAAAGTTACTGCACTAATTTTTTCATCTCAACAGAAATTAAATATTACAAAGCTACAATCCCAAGAGTAACTTTTCCCCATCACAGTATTTTTCCCAGCAGCTTCTAAGGAAATAAAAATCTTATCATTATGAAGAGCACACATATTATGAAGTTTCATCTCCTGCTCCAAATAAGGGATCATATACATATCATCCAATAAATGGCTTCATCATTGTTAAAGGGAGAAATAAAGGTATTTCTCACTCTCTGCTAATGAAGACAGTAACTGAAGTTACTGCACTGGTTTATCTCCATTTCCAGGTATACAACTTTTCAGGCCCAACTACAACATACCTAGGGAATACAGAATGAATTTCCTGTATTAAGTTTTCTCACTGTCCAAATTAATGGATTCTGCAATTTATACTCACAGAATTTCTTCCACTGCCCAATATGCAAAAATCTTTGCCAGTAAATTACATTGGATCTTTTTACCTGTCATTTAAATCTTCATACTTTTAAAAGATGCTTTATGGTTTCATAAAAATACAAGAAAACATATATACAGTATATTTTTCATGTTGATGTACTTTTTTTTAAAACACTAGTATTTACTTTATTTCACTGCTCTATTTCTTCACAGGATAAGCTTTCCTCAGAACATCTATAAATATCCCTCACCTAGTTTTAAAGTCTCTTCTTTTTCTCATGCTTATCTTTCTCTGAAGACTGAGATCTGAAAGCTGGAGATCTTGAGTTTTGTCACTTTCTTCTGATTACTTTCTCACTTAGAATAACTTAAAGCACTACAGTAGTAGTAGTTTCAGGCTTTAAGTATCCCATTTTCAAATAGCCTTCCTGAATCTAATTTCAGATTTCCATTTCTTAAAACTCTCTTCATGGAAAGAAACACAAAACAATGGAAAAAAAACACTGTGGTCCCACTGAACCTGTGTGTTAAGCTTTTAAATACAATTTCTCCTTCAGAAACACATTTTAGTCTTCCTTGATACACTTAATGTTACTAAGATACCTATTTAAAAAGCAAGTTGCTGACCTGAAATCTACTGGAATTTCACAAATTGCACAATACAATAGCTCACTGTACTGAATCCAATCACTTTGCCAGCATCGGATCCACCCACCCTTTTCTACTCATTCTGTATCAGAATACAGATGATCCAGGGCACCTTCACACATGACTAGAGTCTCTCATTTCTAGTCCATAAGCTGTCCTTTCTCTAACCAAAATTTTGTTCATTAAGCCAAAACACTAATTTACACTTTCTCTCAAAACATATAAGGCTAAAGGGTACTAAAGAAATCCAACTGAGTAACCTGAAAGACATCCACACGTGGTGTACTTGTTGCTGTAAAAAAAAAAAGAAATCAGGGTAAAAAAACAAAGTACATGAAGAGCATGGACTGAAGAACTCTGGAAAAATACATACAGAAGTGTTTCCACAAATACGTATATCTGAATCTATTTTCTCTTCTGCCTTCTTTCCATATCCACACGAATAATCTAAGCACACACAACAATGAGACCTCACATTGTTTCCTTCTGCTGAACAAACAGTGACCAGTTTAAAGTATCAACAAAAGATGCCGACACGTTAATCTTGTTCTTAGCGTGATGGTTGCTCATCCTGCTCATAGTCCCTTCCAGATGGCTCGGTGTGAAAGGGATGGTGGGACGGCGAAGAAGGAATATTCCATGCTGTTCTGAACATCTGTTCCACTGCGTTCATACATTTGAAAAAAAACAAGAAAAACCTTACTGCCCCTACCAATTTTACTATTTCAACGTAATATTACTATGCTAACACTAAATACAGTGTAAATGATATGCATGCACATTGGAAAGGAAAAAAATGTCTTTTCAACCCATATAAGAGCATTTGGTTAGTTTTTACTATCTTAAGAATGGACTTGTTTCAACCAGGAAGTACTTCTGTTGCACTGAAAACAATTTTCTTTCATATGAACTTTCTTGAAATCTGTATTATACTCCAAGAATTTATTATCGTCCCTTCTCCTATTCAAGCAAACAGAAGTTAACTGAGTCACCACTTGTTTCCCTTCAGTTTTATTTGTCTGTACTGAAAAGATACACATTTGCTGGAGCTTGTTTAAATTTTATTTGACCAGTTTTGCACAGCAACTCAAAAATATTTTCCTTGTGCATATGAAGAAATAGTGGTAGCCTTTGTTTTTTAAGCAGAGTTGAAAGAAATGAAAATATAAATACCTTAATACAGCATACAGTCTACCTCACAAGTAACATTTACCCTTTAGAAATGCCACCTCTTGAAAAGAAGCACTCAGCCAGAACCAGAAGGAACTCGTCATGTAGTTAAGAGGAAGAAGCAGAGGAAGAAGCAGTGCTTTGTCCTACAGCACAGGAAAAAAGACTTAGATTGATCATCCCCCTCCTTTGTATCATCTTGACATGTGCAAACCATACAGCTGCTGAATTATTCAACTCTTTGTACTTTGAATAACCAATGATTACATATATGAAATTTTAGAAGTACTGAAACATTGACTGGAAAAGCAGCAGATTGTAAAATCTAATTTTGTTTTAAACTTTAGTACCGTAAATGGTAACATTCAGTGAGGAGTATAAACCAGATGAAGTCAAAAGGAACAAAATCACCAAGCAGCAGAGAGCTAGTTATAACACCAAGCTAATTAGGTCAGGAACAGCCCTCCACTAGCAGGTCAAAATGTTTCCAGATGTCATCTGGAAACAGGCTTGGATCTTAATCAGATGTGAGCAGTTTCTTATGTAGATAGAGCCACACAGTTCTCACTCTCCACAGCAAAACTCAGCAGCCCAGAGAGTTGAGAAAATGTCTACAAGCCACTATGTCAAAACCCAGAAGTATTCTAACATAGTAAGACCATAGGGCAATAAATAAAAAAAAATAAGAATAATAAAAAAAAAGAGAACTGCTATTTAATAAGCACTGTTACTTAATTAACAATCAACCATACCAGGACATTTCCCACCTGAAGGAAATTTCTTTCTTGTTCTCCACCCACCCATTCCAGGATTTTTGGACTGCAGTCCAAAATGCAACATCACAAACACAAATCCCTTCTTCATCCATTTGACAATTAAAAGAAGAAGGCAAAAAGTGGCTTTTCATTTCCCAATTTACAATAAACCACTGAGAAACTATTTTAAGTGTGACTCTTTCAATACAGTCTCTTGAATGATGGCATTAAATATCTTGCAGTGCTTGCTTTAAATATGTTTGGGCTATTTGATGTACAGTTTTCTAAGAGTTTAGTTTGGTTATGGAAAGTTACATTTTATGGAAAGTCACATTTTACCTACACTACAGAAATGGAAAAAATCTGTAACACAAGAATCATTACCATATAATTTTTTACACTACTTTAGACAATGCTGGAACAACTCGCAACACAAAACTGAAAGTCTGCAACTATAAACAAGCTTTTTCTTAACATTTTAAACTACAGTAAGGCACAAGAACTTCTGAAGACCATTTAAACTGTATTTGTCCAAGCCTTCCTCCTTCACAAACAGTAAGTATTACCAGAAGCAAATGCCTTGATTATGTAAAGAAAACCTAAGTTGCAGCTAGGCTTGCTGACTTACATTGATCCCATTTAACAGAGCCTTACTGGATTTAAAGTGCTCGAAATAACTGTCTGGGTCACAGTCCATGTGACAAAGGCCACCTGGTAAGGCCTCAGGAGCCCTCCTGCAGGGAGAACATGCCATTCAGATCCTCAAACGACCTCAAGTTAAACCAGAAGGAAATTCAGTAATTTGTTTCTCAGAACTTCAATTAACCCTAAATTGGAGGGGAAAGTACAAAAGGGATAAAGGATCCCCTTTGTGTCCAATAATATCCATTTTATGGCAACACAGTGTTCCCTATTTCCCATATCTAATATTTACCATTAAAATCCTTTTAGAACAGCATTTTTCAGATAGAAAAATTAATCTGTTCTTAAAACTCTTTTACTCCATAGCAGGTAATCTAAAATGTCACAGGGAAGTGTTAAGATTTCACATAGTTCAGTTAATCCAAAACCTAAAATGTCTTCAGGTACTGTCAGGTTTTCTTATGCTTCTTTTCCACACAAGAAATCCTCTAAATATCATACATGTATATACACACAAGTACAGTTCATGTACATATTTTTTATGTATGCACATACACACACAGTTTATACACATTTATAGAGAGCAATAAAGTAGGTCAAACAGCAAAGGAAAAGGACTTCATATCATGACACTTCAACATCAGTCTTTCCCCACCTTAACTCCTAACATGCCTCCTCCACTCCTAGTTCTCACCAGGCAGGAGAGACTTTCCAACTGGGAAACAACTGCAATGATGCTTTATCAGGCTATCACACTGTATCACAATCCTTAAAATACCTTGCAGTTGAGCAACTTCAATGTCCACCTAAACAACCACACAGCAACAGCAGAAATTTCCTGGCATGTGTCAGGAAACACATGGACAGCCCATAAAGACTTAAATTATTACAAAATAAAGCAACATCCCTAGATTTCCTCAAGGTAAAGCTTCACACCCACACCATGAAATTTCAGCAGAAAACAGCATTTCCCAAATTTTCCTAGTTATGACACTACCACCAACACTTTGCTCCCCTTATATATCAGAAATCTGGAAATAGCAACTTGTCTATACGGGGGAAAAAAAACCAGATTTATTTTGGGTGATTTTATGGAAAAATGGAACTAAATATTTTGTGAATCAACATTAAAAATTCCCAACTATTTTCATCCTGAGCCAAGTGCACCATCTGTTCCCACAAAGTCCATCTTTTGGTAGTTACCACAGCTACAGAACTAAGTGCCATGCAATCAAGGATTGATGTACAAATCAAGAAAGATACTATGAGTGACAGAGAGCAACACTCAAGAGAGCAGTAAAAATTTAAAAAGTAAAAGAAAAACAACACATAAAACCAAACCACCACACAAAAAGTCATCAGAAAGCACAAACAGCCCTATTAAGCCTCCCCCTTTCCCCCCCCCATTAATGCAATTTTTCGTGTTGTGGTTATTTTGCTCTGGGGCCTAAGGAGGGACAAGCTCTGGTCAGAGGTTTTCCCAGGGTGGGGGATGCATTTCATAGCTTTCCTACATGTATCTGCCTGCACATGGTAACCTGAGCACTAAGATGCTATTTCCCTCTTCCAGGTAATCTTCCTCGCTGTATTCCACACAGTTAAGATCTTCAAGTAAATCACAGAAACCATTCCTGTTTGATGCATGAGAAATTAGCAGTGTGTTATTTTTCAGTTCATAAAATAAAATAGCAGCAGTTACAGATGGCACAGCAGAACATTCAGTTACCAGAAGTATAGGAGCTCCCTATATCCCAACAACTGAATCACGAGCACATAACAAGTAGGGTCCAGCACAAATCAAGATGGATCATACTCCTTTTCCTGGTCTTATCAATACTGAAGACACTTTTTTAAAATTAACTTACATGGGCAGTTATCCATTTATACCTTTCACGAAGAACAGAATCCAATAGAAATGAAAATGCAGTAAAAAAATAAATCAAATAAATCTGAACATACTTGATATACATGTTACTAATAAATGAGCACAATCAGACTGTAAGCAGCTACATCTCCCCAAATAAAAAACATAACCTTCTCTTGGTGTTTCTGTCTCTTTTGTGACAGATCCTCTTTCCTACTAGCAACACAAATTCAGATATCAAAATTCTGCCCACCATTAACTTCCTAATAATTCAACATACAAGCCTGGTCTTAGATTGGTCTTTTTGCCATTGTTTTGTTTTAGAGTTTTGGTATTGTTTGGGGCTGAAATTTTTTGGGTTTTTTGCTTGTTTGCATTTTGGTTTGGTTTTGGTTGGGTTCAGGGTTTTTTGTTGTTTCATTGGGCATTTTTTTGGGGGAGTGGGGGTGTTAAATAAAGCTAAAATCAACGTCCAGTAGTAGTACAAGTAACATGCTTTGATACAGTAACATTGGTTTACAAAACCTTATTTGCAGCATTAAAGAGATTTCCTTGTTACACATACAGTAACTCCCATTGTGAGACAAATAAGCTACTATAAAACCATAGCGAGTCTCAGACAGAATTCAGCAGTTAGTCTTCTGTAAAAATCCCCTTTCAAGACTTGAAGGCTGGAAAGTTGTGTTCCATGAAATTTGGCATTGTATCAACACATCTCCATGGAGCTGGCCAGGCAGAAGTGCTCCAGAAACCAGCTTCAAGGAAAAAAGCATTCTTACCATGCATAAAAAAAAAAAAAAAAAAATCACTAAAAAGAGGCTTAAGCAACTTCTTCTCCTAGCTAAAATCATCAAATCTTAGCTGAGATTACTTGGGGATGCAGAGGTTACCAATGACAATACTAAATAATTTTTAAAGTCTGCTTCATTCCAGCATTTTAAATCTGTGCATTTAAATATCCTCTGTGGAACCTTTTGTAAACCAAGGCTTTCTGTTTTTCTTCAAGACAGACATGTATATACATCTTGAAAATGTAAACTTAGCTTTTCAAGTCTATGAAATTTCAGAACCTAACACTGAAAGTTTGAAAGCATCATATTGATTTATACCTATGTCTATAACTCTCCTCTTTTAGTCAATGCCAAGTGAGGGCAAATGCCAAGTGTGAGTTGGGAGGAAAATAGTATTACATATAATAAAAGCACAATTGATCAAAACATATGGAGTCCACAAGAAAGAGTAGCATCATCCATCAGAGGTTTTTCACTTGTGAACCCCTGGAGGTGTTCAAAGACTTCAAAATGGGTCAGGAAAACAGTAACAAAGACTGCATTAGCAAGTTGTGTGGTACAACAGGAGCAGACACCTGCAGAGCAGAACAGCTCATGATGATGATCCTGTGTCCATCTTGCATACATTTTTTTCATAGGGAAGCAGGAATATTTGTTCCAAACTAGCGTTCTCCCAGTCTGATGGCCCATCAGATGCTGAACACCATCATATATGCTCCTAGAGAGAACCTTTCAGTTTTAGACTCCTCAGAAAGGAAAAGAGTTCATATATTCCACATCTGGAAAATCTGCATCATAAATATAATCCCGGATCCAAGCCAAACCTATAGCATAATGCAACCTAAAATGCCTGTTGTTTCAGCATGTTTGAATTCACTACATAAAGACTGAAAAAGAACAGTTTTATATTGGTTTTAATTTTATGAGGACAAGGTGGAAGAAAAGAGGCAAATACTGCTTAAAAAAAACCCAATCATCTAAGGCTGAAAACCTGTCACACAGTATTTTTTAATTATGGCTCCCTCCAATATTTACCAGTGATGGCTCCATGGGAAAGGAGGGAATAAAACAACACTATGTGTAAGAGTCTCAGTTTCACTGGTCCTCTCCCTCCCCATAATGCACTCAGCCACCCAACACTTGTGGAAAGATTTCATCTTCCTCACTAGCTGGCAGTCAAACACATACCAAATTCCTGGCAATACAGCCAGCTAACGCCCACTGAAAGAGGAACAGAATGCCTAAACCCAGCAAGGCTGTAACTGCCAAGTAGCATCAGAAAGCTTATTACAGTAAGGTTACCTAACACCTGTGTTCCTACAATATATGTACACCTAGACATTAAATTTACTCTCCAAACTTGAGAAAGGCAAGAAATAGCATTCTCAATAATAGGGCTGAGAGGCACAAAGTCACTTGATGATGGTGACCAGTACACAAGGCCTGTAGAAGGATCAGAAGTTGGACCTAGATCATATCAGTACTTAGCAACAAATGCCTCAACCACAAGATGAGTTATGTTTCCGTCTCAGACACAAACCCCAGTCATTGCCTTAGGATCCGCTCCACCTGAAGTTCTGCTTTTTAAGACAGCTGTAAGCCAAACACTCCTTAATTTAATTAAATGGATTCCTTCCCCCATTCCCTGTTTCAACATTTGTGATATTATTGCTGCTGCTCCTGCCTGAGCTGGTTCTAGTGCTGGAATCAGACTGGAAGTCAGCAGAAACTTAATCTGGAGGAAAGAAGTCAAAGCAGTTTATGGAATTACTGCTGTTATATCTGAGAGCACACAAGTGATAGTGAGAGCACTCAATCTGCTTCAGCACAAAGAAAAAAACAACAAAGCAATTCAAGTTAAACTCCCGCTTCATACCGAAACATGACAGAGGCATGCAAAACACCAATTACAATGTTTAGTTGTGTAGGTGAACAGTCAGCTAAGCACAAGTGACTAGATAACAAGACCTGAAGGTGTAATTAAACTGCTTCCTACAAGAAATGGCATCAATATTGTCATATTAAA
Organism: Manacus vitellinus; assembly: GCF_001715985.3. Taxonomy (NCBI): domain Eukaryota; kingdom Metazoa; phylum Chordata; class Aves; order Passeriformes; family Pipridae; genus Manacus; species Manacus vitellinus. The sequence goes on along the minus strand of NW_021940208.1, from coordinate 16,084,934 downwards.
ACAATTTTAGTCTAGTCATATAATATCCTGAGTTGGAAGGGACCCATGAGGATAGCCAAATCCAACTCCTAACTCCACACAGGGCAAACCAAAAGTTAAACCAGATACTTGAGTTGTCCAAATGCTTCTTGAACTTTGAAATGCTTGGGGTCATGACCACTTCCCTGTGGAACTTGTTCCAAGTGCTTGACCACCACTCTCAGTGAAGAACTTTTTCCAAATATCCATTCTGAATTTCCCCTGATGCAGCTTTACATCATTTCCTTGCATCCTGTCACTGGACACCGGACACAGGCAAGATCAGCACCTCCCTCACAAGGAAGTTGTAGACAGCAGTATGGTCACCCCTCAGTACCTCCTCCAAGCTTAAACCTAGTATGTCCAGCTGCTCCTCATAAAGTCATGCCCTCCAGTCCTAGTCCATCTTATTGGTAGGAACACAAACCTATGACACCAATGAGCTCAGAGTTCTTGCAGTTTTCTGTCACCTTCCACTGCCACATTTCCCAAAATCATGTACAAGTCCCAGCAAACTCTGAGAAGGTCAACAAAAAATTCACTGAGTAGAAGAAAACAGATATTTCTTATATATTTATTCCTCAGGCTCAGAGAGGCATCTGTCATATCCCAAGGACTTTACTACAACATCCCGTGAATGCATTACAGATTCTGCTTACCTTGTTAGACACATAAGTAGTTTATGGTTCCATCATTTCCATCTCTTCCTGAAAAATATGCTTTTAGCAAATGCTAACCTGGTATACATTGATTTCTGTGGTTTGTTTACAAAAAGAAAAAAGCAGCATATACCCATAAATATTTAAGGCCAAATTTATTTTAAAAGCATGAAATATTAAATATATATATGTTCTATAAATATACAGTACTCTGAAATAGGAGGGTGGATAGAAGACAAAGACAAAAATTGGTATTCTCGTCTCAGGAACAACAAGTCACCAATCTGATGAAAAGTGCCATCAAGAAAAGCAGGCCCTTTCCTCCTCATAAATTGCAAAGATCCCTTTCTTCTTTTGCAGGAGAGTAAGATGGAATCAAGGACAAACCATTAAAAAAATTTAAGGAACCATTCTCTATATTTTTTGAATCTAAAAAATCTTAATTCTGACTATTCATAGAGAACAGAACATTACTTGTTTACCATTACTTTAATCAGCAATCATAAAATAGTATGCAAGTAGATTACATGTTAAACTGATCAAATTCATATTTCTTAATTGCAGAGAGAAACACCCAACTATCAAAATTAGCCAAACACCTGAAGAGAAGTTGCTCAGTTTTATATTGAGAAGATGCCCTGTCCACATTTTAGAGACACAGGTCATTTTCTTCCTTTACAGGAGACCTACTGACAGTGCTTCATCTGCTCTTTCACTTCTAGCACACCACTCTCTACTCCAGTTGCCAATACAGCAAGAAAGAGTTGCCTCCTTCCCACATCCTACAGCTGCTTTCCTCTACTAACTCAGACTCTGCTCTCCACACTTCAGTTCTGGCAATGTCTGTTACTTTAAAAGTAGCCAGCTGGTCCAGCAAGAGTTGGAGGCATTGGTAACTAAGAGGATAGCAATAAACTAATGCTTCCAACTACCCTTTCTCCACTACAGTTTTACATTGAAATGTTAGCCCAAAAGCCCTATTGGGTACTGTCGGGGTTGACAAAGAACCTGCCAGCAGCCTGGCATTTAGTGACGAGGAATGTAAACAACTCTAAGGAAATATTTACTGTAATGCCCACGGAACAAACATAATGCAGCCCAGACCAAAGGTCGCCAATCAAAATGTGCATAATATCACCAATGACAGTGTGCACAGTGTCCTCAGGTCACCAATGACAATAAGCACAGTGTCTTCTGTGTCTCCAATGAAAATATGTACTGTGTTTTATGCTTGAGACTTTTGACCAATTGTGTTGTGGCACAATAATGTACAAAGAGTATAAAGGAAACACTTGAGAGCAATAAACAGCTTCCTGATCACCTTACACCTGGACTACGTCTGATATCTGTGTCACTTTGGTCGTTCTGACTTTAACAACAACATCTGGTGACCCCGACGTGATTGCAGCGTTGAAGAAAGATTTATCTCCAACTCTGAGAAAAAGTTTGGAGGGATTCCTCTCCGAGAGAGAGGAGCTGCTGTGACTTTCCTCCTAGAGGGGGAAAGAGCAGAGATTTTCTCTCCTAGAGAGAGAGAGGGGACCTGTGGGATGAGGCACAGGGGGAACGGAGCCCAGTGAAGTTTGAGAGCAGGGGTGGTTCTCTGTCAACCCCGACAGGATACAAAACATTTCTTTCTTTTTTTTTTATTATTAGAAATGTTTATTAGTCATAGACAGATTCTAAAGACTTTCTTACTCTCAGAAGAAAGAGTCCAGTAACTAAAAGAATGGGACAGGGTAGTTGCTTCTCCCCCTTTCCCTATCCACTCCTCAGAGATGTTCCAAACTCCCCTCCCACTGTCAGGGTAATATATCTTGTTCAAAGGCTGTGTTCTTATTTGAATATGAGAACTCCTCCAATAGGCCCCATAACACATCAACTCTTTTTACAAGCCCTCAAAACTAACTGCAGCTTCTCCCCAAATAATAGGGAAAATGCACCTGGTTGCCTAAATGCTGATGCTACAGATGAGGAAGCCATCTGTAAAGACTCATTGCTTTATTTTTAAGTATAAGGAGTCATTAATAACTCTTGTTAAACTGTTTTAATGCATAGCTGAGGCTGTGTTGTAGCTGCAACTAGATAATTTAATGTTTAATCCTAAAGGCTCTTCCTGGTCATGCCAAGTAACAGGACAAGAGTCAACAAAGAGAAAGTCACACACAGAAGTTCCACCTAAATACAAGGAAGAACTTCTTTACTGTCTGAGTGACTGGGCACTGGAACAGATTTCCCAGAGAGGTTGTGGAGTCCCCCACACTGGAGATATTCAAGAACCATCCAGACACAATCCTGTGCCATGTGCTCTAGGATGGCCCTCCTTGAGCAAAGAGGTTGGACAAGATGACCCACTGTGGTCCTTCCTACCTGACCCCTCCTGTGAAATATACAAACTGTGCATAAAAAATGAGGAAGCTTTAAAAGCTGGTGTTTTATTTACAAGTAAAGGTATATGACTGCAATGACTATTGATAAAATATGCTTTAATTTTGTTCCTGAATTTAAAGAATCATAGAATCAGCTGGGTTGGAAGGGACCCCTGAGATCATCGAGTCCAACCCTTGATCCACTACCGCCGTGGTTGCTAGACCATGTAAGTGTCACATTCAATCTTATCTTAAAAACCTCCAGGGACAGAGAATCCACCACTTCCCTGGGCAGTCCATTCCAATGCCTGATTACCCTTTCTGTAAAGAATTTCTTCCTAATATCTAACCTAAACCTCCCTGGCACAGCTTAAGACCGTGCCCTCTTGTCTTACTGATAGCTGCCTGGGAGAAGAGACCAACCCCCACCTGGCTACAACCTCCTTTCAGGGAGTTGTAGAGAGTGATGAGGTCTCCCCTGAGCCTCCTCTTCTCCAGGCTAAACAACCCCAGCTCCCTCAGCCTCTCCTCACAGGACTTGTGCTCAAGTCCCTTCACCAGCCTTGTTCTTCTCTGGACCTGCTCCAGCACCTCAATATCCTTCCTGAACTGAGGGGCCCAGAACTGGACACAGGACTCCAGGTGTGGCCTCACCACCTAGATCCTGATGATCACTCTTTTGAACTTAAAGAAAGCAGCTTGAAACTAATTACAGCAAATATTTGCAAATTAAAAAACACGACCGATTATTTTTCCCAGTCCAATTCCACAATGGTTAGACTGAACTTTGCCCTGAGATTGCTTCTATATATTTAGCACACTGGACCAAAATACTTTCCATACTTTCCCTATCATTAAATTGCTTTGAACAAAACAATTTCCTAGATGTTCATTCTTAACATTAGTAAGTAGATTTTGAACCTGAACATGTTGAAGTGAAAACAATGGGGAAAAAATTAAATCCTGGAATGTCCATGATGCTTTTGTTTTTCTTTAAACAAAGAAAGATGCAGAATTCTGAAGTAAACCTACTATAAACTTGCCTCCCTCCCAGCACTGCTGTTGCTGTTATACCAGCAATAAAAATCTTTCCCTGCAAAATGCAATTATTAGTTTAAAACCCATTGAGCTGATGAGGTCCCGCAATCCAAGAGGAACGGATTTCTTAACTACAGCTGTAACCAGCTGGCTGTTGAGCAAAAAGATGGTTGCTACTGCCAAGTCTGTGGTGAGGCTCCAGGGGGCAATACTGTGATTGTTGGCGCCTTTCCTGAGACTATTTGAGAACCGCATCAAAGCGAGCAAGACCTGTACGACTGCATCGGAGACCAGAGCTTCTGTGATCTGATAGGGTAACAATAGGCACAAATGCATTGACTACAGCTCTCAAAGCCTGTCATTTAAAGTCATCTATGATTTCATGGATCTTCTACACACCTCACTAACTTATGTAACAAACCTATCAATACCTATATTGCTCTTAACTACACTTCAAAATAGTCAGTGTAATCTACAGAGACTACAAGCTGCATGTATTAAAAAAAAAAAATCAAGCCATTAGAGACTAATCTACACAGAGTTCAAGAAGAAATTTAACTACATCAGTTAAATTTAGAAACTGATTTAATTAATCATTGCACAGGTAACCAAGATTTAAGCCTCATCTTAACACAGATCCCTACACACTAGCTGCATAATTCCGAAAGGAAATTATTATGATGCCAATCATAGAAAAAGTTCAGAGAACAGGCCAATGACTGCATTTATTTGCAGTAATGAAGTAGTACTGAATTTCCCAGTCTCGGACAGTGATAACAAAGAACATAAATACGTGCTCATAACAGTCTCTTGAAAACATGATGAGTGTGCTAAGGCTCTCACAGAACACATGCCAGTTTTAATACACAAAAGAAGAAGCTTAGTAACATCAAACCTATTTTGCCAGACTGCAATTCAAAATATAAAGCCCCTCAACTCCATGCAGTCCAGTCCAAAACCTAAAGTGCCTACTGAATAGGATTTCACCTAAGACAGGCAAAAGTTAAGCTCAAACATTCAGCCTCATGTAGTATCAGAATCAATCAGAAAACAAGCACATAGAAAATGCTTGCACCTCAAGATCTCAATCTGTGATCACATCTCTGACATGTTTTCAGTCAGTTTCTCCCCAAACCAGTTATTTGGCTTTACCATTTGTAATGCAAGAATTCTGGAATATTTTCTCTTCTCATAGCCTTTTTTTTCTCCCCAGGAGACCATATGGAAAATTGTCCTACTACACCCCCCCATCCACTGTTATGTGATTAGTGATCTTCAGCTTTTGGTTGGCCAAGTAGTCCAAAAACCTTCCACCATTCTCCAGAGACTATTTCTCCCTCCTGCCCAACCTACTTTTCACACTCACTCTCCCATACTCCAGAAAGCTTCTTTCCTTCACAGAAATGGAGACTATAGTCTTCTGAAGAAAATTCCTAAGAAACTTTTCCTAATAGCTTGTTTTAAATCAAGAATTTAAGTTTCTAAATCATTCTCTGATTTACCAGCCACAAAGGTTACAGGATACAGATTACATAACTGAAGAGTCAGATAGCACAGGCAGAAGTCTTTGCAGATAAATTTTGTTTAACCCTGACTAAAAATATTTAAGTTGCTTTTCCAATAAAAGTATTTCTAAAGACTGGAACAGTCTTATCCACACAGTAATCACAAACAATTTTAACATTTTCTACAAAACACATAACTGAATGTGTAACATTTTTATTTGCCAAACTAACTATAAAGGTGTATTCTTACAATTGCTTGCATGTGATGACAAAAGAATTCTTCCAGCAGTCCAGTGAATTGATTATTAGGGCTGATAAGCATCAGGGTCTGTTTTCAAGCCCTACTTGAAAACCTGACTACACACTCTTTCTTTGTGAAAGACACTTTTGTACAGTAGTATTGTAGGTTTATAATGGAAGTTTAGAAAAGCCAGTGCATGTTACTCATGCAGGATGGCATGTTAAGCAATCAGAAGCTTTCACAAACATTTAATATAGTATTTTTAGCAACTTTAATATTTTGGGGGCCATTTATATTAGCAAAACACAGTAGGAAATTCAGAAAAGCGAGAAAAGATAAGGCACAATTACAATCCAAGCGACGAAATTAGGAACTTAATTTAAAATTAAAATGCCTTACTATGCATACTGAACAGGTGAATTAAGCCATTTAAATTTTTAATTATGACTTGTAAGTGAAATTCTTTGAAGCAGAAATTTAAAAAGAAAAAATACTACATTTCTGTACAAATCAACCGTTATTTTGAGTATAAGTTTCCCATTTTATTGACCAGGTAGAGTTTCCATGTTGTATGTCCAATTAAAATGTCTGTGATACATGAACAATCAATGTTCAACCAAAAATTAGAATTTGTTTACTAAAATTAGGTTTCAATATTTCTTTAAAAAAAAAAAATCAAAGGCTGATTATTTTCAAGTATGTTCAACATTGTCTTTAAATACCCTTCAGTTACATTAAACTTCAGACTGTTAAACACTAGACACTTCAATTAAACTCCACATGAAAGTTGTGCTTAACCTGCACAAAGAAACAGAAAATATTTGATAATACTACACTGAGTATAAACAGAAAATATCTCAAAACAATTTTTGAAGTTTTTTTAATAAATATAACCTAGGTAAAATATTCCAAAAGCTAGGTTCTTATTCCTGTAATAACTAATTTCTACAGATTCCCACGAATAAAAGCAATGATGCTTCCATGCATCATGAAATGCAACTGAAATATGACAGTGCTGAAACATTCACTGCTTTATTAAATAATAAGCAATATGTTAATCTAATAACCTAGTAGTGAGGCATATTTTTGGTCTTCATATCTGGTTTACCAATTTTTTTTCAGACTACTTCCCCTGATACACTTTCTCCACTTTTGAAATTTACAGCGAGTGATCTTTTTTCCAAACATTCCAACATATAACCACCAAGTTACCTTACCGTTTAATGGGGAATGCGAGAGGGGTAAAGGGGGAAAGAATGGAGGTTTTTACATTCTTTTTCTTCAAAGGCTGTTGCCATAACTTTCACATTTCTATGTGCACCAACTATATTGCTTACTGATCCCTTCATTCCTCCAAGGAAAGTTTACTACTTGACACTGTGAATGCATGCATTTTCCAGAATTCTTTTTCGCAACTTGAAATGCAATGTCTTTCAGAACATATATGCTGATAAGCACTTGAATATCATCAAGTATATAATCAGAACTCAAAATTAAAATAAGCTAACTTCAGCTCAGGGGGTAAAGTGTGGCAAAGGATCATAGCCAGGGTTACAGACAGACTCAGCTCTCCAGGCAAAGCCAACAGTATCCTAAAGCACTGCTGCACACTTTGCTGTTATTCACAGACCTTGAAGCAAGGCTGGCAGTGGTTTCTGCCAAAGGCAGCACTGTGGTGTGCAATGCAGGAAAAAAAGAGTCTCTCCTACAAGTACTTTTAACCTCACCCTCACAGAAGCAAGAACAACAAACCTGGTCTCCAGTTTCTTCCACTGCTTAAAAGGTTTCTCTTTCCCACTGTAGAAGCCAACACGCTGCAGCCCCCAGAATAAATACACACACATATATATATGTGTGTGTATATTTTATATATATATATATATATATATATATATATGCTTATCAGCTTTACTTATTCTAACAAAATTGTCTGCACTTTGGCAGCAGTCCTTCATTAGCACCTCCCAGCGTGTCCCACATCTTATGTCACACAGTGACCAACACAACAGATATTCCTCACCTAAAAGTCTACAGTGTTGAGTGTGGCAGCTGAGACAGATTGAGGGAGGGGGATATTTCCCCACAAAGCTAGTTTAATATCAATAAATATAAATCTTTTATTATCCGTTGCACTTTGAGGCAAACAAATATTTAACCTCAGCAGATTTAGTTTAAATCTCTTAGACAATACATCAACAAAGTACAGATTATACAGGGTAAAAGTAATTAACAGATGCAAATTTGTAAATCCAGTATCTCATGAACAACCATGAATAAAGTAAATTTATTTCTGTTTTCTACACAATAAGATTAGCATTTAACTGCTACTAGTCTCCTGACCTAGCAATGCTTTTGACATTTGTTTCAGGGCCTAATACAGCACATGTTCAACATCACAAAAATATAGACCTCCTTCCCAAGGCTAACTCAAAACCTTCTGAACAGTTTCCAAAATTCATCATGGTCTTCAGTTCAAGGGACTTACCACAGTCTTCAAAGCTATTTGTAATAGATTCACACAAACACAAAGGAAGTGACAAGGAATGTTCAGTAAGAGCTCTCTTGAACAACTTACCATTTAAAAAGGAATACACAGAATATCTTCACTATTTACACGTTTTAGGAGACAGTGTTCTGTAACTTGCTAGCCCACTCAGGTGGCTTTCTCTGCAAACAAAGACAAATTTGAACTTAGTCTTCCAGTAATACAATAATAAAAGGTATGCATTAAAAATGGATTTCAGTTCAGTGATCAGATAAAAAAACTTAGTAAAACATGCATGAGTATAACAGAAAATTTTAACTATTTTGTGCTAAACATTTCATGTTACAGCTTAATTTTTTTCAAGGTAAGAAAATAGCTTGTGTTATTTTATAATCAATGCCATTTATTTAACTGGAAATATCTGCAGCGGAGGTAACATTTACTCACTTGAAGACTGTGGGGATGGAAAAATGAGATAATGGTCTATAGTAAAGCACAATAAAACAGCAGGTTTGAGTCCGTCTGAGATATTTCACAGCAAATTAAATATAACTAAACACAAATCCACTAACATAAACAGACTAAAAAAAGCAATGAGAATCTCTTGCAAAAATTAAGTATTGAGAGGTTTCCATAAAACTATTACAGTTCCTAGCATCAAGAGAATATTCTGAATTATAGATTAACATTAACTTATAAAAATTTAGTGTATGAATAAAAGTTTTTTGTGGTTAACATATAAATGCCCTTTCTAAAAGAACTGCACAAAAGCAATCTTTAAACTAGATCACTTGTTCATAGGAGACTAATACTACAGCCAGATTTTTAAAGGCTTCTGCTATGCATTTCTTGATGAACTTGCTTAAATATTTTAGACAATTAAAATTTACAAGAGAAAAAAATTTTGAAAAATACAATTATAAAACAGGATTTATAAGAAAGTCAAAGCATATAAAAAAGCAAAATATTAGAGCTTTAGCATCATGGTACCCAAAAACTCAATTCTAGTAAGCACTGATGCAATAACCACCTATTCCAGATATAATATTGCCCTCTAGTTAACTTGCTAACAAAATCTACCAGTTGGGTAAGATCTTGATCCTCACTTAAACATTTATGTGCTTAGAGAAAGAACTGTTCTGAAGTTACACATTATAAAAGACTCATGTACACGTAAGTAATTCTCATTCTCATTACCAGGATAGGTGTACTCTAAGGGGGAAAAGTGCTTCCAAACACAGCTTCACAATCCCAACTACATTTACGTCAGACAGGATCCTATTAACCTAAGTTAACATACTTGGACCTACTGAAAGGGGTTCCAGAAGGGCCACAATGATTATAAGAGGGGTTGGAGAACCTCCCCTATGAAGATGGGAGCCTGGAGAAGAGAAGGCTCTGGGGAGACATCATAGCACCTTCTAGTCACTAAAGGAGGTCAACAAGGAAGCTAGAGTAGGAGTTTTTGCAAGGGCACGTAGTGATAGGACAAGGGGGAATGGCTTTAAACTGAAAGAGGGTAAATTCAGATTACATATGAGATAATTCTCCACTGTGAGAATGGTGAGACACTGGAACAGGTTGCCCAGAGAAGTTATGGAAGTGTTCAAGGCCAGGTTGGATGGGGTTTTGAGCAGCCTGGCCTAGTGCAAAGTGTTCCTGCCCATGGCATCTGATTGGAACGAGATGTTCTTTAAGGGTCTAGATGTTCTTTAAAGGTCTCATCCAGCCCAGTCCGTTCTATGATTCTGTGACCTCAACCAACAGTGATATACCTGTGGTTCAGAAAACAGGAAATCTGCTTTAGAGCTATTAGCACTAGATTAAAAACACTGCAGAACAGACATCATAGAGCACTTGTAGGACAAGGTGACCGAAACTTTATATAGAACTTAAACCCTCTAGTACTATCAAGGTGACCGAGAATGTACTTAAACATTGCATTAGCCTCAGCAGCAAAAGCACCTTACAAAGTTCTCAGTTGCACACATCAGCTACACAACCCTGTGTGCACATTGCAGTTTACCACTGCCACCAGTTACATCAACACACCATTTGCAGTGCTGCACTACACAAACAGGATCACTGAATCCATCCTGTGATAAAAGAACTCCTCACTCAAGTCAACAATATGTGTGACCTATGCAGGGATAAGAAGGAAGCTGAGAATTACCACCCAAAAGTGAGGATGAGACTCAGCTTTCACAGTGAAATGAAAGCAAATCAACTATTCTGACATATATTCCAGGGGTTGGTACAAATCCTTACATGGTTAAATAAAGACATCAAGGCATAGCCAATGTTACACAGGTTTAGATTTTTTTTTTAAATCAGATTTTTGGTTGGTTTTTTTTAATTTTCAAGTGGAACATTGAAAAAGACCCAGGGTAAGCCACAGAAGAAATGCTGGACTCTCTCACTCTGTGTTCTACATTTAAGGCACATAGTTATGACAAAAAAAATGTGTCAAATGTTTGCAACATGAGATACAGAAAGTAAAACATATTTTGGTACACCACTAACAGTCCAGCAATATCTATCCACTGCCACAATTACAAAAATACACACACTTCCTTTTGAACGGACTCCTTCTTCCCACAAAATCCTCAAGAGGGAAAAAAAAAGCCAATGAAAGCCATTATAAAAAGAGTCTTACTCATTACCGAGTACATCACTGACTCCTCTGCCAAGTGCCCCATTTGACTCATTCACTGACTAAATTACAGAAAGTACTAAACAGAAAGTTTCAATGGCATAAGAATATATAGATGCCAAATGTGTAACACAAAATTCTGGTCAGAAATTTATATCCAGCTGAATTTTGTTTAAAACCAATGAACATTTTAAAGCTTTCTAAACAGGACTCCTAGAAATGAAGAGATTGTAGATAAGCAATTTGAAGAACAAGCTATATGGTACACAGAGGATTACTTCAAAAATCCACAGGGAAAAAAAAAACAGAAAGGATTTAATGCAAGACATAACTTTTACACAGATTGAGGATTAAAAGTATCCAAATGGCAGGTCATCATCAAAATGGTGAAAAAAGGATTTTATTTTAAAGTCTGCTTTCTGGAGTGGGGGAAGGTTTTAAAACATGCTGTCATATATGGAGATCCAAAGCTTACTACTGCAGTTTGAATTTAAGTAACTGCTTTACCAAGGTATACACACAAAAAAGGAAGCAATTTAAATCTTCAGTACTGGTTTGCCTTGTTAACTTCCTGTGTGAATTCAATCTTAAAAGCATGAAGCAATCTTGGAAACTACTGTAACTCTGTAACAGACATTTGGAAAACCCTGACAGGTTCTGAAGTCTTCAAAGAGTAAAACCATGTATCAATTAGCAGTTAGGTGCCATGCCACTTGGTCTTAAGTGCTTCTACAGTGGGATGGGGAGCTTTTCTGTAAAGAGCCATACAATCCATTACTTAGAACTAAGGGCCTCTCAGTGGCCCATGGTAAGCATTTTTCATGAGATTGATCCAGACAACTCAAACATTTCTTATTTTTAAACTAGGCTTCATCCAGATCCCACTCTTAAATTTGGGCACAGAACAGGGGCAGCATAAAGACACAGCAGCTTATGTTTTCCAGCGGTCTTTAATTTAAGATTCACTTGCTGTTGTCTAGCCTGAACTCTGAGTCTCCACAAACATCCAGAAATGTAGAATTAGTTGGGACATACACTGTACTTGGAGTGTGGAGAGCAATCTGCCCCCTGACAAGACCTCAAGGGATGGTTTCATACTCAGCATCTTTTTGAGAAGCACTTTGATGGTTAGACTTGGTCACAGTACCCAATGTGTCCTTTACCACTGATTCCTTCCAAATACATTCAAGCTTTTAAAGTTTTTCTTTCAAGCACAGGCAGATAAACTAAAAATATCTGACCTGTGTGGAGTACCTGGTATCTTTTATTCCTTTTCACTCACTGGATTATGGTACAAATATTCACTGCTTGACTGAGTATAGCAGTCCTTCAGTACTGGGCAGAGGAGATCCATCTAAACTGCAGGCTCGAAAAATCCTAAATATCTTGTGGAATTTATCTGAAGTTAAACACTTGATCTTCAGAGATTTTATAATCTACAAAATACAGCCTGTCAAGCCTATGAGCCAGCCAGTAACAGCACTGGTTTATCACACATTCTTGGCTAATAAGAAGCATTGACCAGCCCCCACACCTGTCTCCTCTTCGGTACCTCAACAGCAAGAGGCTTGCCCAGAACTACACTCTCTTCTTAATGATCAACAGTGACTCTTTACTGCAAGTTAAGCCAAAGATTACACCACAAATTACTAGTACCAACCACAAAAGACAGGAAGTAGCTCTCTCATCTTTGATCCAAAAAAAGAAAGGGTTCTCCCATCACCAGCAAAGAAAAATGTCCAATAGTTTTGAGAAGGAACAAATTTTAGATGGGATGTCAGTATTAAAATGTTTTCAAACACTTGAAAAGGTTTGTTGGCACCATTTACCAAGTTTAAATCTTCACAGGTAACAAACCTAATCTTACTGCACAAGTCTTCTGTACTACCAGCTTGCTCCTTCTCCCAGTATAGTCCTGCACTTTTGTTTGGGGTCTACATCTTTACAGAATGGCAAAGAGCTCCCTCCCAGCGTCCAGAGATATCTCCCTAATGCTTTACATAAAGCAATAATGAAGCCCTTACTCAAGTGGATCCCCATTTTGATGTAACAACACTAAAAATGGGTCATCCTCAGCAGACTGAGGCGCTGTAATTTTGTTACCCACCCAGCATTATATAAGCACAGTTTTTCAGTTACAAGGATTTAAGAACATGTTTCTTAAAAAAAAAGGTCCCTTAAATTCTATTTTCATTCAACCTCATTTATTGTGGTTAGCAGACAATGCTAAAAAGCACGAACACCTAGACATGCTTTGTATAAGTACCTCAGACAGATAACCTGTGAGGGCTCATTAAAGGGATTAGTCCAAGGCTAGATGATGGGAAAGACAGAGAAGACAGAGGTAAAGGTGTTCAAGTTAAATGCTTTACTGAGACTGAATATGGTGATATGAGCAACAGAAGAATATTGTCAGATAGTTAACAGTCAACATTCAAAGCGAAAAGCAGACTTCACCTTGTCCTGAACAAAACTAAAGATTTTCTTTAGCTAATACTTCTCCATAAATAGTAGAGGGTCACCCAGTTTGTACTCTACTGTGTCATGACATTAGAGAGAAGTGGCAGAATTAGGGAAGTACAGGACACAGAACCCTACTGAAAAGTGTTAGTCAAAAATATCACATGTACACATACAAACCACTAAAATGAAACATCTAACTATTAAGACAGATAAATGAAACCTAGTAGGCTTCAGAATGTCTAAGAACAAAAGGCAAATTAAACAGAATTGACATAATTTTTAAAAAGGGGAAAAAAATATCACATCTATAAAATGCAAGAGAGAAGGAGGCAGCAACAAGGTCATACTAAACTCAGCACTGCAATAGCTGACAGTCAGCTTCAATTCCATGGAATCAGAATTATGCAGATAGTCACAGGCTGGATCAAGTAAGCAGCTGCTCTCTCTACCACACCCCATTTAGGGGCAAGGTATATTTTTACATCTGGATCTAGCTGAAAGCAACCACTCACATCACTCCATGGCTAATTCCCCTATAGCTTGGTTTTGAAAGAGAAATAAAGAAGTGTAAGAGCATTCAGATTTAATGTTTGAGAATAGAAGGCACATCCTTCACCCTAGCAGACAGAACGATGCTTTGTGGCATAGAGCTGAGCACATGGAAAAAATTTCACCTTCCCTGTAATTATGTCCTCCAGGGAGGCCACGTCCTTTGTTCAAAACCCCATCTGAGATATGAAGCTTGCTTCCTTTGTGAAATGCTTTATGATCCCTTATCATCATCATCATCATGGCTAGGCTTCGCAAACAAAGATTTGGGAAAGGCTCTATCCACATTTGTTACAAGCACGCTGGTGGCTAATAAGGCCAATACGAGATAGACACGTCCGATTGCAATATGATCCCTTAAAAGGCTTTTTAAAGTACATGAAGGAGGAGGTCTAAAGAAAACATTGGACGAATATCTGTTGAAGACAGTCATGTGACTAAAAGGGGTGAATTAAAAACAATGGCATTCAGTGCTTTTTTTCATAGAACTATATAATGTCTTAGGTTGGAAGGAACTTCAGTGATAATCTAGTTCCAACCCCCTTGCCATGGGCAGGGACACCTTCCACTTCCACTACACTAATAATTTGACAACCTCTTCTGATAAAGTCACACACCTAGTGGATGAAGGGAAGGCAGTGGACAGACTTTTTCTGGATTTTTAGTAAGATACTAAGTTAGTATCCTTGCAGCATCCTTCTGGACAAGTTGTCCAACTGCAGGATGAACAGGTTCATGATGCATTGGGTGACGAACTAGCTGAAAGGCAAAGCTCAAAGGGTTACAGTGAATAGGGCTATGTCCATCTGGCAACTGGTCCCCAGTGTTGCTTCTCAGGGTTCAATTTTAGGGCCAGTCCTGTTCAATAAACTTATCAATAATCTGGATGCACGAGTTCAGTGCACCATTAGTGAGTTTGCTGGTGATACCAAACCGGGAGGTGCTTCTGCCTTTCTTGAGGAACAGGGAGCTTTGAAGAGAGATCTACATAGATTGGAACATTGGGCTATAATAAATGGGATAAAATTTACAAGTCCAAATACTGGATTCTGCACCCAGGACAGAGTAATGCCAGACACCGGGAAAGGAGTGGCTGAAGAGTAGCCCTGCAGAGAGAGGGGATCAGGGGGTGCTGGTGGGCAGCAGCTCAGTGCAAGTCAGCAGGCAGTGAGCTCTGGCAGCCAGGAGGGAAAATCCTACCCCAGGGTGCGTCAAACAGCATCACCAGCCAGGAAAAAGAGGGGACTGTCCTGCTGTATTCAATGTTGGTATGGGCTCACTTTGACCACCGTGTGCACTTCTGAGCCCCACAATTTAAGAAGGTTGTGAAGGTCCTTGAATGTGTCCAAAGGAGGGCAACAAAGCTGTGAGGATTTGGGGTTTGTCTAGTTTGAAGAAACAGAGCCTGAGGGGAAACCTCATTGCTCTCCACAGCTTCCTGAGGAGGGGATGTGGAGAGGGAGGTGCTGAGCTCTTCTCCCGGGGATCTAGTCACAGGATGGATACCTGGGAATGACTTAAAGCTGCACCAGGGGAGGTTCTGACTGGACAGTAGAAAGTATTTCTTTACTGAGGGGACGATCAAACATTGGAACAGGCTTCCTGGTGAGGTGGTCAATTCCCTAAGCCCATCAGCGTTTGAGAGGCAGTCTGACCAATGCTCTTAATAACATGCTTTAACTTTTGGTCAGCCCTGAAGTGGTCAGGAAGTTGGACTAGGCAAACACCATAGATCCCTTTCAACTAAAATTCTATTCTTATAAACAGCTCTCTCTCATACATACATACTTAGGTAATTAATACTGCAGTTTAGCTCTCACTATTTATAAAGCCTTGTGTATCTATAGATACAGATATCTCCATATACATTAAACCAGTATATTTTACCAGTAGGACACAGACTGGAAGACATTTGTGAAAAGTGTGGGGTTTCCTTCAATTTGAAAGTCTCAGAAAGTATATCAATTGTTTTTAGACAGATGTAAGCATCATAAAGATTAAAGAGCCACCATTTATAAAATTAAAACCCAAGGGAGTTAAATAGTTAGTGACTCCTTAGAGATGACCTACGGGGTTCAATTAAGGACACTAGCAGATAAAGAAATAAGGAGGATAAGAAGGGAGGGAGAGAAATTACAGCATTTTAACAGGTGAAACTTATGTATTTAATTATTCCATTTTACAACCCAGTTGGAAAGCTGCTCTTGAAAGAGACTGGCACACTTTAGTATTAACTACATGGTTCGGGTTTATCCCACTTTCTCAAGGTTATTTTTTTCTCCCTCTCCTCCTATTTTTAAAAGGCCAGATGAGACAGGCAGTTTTGTTTGTTTCTTCTGGGTCTTTTTTGTTATTAACATTTTTACTTATAAGCCAGTTAAACTAAAGCAGTTTTGTATGAATCTGTGACCTCAAATCTCGCTCAATGTAGAGGAGCTTAGCAGTTTAGGAACATCAAACAAATCACAGAATCCAAAAGTATGTGAAATAAAGTCCACTCTTTCTTTTGAAAAGAGGTTGAAATGGCTTAAAATCATCATGTCTGCTGTTACCATTAGATTTTTATGGTTTTAATTAAGACCTGTTTTCATAAAAGGGAATTTTAAAACACTATTTAATATGGGTAATGAAAAGTATCAACATCATTATCCTAATCATGTAACCCGTCCAGGTTACCTACTTCTTTACCATCAGATTCAACACCAAGCAGTTGATATTAGCTGAAGAGAATTGATTTGCCTATTCCCACTAAATATTCTCAAATTCGACAAATCCTATTTTTCACATTATTTCACTACGACTTTCACAGCCATGTTCAGTACTTTCTATTGGGGGAAGGGAGAAGAGGTAGTCAGCTGCCACAAGTGTAGCATCTTACAAAGTAATTTCCATTAAGAGATTTTGAAACAATAACAAAGATCATGATCTGACCACAAAGTCTAAGAAAACCTAAATTACTTAATACATACATACTATATATATCTCAGATCTCTCCTAACTGTCCATAATAATGTGATTGCAGGTATATGGTCCTACTCTGTACTGGTTTCTTGCCTGCATCCCTTCTTCAGTCTTCCGACAACCAGAAAATACCCATTTCAACTACATTGTCAAGTCCTGCTCCCTTTGCCTTCCTCTACATTTCAAAAACTACAAATAATTTAGATTTCCAATAATTAAAGATTTACATCATGTAAGATGCAAAGTAACTTGACTTTGGGGGCGGAAAAAAAAAAACATTAAATGTTTTGAAATAGTGGCATTTGATTGCTGAAAGGCAAGGGTTGCCAAAACATTGCAGGGTTTTTTTTTCATTTGAAGAGCAACAGCTCTTCTCTTTAACCCTGTGTAGGCAGGAGTGGAGGCACAGAATGTACCACAGGAAAGGAGGCGTGCCACGTCCCAAGGCACCATGCCTGCTCAGGCAGCAGCTGACAGCTCCAAAGCAATGTGCAGCTTACACTTGGAAACGGAAGCAACCAGGTATTTTGGCTATTACTGACCACTTTGCTCCAGGATGGGAAGAAAGAGAAGGGACAGCAGGGAACCTGGGACAGCTTCAAATCCACCTCTTCCCAGCTCCATATTAAAAAAGCAGAAGCCAGACAATGCTTTGGGGCTCCAGCTCCACCTCCCAGAGGGCAGGGCTGCACAGCTGTGACACACGGCTTCCTCCTTCCCTCTTTGCTTAACAGCTGCTTGGGGATGGCAAAAGAGCAGTAGAGGAATAAAATATAACCAAAAAGAGAAGTTCAGTTAAAAGTTTGAGAACTTCTCATATTCAGTGCCTTCAGCTTTTGCTCACAGTACACCAGCACATGCACTGCAGATGCGTGGAGGCTTACAAGCAAAGCCACACCAGATCAAGAACTCGATGCCTTTACTCTTCTACCACGTGACCTTGGTTTGAAATCCTCCTGTAACTCTTCAGACATGACCTCTAAGACCAACAAGTGGTGAGGTGGTAGAAGCACCACAATAATCTGAGCTGACCACTCAGGTTGTTACAGGTTATGAAATCCCTGGCAAATTCTGCATCAAGTACAATGAACTAAAACAGATCATCCAAAATGGCATGGAACCATGTTTGTTTTGGGGATTGTTTTTGTTGGTGGTTGGGGTTTTCTTTTCAAAGTCTCCTTTATGAGGTAGCACTTAAAACTACTGCCTGATCCCAAATAATATAATTTTTCTTTCAGCACAGCATAGACGCATACTGGCTTTCTTATTTTAGAAACTCTTGCTGCAGATTACCATGGGAATCACCTCTTTTTTTAGAGGTTATTGCCCCCAACCCTTTTAAGATCCTATATTTTCACAACTACCTCATTTTCAAGTATAACAATAGTACAGAGATGCTTTGCCCTTGATAGAGGCGTTTATTTAGGAGTGGCCTGTTACCAGGTTAACATGTAAATAACTATGTTCTGCACCAAAACTACTATTTATGGGCAGCTGTTCCATAGGTCATGTTCTTTTATACTCAGAATCACCAAAAGCCGTTTCAAGCCTGCAGAAAAACATACTGCTCAAGTATAAACTTTGGCCAAGTTTATACTTCTTTAAATACCCAATAGGAAATCTGATTTAAATCAGCAAGCTCTGTATGCTTTGAAAAAGAAAAGAGGATCAATACTTCATTATACACCTGTAGAAATAAGCAAAAAAAAAAAATATGTAAGGCGTATTTTATAGAACACTACTAATATAATGCAAATTAAGTAATCCACAGTGGAATTCAATTATTTCTACAGTCTTATCTTCCTACAGTTACATTTATTTCAGTATTTTGTTCAAAATGGATTTAGAAAGCTCAAAAATACACTTCTGACAAAAGAACACTTGTCCTTCAAGCTTTGTATTTCAGACAGGCTTTTGTTTGATGGTTTCCTCCATATTTTAGTTCTGAAATATCAGGTTGAACATCTGAAAGAGAATATAACAACTTTCAGTAACTCTTAATTAAATTCACTGTTTTTATTCTCCTAGATTCAACACCCATACTTCCTACCCTCACAGTTAAATCTCCCTAATGTTTCCCACTCAGTGCTAAAGCACATGATTTTTCTCCTTTTTTAGCCTATCCCTGAAGCACGAACCCAGACCAACTTCTTTGAGTAACTGTGACTGTTCTATGCCATGTTTATTGTTCTGCGATCAGGCAACAAAGTTATCTTTGACCAACAAATCAAAGCTGTTCACTGTTTAAACTGGCATCCCTTAGGTTAACAAAACATAATTTATTTTCTAATGCTTCATATTCAAAGGCATTAACAGCCATAATTCCACCAAGATGAACAAGAGGCTCAAACTACCAATTTACAGCCATAGATCTTCCAGTGAACATCACCCTTACCATAAGTATAAAAGGAATCCGTATTTTTTATATACCTGAACCTCAACATTTAATTTAGCTTTACAAAACTTAATTGTTATAGGCTCCTTATGAGCTTCTCTAACTTCCTCAGCTAACTTGGCTGAGGGAAACTTTTGTCAAGCTTTGATAAGCATTTAGCAGCTTCAGGCCTAACTGTGCTTGTTGTTTCAACCTTGAGAACCAACTGTACGGACACATTACTGTATTTAAGATTCCAGAAGCATTTAACATTTGATTCGGCTGAAAATACAGTTCTACTACAAGATTTGAAAATAAAACCACTTTTTCCTCTTTTAGAAATCCATGATGATGCCAAACATATGCTTATTTTCCAAACAACAACTGTTTAAAAGAAAGAATACTCTTTCTGATGTTCCTGCCAAAAATAACATTCTGTGGCTTCAAGAAATTTGATAGTAAGCAGTTCACTCAGTTAAGGGAGGAAGGATTTGCATTTGGCAAGGATTTACACTTCATGTGTTGCATCTACTTCCCTCCATTTTAGATTTCTTCAAGGATGGATGTGGCAGTAGGAAGGGTTTTTGTTGTGGTTTGGTTTTATTACATCTCCAAGTATTTCACTCTCAAAAAAAAAGGCATCTGTGGGTTTTACTAGAAATGACATGAAGCAGAAATTCATCACAATGTTTTTCTTTTTTACAGGGAATACCAGGATATAGAAGACAGTTTCAAAGGGAAGTAAAAGAAGACTTCAGAAGAAATGCACTAGAGAGAGTTTGCAGCAGGAGGAAGTGGAACAGAAAATGCAAATGAGGAAGTAGCACACAAAGAACATTAACAGCTTCATCTCAAAACATGGGACAGAGACAGAAAGCGATGGATTTGGGGTTTCAGCTGCTGTTGTCACAGGCAGCAATACTACCTGCCCAATAAAGGTAGTTATTTCACTGCTGCCTCAATAGTTTCAGATTAAAAGACAAGACAGTTAACAGAAACATATAAATTGGACTATATACTTCATAAGACTTATTTCTGTACATTTCAGAAAGCCACAATTTTAAGACAAAGGTCCAATATGCTACAATATTTGACTTTGTCCTTCATTAATAACTCACAGAAATAGTAACTGGACCAATTTACTGAATAATGTAAAATGTTTAGTCCACTTAAAACATCTACAACAACAGAAGTTCTGAAATTTTCCCCAGTTGTGGAGTTTTCCCTGCCATTTCCCAGCTTTTGCATGTAGAGTTATAAATCCCATTGCACAGAATCTTTCCATCACCCTCCAAGATACAGAAATTACTGAAGACTGCTAAACCTGCTCCAGCATCAAGCCAGCTGAGTGACCAAGCATGACCGCAAGCTGCAGATCCATACAAACTTCAAGGGTCTCAGATTTGTTAGTATGGCAACCAGAAAAACCTTTCACAAAGCATGTACCTTCTCCAGTAGAATAGCAAGTATTTTAGAAAAGTAGGATCAGAATCCCAATGATGTTACAGTAGTATTTCAGATCCCAAATCTTCGTTCGCGAAGCCTAGCCATGATGATGAGTATTTCAGATGCAGCTAATTCAGGATAATAAAAGTCCTTAAGGTTAAAAACTCAACAACTTATTAGTCCAGGAACATGGAAGTTTTTCCTGTCATTAGCAGTGCAAATCCAGCACAAAAATTCAGTAGCTAGACATCAAGGCCTGTTTTTACAGCATTATTATCTTGAGCTATAACTAGATGTTGCTCCTCACATTATCCCTATGATTGTGTACAGTTACTCAACCTTAATCAAAGGATATTTGAAATTTCGAGATAGTCTACAAGAGTATGAGCAGTGTTTGATGACACAGGGAAATGCTACAATAGCAACATTTCCTTTGAGGGCTGGAAGACTATACTCAGTGCATTCTCAGACACTGCTCTTGAAGGCATTTGTAACTCATCAGTTCAACATTCAGGTATTTCATGCTTACCATGCACAAGCTCTACAACTCTTGACTTGTTACAAATACACAGCGATTGCTACAGTGAAGATGTACAAGACCTGTAGGATTTGAAAAACAGAAAGCTTCAAGAGAAGCAAGCTGACTGAGCAGGAGAAGACAGGATCTCCTCCAACTAGAAAAAAAAAAAAAAGGTACTCAAATGCTAGTTCCTGGTTCTTTCTGCCAGAAGAAGGGTGGATAGAAAGTACATGGCTTGCACATCTGCTTGTCTGGCAATGTAAACAGCCTTCTCATACTATTCAGTTAGATAACCTGAAACTGCAACCAAACTACTTGTATAACTGTAGCAAGACATCCTCTTTAAACACAAGATAAAACTGCAGCCCCACACCAGCTCCTGAATTGGCATGCAGAGGTTAGAGGAAACTTCAATATTCCAACTGTGTGCAAAAAACATTGATACACATACAAAAGTGTCTTCAAATTCAGCAAAAAATCAAAGGCTTCATTTGAAGTGATGTATTCTTGTCCATGTTTGCAGCTGTTTAAGCATTCAAAGCAGCAGTCACGCTTTAAAAAGAAAAACATTACTTTCCCAGGAAATAACTCTACAGTAAACCTGTGCTGATATAAGTTCCAGAGAATTTCAACATTCTATAGAAAATTCATTGGCAAGTTCTAACCACTGCAGAAAAACAAACTAAAAAGCCAGATTTCCACTAAAGCCCCCCTTCTAATTCAGAAGTTCAAACTTATTTCTGCATTCACATTTAATGAGGCAGAAGAACTTCTCAAAGAAGTGTTTCCAAAGGCTGCCTGACGTTTCAAAATAAAACAAGCTTTGCAGGCCTTGTCTTTTAGCACTTTAGCCTCACAGCTGCCTGTTGCTCTGTTAGGACAAAACCAAGTCCACAGCAGATGAATGGTTTTCCTCAGCATCACTGGATACTGACCTTTTCAACTATGAGATTTCAAAACAAACATCAAGATATCAATTCCAACGTTCACTGGATACTATTAACATGTTTTGGTATATTATGCCTATCACCAATTACACACACAAGCTCACCAACTATTACTTATTATGAGCAAAGTGATTGCCACTGTGAAGATGCACAAGAAACCTGGGATCCATCAGCTGAAGTATTAAGGCCTTTGGCTATGAGGAAAGTCCATGTCCTAATGCCATTTCATCTTTCAAGTCACTGGCGTGCAGAAGAGAATCTGTTTACACCTTTACCAACCTTTTTTTATGAAGTGATACACAGATCCAAGGGTTATATACTCCTCACTTGCTCTAACCAGCCTCTCCGCTCAGGTACACAACAGTGACCCAAACACCACTGTCTGTACCTTACAGGACATCAGAAGCACAACAGAAAAGACAAAGAGGAAGGCTCTGCAACAAGAACAGCAATGCTAGGTGTAAGAAAAAGCTGTTGGAGAGAGAGGAGTGGGCAACAGCTGCATACATCAGCTATCACTGCATATATTAACTATAAACCCTCAAATAAGAGAATACTCAGACTAAGATGGCCATTACAGTCCTCAGCACTGAAACAAACTTCACCTCTAGATTTAATTTGAACCCCATATACTACCAAAAGCTCTGTCAACTGTATCTCACTCCACAGCAAGTGACAAGCAGACAACCGGCTAACCAATCCATGGAAAAAGTCCTGATGGTCACATTTTGTATAATGTTCTCCATTTATAAATAGGGCAGAGTTCCAGTAATCCACAACTTATACTCACTGTCCTTTACACGCAGCCTTAACATTATGTTCTCTTGGCCCTGGCAACCACAGTTGAATAAAACACTTTTTATGAGATTATACATGCTTTTCAGTCCTCACCCATGAGATGTTTTTTCACTTTTAGTTTCTATGAGTGTATCAAGAGTAAAAGGAAATATTTTTTCACACGCTATTTTCTAAACAGTCAGTGAAAACTCAAGCCCTCTAAAATACTATTATATTATACCTTTCATCTATTATAGAATTATAGATTATCCTGAGTTGGAAGAGACCCACAACTATCATCAAGTTCAACTCCCAACTCCACATAAGGCAACCTAAAGGTTAAGCCAGGTACCTAAGAAACTAGTCTGAATGCTTCTCAAACCATGACAGGTTTGGGGTCAGAACCACTTCCCTGTGTTTTACCACCACTCTTGGTGAAGAACTTTTTTCCTAACGCCCAACCTGAACTTCCTCTGCTTTTATACCAGCGTAAGAGGAAACATAACCCCTGCGTAAGCCTCCAAAAAGTCTGTCTCATTTGAACTTCAAGGTAATAAATATTTTTATTTTACGTAAATTTATTTGTGCATGCTGCTGGGTAAATGAATATTGCTTGATAGAGTTTTAGCTCAAGAAATTTTTCTATAGTTTCTGCAACAGGCATATTTCCACAACAGGGATGTAGAATAAAAGAAACAGTAAAATAGATTTTTGATCTGTGGAACTAGAGAGAAAAAAAAGTCAGCCTGTAATTCTGCGCACAACATTTTAAAATTTCAGGTGTTTTCTTCTCCTGAAGAAAAATACATTTAAGTCAACCTAAAACTCACTTTTAACAAACTAATGGAAGGTACAGCTCCCTTAGCATAGGCTACTTCTATTTATATCAATTATGATGACTGTAAAACATGAATTCTGAACAGATACTGACACTCCATTAGAATAAAGACATTATATTCGTCACTAACAGGCAGGAAGGAGCTACAAGGATCTTCAAAAGGAGTAACTAAAATACTGCTAAACAGAGAGGTCCACCAAAAAAAAAACCCCAAACATTCTGGATCAATTCTAAACCCAGAAATTAACATCAGCTTAATGGTAGAATACTTCAGTATGTGAAAGAAAAAACTAATTCACAATGTGTTGAAATTCAAGACACCTATAAATCCTCAACACAAAGTCAGAGTTTTTCAAAAAAGAACAACCAAGCAAAGCCAACAAATGCTCACCATACTAACAAGCCTTCAACTATCTCACCTGCCAAAAATAAAGACATCAAACAAGATGAACTCCAAGTTTACAGCCTAAATCAGAACAAATACTTCCATTTTGAGCTCCAGCTGTTTCTACAAACAAATTTCTTAATTTCTTCCCAAATATTTTGTGTCCCCTTTTGGCAGATAAAGAAATTACATCTATCAGTAGGTGAAAATATTTCAGTTATTCAAGTTTTCAAAAGAGGGGTGAAAAACAACAGCATTTTTCCAGGTAAAAAACCCCACACCCCAGTGCAACATTTCAACAGCCTTTACCACAGGTTGGCTTCTGAACACTTAGATCTAAATAACAGTTAAATGTGAAGGAAAGCACTTGGTTGAACTTGAACAAATAAACCTGGCATAGCTTCAGGTTATTTTCATTATTACCTCTAAAGGCAGACTAAGAAGAGAAATGTAAGTACTAAGGCTCAAGATGCCTCAATTTAACTCTTAGTCGAGACACTGATTTTTCTTAGATTACAGGTATTCTGGATGTGAGTATTCCACACGTGGAAGTTATCATTCACCCTGTACCTTTTTATCTTTTCTTTTAAGAGAATAAGCAGTCAGCCTGCGACCCATCATATTCCTTGTGCAGGGGAGTTTCTGAAGGCAAAGTACAGTTATATACAACAGTGGAAGACATTTGTAATCTGATCCTATCAATGATCTCCATATACTGAAGGGCATTAATGTTAGAGAACTACGAAATGAGCTTGATAAAACCAATTGCTCCCCATCAGTACTGTATGCTACTATCTTTCCATTACTGAAGTAATTAACAAATCTTCATATCATAACCCACTGGACACACATAGCCTGTTCAGTAGTGTAATTCACGATACACAGCCTGTAGCTCAGCATCCAATGCAAGCACAAATAAAATAAAAAAAAAATAAGTCACGGTAATGACTACAAGTCCAAAAATTTTAATTGGAGCCACACATGAATCAGGAAGATAACACACCACATTTGAATTAAAAAGTCCAAAAAGGTCTGCATTATACAACCTGTATCAGATTCAAGCTCAGTTACAAGAAACATTAAATACACACCAACTAAAGACAGGCCTGCAAGAGCAGACTGCAATTAACCGCAACAATATTTCTTGCTCCTTCCTCAGGAAAAGCAGTCAAGAGAGCTCTAGAAGGCTGTTGAAAAGAACAAAGAGTCCACTAAGATGTGACTATCCATGCAGGAAGTTTAATCAAAAAAGGAAGACTTGCAAAGGCATGAAAGCTGTCCAGGTGAGACTGATACAGTGACTGAAACACTCAGCTACCATTAGCTCTTCAAGAATTCTTCACCAAAGTATCTGCTCTAGTTTGGTTAGGTTCTCAGAAACCCTGTCCTTCTAATCGCTGTATGAGAAACTCCAAAATAGTATTCCTATCATCTGTCACACTATGGCTTTTCTTCCTCTTTCCTCCATACAGGAATATTGCCCACAGACACTATTATTCTTATTTCAGAAAAATATATGGCATGTACCTTCTCACTGAAGAATAATGTAAATAAACCTAAGCTGAAGTAGGGATACCAAAGAGCAGCTGATCCTTAAGGAGTTTATATTGCTACTCCTAAAATCATAATCCTTTGAGGCATTTTGTACAGACAAGGCATACACTGAAAAACAAAGCAGGTTTATGCTGTTATTAACTACCAAATGTCATGTGTTGTACCATCTAAATCAAACAAGAAGCCTCAATAACTTATTCCTGCTATGAAAATACCTTTTTTAAGCACGACTGATTCTATTTCTGACATGTAAACTCATTTTTTAATACTTGCACGGACAAATGGGAAGATTAACAAAGACCATTCAATTTCAGTAACTATTGTGTATAATCAAGACTATTGTTTCAGTATCTGATTAAAAAAATGTTTTATATTTTCTCTTTATTTGAAGAAAATAGCCATGGAAAATGAGAAGAGCACTGGCTCAATTATATATTATTTCATGTACAACAAAACCTCTGTGTTCACTGCCTAATAACTCCATTCATCCTGCTGCTCGCTATATAAACACAAAAGCAATCTTCCAGCAAGGGACCGAAAAAGTTTGCTTTGCACAACTCATCCCCAAAATTCAGCTGGAAACAAATCCAGTTCCCACATCATTCAAGGGAACATAGTCTGGTCCTGGTCTCAATTGAAGAGCTGCAGATAAAACATCCTAATTCTTTCGGAAGGACTTACTGAAAGCCGCATTCTTACTGAGTAAGAATGACTTAGGGCTTGTGAGCAGATAACTGTCCTTCCATCTTAGCATATTTTCTTCTGATGAGAACTTAAAGGCAAAAAGCTGTAACATAACAACAAAGCTCAATTCCATGGCTCAAATACAGGGTTGAATCTTGAATCCTTTAAGTTTGCAAGTACTCTAAGCTGTAACTTCAATCTAACATGTTTCCAGATTGAGCACTAGTCTAATATAATTATTCCATATCACATCAGCCTCCATATATTGGAGGCCAATAATTTACCACCTGAACTACAGATCACTGTGGTGTGGTACAGCATGCTGGAGGATAAGAACTGCAGTCTTATTGCATTACTTCATTCCTTTCTTCAAGTACACTCATTAGCTTATGGAAAATATTGTATCAGGCAAAGTCAAAACAACGATCTGTCTGCTATAAATGTAACATTTTTTGATTCCTTATGTAAAGTTTTAAAAAGAAGGACCAAAAAAAAAAAAATGGGCCAGTCTTGCACAATAAGCAAGACAAAACAAACCTCCTCGTCCCCAGATTTAAAGTCTCTTCAAGTTCCTGGCTGCTTTCACAATTTGCCCCCATCTTTTTCTAATAGGAATATGTTCCCCTTATTCCCTGCAGTTTACAAAAGAGGCAAAAGAACCACAGCTAGACAGCATTTTCCCATTCCTGCACAAGCAGCACACAAACTAAACCATTTGTGCTTTGAAGTGTTTTCTATCAAGGAACCTCACAACTGCATCCAATAACCCATCACTCAACTACTGGCCCCACTTCACAGACTGCTGCTCAACCTAAAACTATCAGCCCTTCTCCTGTTAAGTTATCTGCAGCGATTGCTGAACTGAATCAGAAACGAGAAGAAAAAGAATAAATAAAGCATTTCTTAACTGCTTTTAGGTCAGTGTTAGACATTCAGCCGAGATAAATCCCTGTCTTCACACGCCTGCACTCACTCAGACTCCTAGCTTCTTCTCAGCGACACATTTACTTCAGAAGCAAGTCGAAAAAACAATTAACCCACAAAAAACCACCGGGGGTGGGAGGGGAAGGGTTTAAAAGTTCCCGAGCTGTCAAGGACTCCCAGCGCCCTTCAAAGCCAAAGACGATTATTTTTAAGCACTTGAAGACCGCCGGACATCAGAAAGCCCTGCCGATGTCACGGGGTCACTCGTGGGGGGCGAACACGAGCGGGGAATGAGCCCCGGACTTGGCGGCTCCCGGGAATGGGCACACGTTCGCTCGCAGCCCGGCCGGGAAGCGGCCCCGAGGCTGCGGGGCACAGTCCGGGGAGGGCCATGTCCCAGGCCACCACGCACGAGGGGGTTCCACCAGCTCCACCCGACGGCGGGGGAAGAGGGACGCGTCCCCGCGGCTCCCCGGCGATGGCGGCGAGGCGGCGGAGGCTACGAACCCCAAGCTTGAAGCGCGACGAGGGCGCCAGGACGGCAGCACAGCCCGGGCCAGCGGAGCACCAGCCGGCAGCCCCGGAGCAGACCACACCGCGCCCGCCCGGGGCCGGCAGGGAGAAGCCGCGTTCCGCAGGAGCAGCGTCGGATTAATCCCGCCGGGTCGGGGAGAAAGCGCTAAAAGCGGCGGGCTCCCGGCCGCGCCCTCGACGCCGGTGGGGAAAAGCTCTTCTCCGAAAAGCCCGGCTGCCTTCCTTCCTCCCTCCCTCCCTCCGCGGCGGCCGCGGGAGCGAAAAAGCCCCGCACCCACCTGGCGCCGCGCTCCGTCCATCCCAGATCCGCTGCAAGCGCTTGCCGTTCCGCCCGTTCCCGCCGCTCCGGCCGCCACCGGCTTCGCGGGCTAAGCGCCGCCGCGCTCCGCCCCCCGGCCGCCGGCCCGCCGCCACAGCTCTTATGCACCGCTGCCGCGGGGAGGGCGGGGGGGGGCCCCGAAAATCCACCAATGGGAACCAGGATTTGGCCGCGCCGCTCGCTGATTGACGTGAAGAGTGTCCAATGGGAACGCCGGGAGGGCGGGGACATCTGTCAATCAGTGACCCCTACCTGGGGCTCGCGAGTGGCCGAGCGCGGGGGAGGGCAGTTCGCTCCTGCCCTCATTCCTCCCTCCCGCTGCCCGGCTCGGCCGTGCCCGTCGTTCCCTCCCCTCCAGCCCAGCCCAGCTCTGGCCTGGCTGTCGCCGCTCGGTGGCCCGAGACGCCGGTGTGCGGGGGCTGTCCTCGGTCTCCCGAGACCCACGTTCCTCTCGAGAGCAGCCGCCTCTTTCCCCGGCGCCACAGCTGCCCCTTCCCCGCCCGGCCCCGGCGGCAGGACAGCGGTGCCCGGTCCCGCGCAGCCCCCAGGGCCATCTGGCGTCTCCCCCACGTTGCTCGTGGGGTCTGTGCTCTCACCCAGCCACCTCCCGGCCCCTTTTCTGCTCGCAAGAAGAGGCACCTCTGCCCTCATTCCCCAGGCATCCACCCCCGCTGCCCTTTGCTTGCCCTTGCGACCCAATTCCTGCTGAATCCAACTCCCGGTCATCCAGGCCCCCGAGAGACTCACGTTTATACCGACAGGCGCCCTACCGCAGGGCAGGTGCTTGGCGAGGGATGCAGCTGCTGACCCAGCCCCAACAATGTGCCCTTTCCTGCTTGGCGCGGGTTCGCATCCTTTGCGGTTATCCCCATGGCGGGGGCTTTTGTTATTTTCTGCAAAGCCTTTAGAAAAAAAAGTAAGTGAGACTTTATCATATGAATGAGATTTTGGAGGGCTAGGGTTGGTAGAACAATTGCCAAGCCAACTTTAATGGCTCGGGGTTCTCCAATAAATAATGATAACGAATGCAGTACACCCAAATCCAGCAAGTTCACAGAGATCATGACCAGCTGCCCTGCCCAGGTCAGCAGGCTGTCCAGATCAATGGAGGCTTGCTTGGCCTTTGTTTGGAACAGACAGCTCAGGAGCTCCACAGTGATCATGGCTTGGAATGATGCTCTAGAGAAGAGCACTAGGTAGTAGAGCCCACTGTGATGATGAACAGCCAATCTAACCAGCTCAGCAGCTTGTCCATATCCTCGGAGGCTCAGGCTGCTCCACTCAAGACACTTGGACTCTCACGGGTGGTGGGGCAGTGGTGTCTGGAGCTGTGAAATAATATTGAATGAATATCATTTAGTCAATAGATAATCACAGCTGAAAGTAGAGGTTATTGAACGCCATCTCAAGTCAATCATCTTTGGTAACCAAACATTTACTGAACTCACTACCCAGTTTTACCACCCCCACTACCCAGTTATCCACATTTTGCCTTACAGCAAAGTTGCGGGTTCAGGAGCACCTCCTTTTCACAGAAATAATATGCAGTATTGCTGTAATTTTCAGAAAAAATTATTTGTATTTAAGATACTAATATCAGTCGTGGTAAGAAGGAACAGCTGAGAACCACGGCTGTAATCACTCAAGGTTCGTGGCGAAAAGCAGCAAGCCAGCTTTGAAGTGCAGATGGTGACAGTTTTATGATCACTAGCAAAGCAAACAGAAAAGAAGTCATTAAGCAACATAACCCTAAAAGAAGGAAGCAACAGGCTTTTTACTCAGCATACAGGCTCAGTGTGACAAAAATCCTAAGAGGAAAATAGTCTCTAGGCTTTGAGAAAAAGTTGTTCTCTTTTCAAATTGAGAGTATTTTCTCTAAAACACATATGCAGCAAGAGAGTCTCTTCAGAGACTGTAAAATAAAAGAGAGGGGAAAGGACCTGGTATTGTTAAAATACAGCTGCATTCATACTCATTCAGTGGTGCTCTTTTTATGCTGAAAATGGGATCTTGAGCTTGAAAAATATTAGTTTCAAACAGACCTATCTCTACCAGTACTTTTTTTTCCGCTCCATCTATACAAGTAAGTAGCCTGTGTGATGCAAGGTATTAATTAACATTTATTTAATTCCAGCTGCTTCCCAGGCTCCTGGATTCATTTTTAGCTTTCGTTTTTCTCCTCTGTATTCATGACATTTTAAATGCTATTTTTAATAATATGTACATCTCGTAAAAAATGGAACTCAGGCACAGCTTTATTACTGCTGTTTTGACCTTGCCTTTGAATTTGCAAATAAAGCAAATCTGCCAAACAATTTGCATTGAATCCGTATTGAGTTTTCATTAAAAGAAAAAAAAAGGTGGTTAAATTAAATGCAAGGAATAATGGAATCAGCTTTTTTTCTGAACCAATATTATTTTTTAGTTAAATCATGCTTCAGAAAAGCCCTCTAAAGGCAGCAGATACAGGTTTGGACTGGCATACCAAGAGATGTCCAGGATTGATCTTCTATTAGTTTCACTTGGAGGAAGAATCAGACTTCAGAGAGTAATGAAAAGGGAGGGTTATTGGAGACCGAAGCCAAGATGAGTTACTAGAAGTGAGCATAATATTTTCTTAGTCTCTGCTTGTAATATCACTGGTTTAGATCAAATTTATAAGAGCCTCCTTTTCTTGAATAGTTAATTTCACCAAAAAAAAAGGTACAGCATAAGAAGAAATAATATTTTTGAAAGGCTGTTATACAGCTTGTTGGTTCCTGCTGAGGAGCATATTTCATGATAAGGAAACCTTTTTATCTTTCAGGAAACACAAAATTGCTGAATAATGCTAAAATAAATAGTGTTACGCAAATGATTTACAATGCAAGCAATAATCATTACAGCATCTCTGATTATTAATGCTACATTGATGGGCCCCTGCAGAGTTTCTTGCTGAATCAGCTTTTGAAATAAATTGCTTTCCCTCCAGTCACAGCCGCACCCCACAGAAAGGGGAACCATGTTTTGGCTGAGGTGACTGGTTTAGGACAGCTAGCAGATACAGGCATTGCACAACCTCAGATGCTTTATGCATTTCTACATCTCTGTTAATAGAGTTTATTTATTTTCCATTATCACAAAACTATTGAGCCTTGATAAGGCTGTGTACGTGCTTCTCATACTATTCATATTTTCAATCCTATTGATATTACCATGCTACTCATATTTTTCAGGAATATTTTCCTGAGACAACTAACTATTTTGTGGGGTTTTTATTGTTTTCCTCTAATATACCTGGATTGCTGGAATACTGAAAGACTAGCAAAAAATATGAAACCAAGATGCAAGTAGATCCTCAAAGGAAGCATTCAATATAAGTTCCATGTCACTGTGTAATCAATCTCAAGAAAAAAAAATGCAGGGAACCAAAAACAAAAGGAAGCCTAATAACTTTTCAAGACAGCTACTTTCATCAACTAAACAGGAGTTGTAATTCTGCCAATTAATAGTAAGGTCCATTAACTGTAAGTCATAGAAGCTATTTGCTATGCAAAGTGCTTGTTTTTGCTTGCTGGCTCTGACATTTTGGGAGGGCACTGTAGCAGGACATCCTATGAAGCAAGGACTGATGATCTATAGCAGGAGTGGACATAGTTG
The DNA here is from genome assembly GCF_001715985.3 of Manacus vitellinus. Lineage (NCBI taxonomy): Eukaryota > Metazoa > Chordata > Aves > Passeriformes > Pipridae > Manacus > Manacus vitellinus. Next base: position 16,053,052 of record NW_021940208.1, on the reverse strand, counting down.
CTTAATGATTTTACAGCATTGCCAGTTGAACAAGCTCCCTTTATAAAAAATAAACACAGGAAAGACATGATTTCAAGTTCCAGGAGAGATTAAAAAATTATGTACAGAAAGCTGTAGTTAGTTATACACTGTTGATTTAGTGCAGTGCAGGGCACAACTAGGACTAATGGGATCGAGGTAAGAATCAAGAGCCAGAGGCGAGGTCAGGGGAGGGGAGGATAGTTGGGTTTCTGCAAACCAGACTGTATGAAATGTTTCAAAGCATACCATACCAAACGCTTTTCCATCAGCTAAGAATGAGCTGAATTTTATTTCTCCTGTCTGGATTGACTGTAGCCATATGCTTTCTACAGACCCAGCAGTCCTTTCCTAAACTTCTGTGCCTCATTGTATTATGACCATCAATCATAACAGAGGTATAACATCAAGGGGAAAAAAAATCTCTTATATAGGTAAAAACAGGCTTTCCTGGATAAAAATAAAAGGGTAAGGAATAGCAACATGTTCAGTGCCTGAGGATTTATGCAACTGAGTTCTCGGAAGTCCCTAGCTGCTGTCTCACTCTACTGAGCCCATAAACAGACATAGATATTGAAAGATTCATGATAACTATGTTGCACTGCTCCCAGCCTGATGTCCAATAGTTATTGGTAGCCTCACTCCACCTGAATTGTCTGTCTCTCTTGTAGTATCAAGTGTAAAGTTTACCAACACAGATTGCAACCATCCATTTCCCACTGACTTTCAGCAAGAGGCTATCATCTAGCTCCCTTATGTCCCTTTAGAAATCTCTCTTCTCATCAATAGAAAAGAGAGAGTGCCTCGGTGTTGTACTCCATTAACATCTCCCGCTTTGGGAAAGGCAGGGGAACAGTTAGACACAACCAGAGCATGAAGGTAAGCTATCAGACCAACATGACTTTGGCTTATATTTGAACCTCTGTGATTTGCCTTAGATATGAAGGTACTTTGAATGACACATCCAAAAACTTCAAACCCAACCTTGCTGAAGATCTTGGAATATCCCAGCAGCATCCCACCTCTTTGAACAGACATTAGCTGCAGTGCGGGATGTAATGTAGGGTAAGGGAAGGAGATGGCTCTGATGAAAGGGTTAGTTACATTAAATTATTTTTCTTCTTTTTATTCAGTTATAAAAGTCATAGTGGGTGCCAATAAAAAATATGCTTCTGGAATTGTAAGGAGGCATATCACATAGCAAAAAACCATGGGGCATACAGCAAAAAATTAAGAAAAATATAAAAAATATGAAAGTATCCTACTCTTCCAACCATGCAGGTATGCATAACTCATCAGAATAAAGCTGTCATGGGAACATCTTGATTACTGACTTTAGTGTCTGCCTCACTGAAATCAGTTTCTCTGCACAGCCATTTAGATGGCAGGGACCAAATGTGTGTACAGGTTTGCACAACAATGAGCACAAAGTGCTTCTGAACTTTCCCTGGTCTATTGTACAGGGCTTCCCCTTAGGAGTCCTGTGACAAGTGCACTGTTATATCCTGTTATATGGCTGGAGAGTGGCACAAGGCCAGTGAGACCATCTTTCAGTAGCTGGACAAAGAAGCCTATTTTCCAGCTGAGATGCCCCTCTCCAACTCCCTGATCCCGGCTGCTAAACACCGCTGGATCACCAGTTAGGCTTACCCAATGGACTTGGCATCTGATGTCCCAGAGTGGAAGAAGCTGAGATTAAGGTCTGGAGATAAAGGTTGTAAAGCACCAGAAGAAAATTAAATGCATGAATCTCAGAGGTGAGATGGATTTTTATTGAAACCAGCTTTCAAAAATATATGTAAACTGACTGCAAATAGAAAAGTTCACACTAAAATTAAATTGGGATAGTAATGATAGAGATATGGAAAATGGGAGCAAAATGACACCAAGAGATATCTTAATCCACCCTTCTGTGTGAAGTCTGCATAAATGAGAGATATATGGTTATGGGCTGATATCTGCTTGATTATTTTAAGGTATTTAATCTAAAGCAGAGAATTTCACAATTTCCTCCTGCATTCTTGCCTAGTGTCTGTTGTCACAAACTCTTTACTAATGTCTAATGTAACTCTTCCATTAGGTAAATTTAGCACATTCTTTTCTCTTGATATCCACAATAGATGTGGAGAACAGATTACAACCTGTGATTATTTGAAAGCTTCTCATGTCTCTCCAGTCATTCATTCAATAAATTAAACCCCTACCTTTTTCATTCTTGCCTCATTAGACATGTTTTCTAATTCTCTGATCATTTTCCTTTTCTTCTTTTCGATTGCCTCCATATTTGCTGAACTTCACTGCACAGAACTAGACACACAGCACTCAATAGGAAAGCTGCATGTTTGCTTTTACTGTAATAGTATGACATTGTTGATACATATCCCACTTGTGAGTCACTGTAACCTCAACATCTTTTTCAGCAAAACTTCTGCCTAGTCAGCTGTTTCCCATTCTCTGTTAATGCACTTGATTTTTACAGATTAAGTGCAGACCTTGCATTCTCCTCTTTGAAGTAAGTTCATCCTATTTTTTTTGGCCAGCTGTCCCATTTGTCAGGATCACTTTGATTGCTACTCCACCAGGTTTGAGACATCTGCAAATGGTCTAAACATACTTTCTACTTCATCATCCAGGTCACTGAAGTGAATACAAAACATTGCCAAACTCAAGACACATCCCTGGAGAGCCTCAGCCAACCGTTTTTCATTGTAGCAGTGAACCTTTGATAACTATTATCTGATTACTGCTTTCCAAGCAATCTTCTCCTCCTTCTTAAAAGACCATCATAGCAATGTTAAAAACCTCTATCTATACCGAGGCAGCTAAAGTTAAACATTTCCTTAAAATTCATGTTTATATTAAATTTGATTACTTATCTCTTGTATCAAGTATGGAACACTTATATTTGCACAAGGGACACAAAATTATATTTCAGAATTGACAGTGAAAGCTGGGCATTTTGGATATCAGGTAGGCAAAATTTGGATTTTCACTCATAGAACATCCTCAGATTTTGAGCATCAGTAAAAAATTTGAATTTGAGTGTTTGCTTACATGACTGAGGGTCAACATCACTTTGATTGATCTTGAAAATTACAATCTTCCTTTGTAATGAAGTTTGAGAGTGCTGTATCTATTGGATTACTTTTTTGATGCTTACTCTTTATTGTCCTTAACAACATAGCTTCAACATGCAAATTCTCTAGCTTTTATTCTTTTTGGCTAGAGCTAATACAGTTTAGCTATGTTTTAGATTCAAAAACAAGAGAAATCATGCTCTTCCTCAAAGCACAATGCTCATGTCATTATGCAAAGTTGAAGAGCAATCACCGTGAGAGGTTTCCATCTTGTACACTGTATCCTAAGCTTCCTGTTGTCTCCAATTAGACTTTTGTACCCATGAAGCATGAAGCACAAGTCCCTTCCAATATCAGTCATGAGCTCAGTCCTGCAAAGCTCCCTTGCCCTTGCTTTATTGAAGGACCTTTTTGCTGAGCTACATGGGGGTTTAAAAGTTCCACCTCTACTTTCTGGATCAGCACGCTCATTTCTTTGCAGGATGAAACCTTACATGAAAAGAGCATGAAAAGTATCATTTTTTGTGTGTCTTAAGTCTGCCTGAAAGCTGCATGGATGCCTACAGTCTTCAGGGGAGATGCCTGCAGTCTGCATTCTCATATACAATTCATATACATGTGCCCCAATGCGCAATCAAATCTTAGCCGTGTGCATGCAAACTGGAATAGGCAAGAGGCGTTGCACTGCACTCTGAGTGCTCGCTGTGTCAAAAGGAACAGGAGTGCTAACTCCCAGTGGTAATTAAAACTTGCTGGGAAATCAAGCATATGTCATATAGAATAGGCTCACTCTCTGTTTTCTTCCGCTCCCTCCCCCCACCTCAACGCCATTTTGGATGGGAAGGAATCAAAAAACAGAACGAGGGGGAGATTTTAAGTAAATCTTAGCAGTAGCTTTTCAGTTGTAGGAAAATCTGTTGTTTGAATAACAGCATTAGAAGAGAAATTCTTAACTGATGCTGGAGGGAAATAGCAACAATCACACTAAGAAAAAACAAAAACCTGTCAGAATTAAGAAATTTTGGTCAACCCATAGAAAGGGCTATTGGGAGGCTCTATGGGAGAAAGAGAGTGGCAGAGCCTCCATAAAATGTAGATGCTCAGAGAGGCAAGGCAGAAAGGAGAAATAAAGGCTATTTACTCATTTGGTTTTAGCTGGAATGGGAGATGGCTGTCTTTCCTATCATACATCAAACTGAGCTCCAGAGCTCCGGGACAAAAACAGTTCAATACAGACTGTCTGCAGCTATGTCTTTTTTATTCTCCTTATTCAAACAATGCTGCATGGGAAACCACATCTCACACACACTCCCCCACCCGGAAAAGAAAAAAAAAAGTCAGTTTAGAAGCAACTGTCATTACATAGCATATTTTCCTCATTAGAAGGCACTTAAAGAACAAGAAAAAGCCATCTGCTGTAACTTGGCTGCCCTTTCCATTTTAGGTTAATCCACATTTCTGGCTTTTTCATTCTCATTCCTAATTAAATCATTCTCAAAAAATAAAATCGATGGTTTTACAATTTGTATTTAAACATTCTTATTAAATTCCAGTTCTTTTGGAAGAACATCTGACAAAATCATCCTATCTCATAGAAAATATTTCTGCTTAAACTTTTAACATATAATTGATCTTCCATTTTTAGGCTGATCTTTGGGGAAAAGGACTTCAAGCTTCTGTGTGACTAATAGTTCCAGTTTTGTGCTGAATGCTGAAGTACAATGCATCATAGCACACCTTGAGTTTTCAGTACTTCCTTGTACAGAGCTCTTGTGTTGAGTCTTCTGTTCACTTCCACTTTACATTTATAGGAGGCTACTAGAAGAAGCTGTTGTATTGTGCTTTGTACAGTCACAGAATTGCACCATGTCCTGTCTCTTGGGGAGATGTTTGATTTTTGTTCTGTCTGGTTCTATCTGTTGTGCCCTAATCTAATACAAAAGTATCTGTGTGGAGAGCAGAATGATGGGAAATGCTTGCCCTGGAGTTCCTATTTCAGTCTAGTTAATGAACAGCAAAACAAAACAACAAATGGACAAGTTTGAGCTTCTCTTAGATATCACAGCAAGCAAAATGGAATGGCTTCTCCTAGGCATACCAATCACTTTTACCACATTTACAGTGCTCTGATAAATACTGCTTGGAGCCACTCCAGGCAATTGTAATTAATTCTCAGTAGGATGCTCGTAGTGGTCACCCCAGATCAGAAAGGTCAGGACTTTGTCTGTGCCTTTACAACATCAGTAAAAATTAAATACCCACTTTCCCCAAAGGTCATCACAAGCCAAATACATGAAACAATCAATCTCAATCAGTTTCCCATTCCCTGCTGTTTCTCATTATTTCTGTAGTTATCCTAAAAATTAAAAGTAAACACATAAACAAATCAAAGCAGAAGGTGTTTTCAGTCTTGTTCTAATGCTCTTTCCTATGCAAGGACCTGAAGACACAACTAGGGAAAGTGAGAGAGCCCCCTGAGCGCGCTGGGGAGCCAATTCACTTACGGGGACCCTGGCTTTAATTAATTAATCTCCCTGCCTTCTTAGGGTGGCTAAAAAAGGAAAATCCAGGCTGGCAAACATCTGTTGGACCGCGGGGGCAGCAGCAACTCAAGGCAGAAGTCTAGGGAATCTGAAGGGAAAATGCTTCCCCTGTCGACTGCGCGGGCAAGGGGCGAGGAGCGAAGGCCGCCGCCGCTCAGCACCATGGACAGGGCGAGCTGGGAGGGCAGGCCGGGAGCGGGACAGGCAGGCCGGGAAAGGGACTGGCAGGCCGGGAGCGGGGCTGCCCGCCCGGCGGACCCCCGAGATTGCCTCCCCTGTCCCCGCGGAGCTCGCCTGGCAGCCGTCCGGGAGGGGCAGCAGGCTTGGCGAGACATGTCTTTCCTTGCTGCATGCGTTTATCGCCAGTACTCCGCTGTGTTTTCCATAACTTGTCATGCCCTTTTGAAAAGGGCAATGTGAAATTGGTTGTCAGTTTTCTTTCCGTTTTGGTTTGGTTGTTTTTTGGGGTTTCTTTTGGGTTTTTTGGGGTTTTTTTACTGCATATCTCAGAGCCTGGCATTTTCGCAAAGGAGGAGGAGGAGGAGGGAGGAGATCTCAGCACAGGTGGAACCCAAAAATAAGGTAGAGAGATAGAGCAGTGTGGACTTCAGCCAAGAGAGGAAGCAGTGGCCAAAGTCATGGACAAAATAAAACTGGTTCTGGACTGTTCTAACCACACAGTTGCTCAAAACTACAGCCTTCCCGAGGGAACGAACATCAGTCAAATTTTCCTCAGTGACGCTGGTGTAAATCCAGGTGCTTTCAATATAACTGTTTTCTCTTTTCATTGTCAGAGAGGTCAAATTTGACCGTGGAGATTTTATACAAAAATATTAATTTTACAGTAAAATTTTTCCTGCTTCTTCTTCTTCTATATATTTCCTTTATGTGACAAGTATTATTTTCTTTCACTGCCATGGTGGAAATACTGAACACATTATCACTTCTTTCAAAAACCATGTAATTTTGCTTGTAAATGTCAAGTCCCATTGTTCAGCATGGGAAGTGCCAGCTCCAGGGCCAAGGCAGCTGGATTGGCTTAAACAAGTGCAAGAAACAGTCTTCAAAGGCTATCAGACACTCTGTTAATTTCCCTTCGGACAGTCAATCTCTGCTCATAGGCTTCTCACAATCCCCTGCAAAGTCTCACTCTCCTTATATCAATCTCTGCTTCCCTCTCCTTCATCATAACCTCACTTCTGTACATCATCTCTCTCACTTTGTTTTTTCTTTAGTCATTGTGCACCACCATTAAACAGAAAATGTTCCAGCCTCGCTGCCTTTTCCTCACTGCCCTACTTCCTTCAAAAAGCCAGGGAGCCAGACTAAGGGGCATACCATCACATCATACATGATGTTTTCAGGGGCTCTCTCTTATATTTTACTTATCTTGATTGCAACTTATTGGGCAGACAAACTCTGAACAGTACAATCTCAGTTGATTTTTGGCTGCTGCTGACATACAAATGAGAAGAAATTATCTGCCTTCAACTTGTACACAAGATAATTTCATTTTCCATCAAATAGTGTGTCTTGGAAGAGATGCAGACAGATGATGGAGTCTGGCTGGTGTTTATTATATGAAGTGCAACAACTGCTATGATGCAGTCCTCCTTTTCTGCTCTATCTGCCTATTGATTCCTATCACATAATTAAATTGTGAACTCCGAAAGAGAAAGCCATCTTTCATTTCAAGTACTGCTCAGTGTCTAGCCTACCAGGCTCTGAGCCCTTATGAGATCTCTGGTAATACTGCAATGCAAATACTAAGGGAGCTGCATCTGCCTGTTCACCAGCTACAAGACTCCATGCTTGTCTAATGCAGGGGTCCTATATAGCCAATAACACAACAGCTGGATTGACAGATCATTACAGTGCTATTGTGCCAGAAGTGTTGTTATGAGTATAAAGGATTGAGCCGGTTATTAATCATCTCAAAGAGCTTTACATGGGCACAAACATAAATCACAGCACTCCATCCAGTTGGGTAATTACATTCTGCCACAATAAATTCCTTCTAAAATTTCTACCAATAATACTATTTTTCACTTCCAGTCCTACACTCTGTGCTTTCTTGCTTTACACCAATAAATAGCTTGTGTGTTTCTCTTCTGAGATGATCAATTGCCTTCTGTGGAAATTCAGATATCCACAGAGCTGCACTATATTCTTTATGCAGCTGTCAGAGAACTCTATAAAGCCATTTCTTCACATTAAATGATGTATAAATGCACAATTTTCTTACAATAAAGAAAAAGCATTAATGACGTTTAGCAACAGAGTTTCTTAAGCAGCCTTTTTGAATGCCAGAAGAGTAAACATGGATTCCCAAATCATATTTATCCCGTGATGTCATCAAATATAAAATCATCCAGAAAAGAGAGAAAATAGTCTAATCTCCTCTTAATGCACCTTTCAAAGTCTCCACACAATTTGGACAGTTCTTAATATAAAATGTCAACGTCATTTGCAACTGGCTATTTATTATTTAGTATACAGGCTATATAGCTGTGCATTCCTTTATAATACATGAAGGCAGCTTTTAATTAGTAAAGCAGGGAAGATTTGGTCCTTTTAGATGGCCACGCTTGAGGGCATTTGAGAAGCCTTGCGGAATCTCAATTTCTGAAGGCTTGTGGTGCTGTTCGTAGTTATCACTTAGGATTTGTTTCTCAGAAAAAGCAGTTCCCCCTGAACACAGTAAAGTGTTTGTGTACAAATGAAAATTACATACTGGAGCATGCTGTGCTGGTGACAGTGCAGGTCATTTCCTTTATTAAAAAAATTAAATATAAATCACTTGCCCGTTGCTGTATGTAAGTCCCTATGTACTCTTTCAGCTTCCAAAGAGAAGATAAATGGACCATCTTTTCAAAACAATGTCTTGAAATTATGTATAACACCTGATATCATCAGTTTTGCAGCTATCTTTGGAAGCTTCTCTGGTTTAGCAGCAAACTAAAGAGATAAGCAAACACATACTAGGATCTGCATCGTTGCTTGGAAACAATCAGTTTGGGAATGGCATAATCCTATTAGTCTGAAGAAGACCAAAATTTTAATAGACTTCATGCAATTCAGATGCAAACTCTTCCTCTCAAATCAAATTCTACTACACATATAACAGCTTTCCTCTTTTTTTTCTCTCCCCACTAAAGGGTGTACATAAATGCCTCATGGCATCGCAACAATGAATAATGATGTGCTAAACCTTTATTGATTTGCTTGGCATTCTCATAGACTCCCCACTCCCAAAACATATGCACTGAATTACACACTCATGTTTGCAGTATTAAAAATACAGTACATTCAAAAGAGAAGATTGGAGAGCTTAAAAGGACTGCTAATGGAATATAGAGGTCTGGATTACTCAAGCTGGGCTTGGCACAAGAGCACACCTGGGTGCACAGGAAGGATGCTGACACCACAGTTTTAGGCGACTCAGTCAGTCAGCATGTCTGATTAGAGCCCTGCTATCGGGAATGGAGAAACACCAGCACCCCCTGTGACTGAGCCAGAGCACAGGTCTGACTTACTGTCCTGCTCCTTCTCCACTGAGCACAGAAGGAGCCTAGCTACCTAAAAAGATCACTGAAGTTGAGCAGAGCCTCAGGCCTGCTCCAATATATTTTCAGCTGTCTCAGGTGTCAACTCAATACCCTGGGACTGCTGCAGTACAGGGAAGCCCTGTGCTCATGCTGCAGTGCCAGCGTGGAGGGCGCTAGAGCATGACTCTCTTCCTCAGCTCTGGGATGAAGATAGTTCTAGTGGTGACTCAGGAAGACAACTTTCCAAATTCTAAGTGATGCAAAGCATCAAGAAATAAATAGAAGATGAAGTCTCTAGTCTTCTATAGCTAGATTTCCAATTTCAGATGTACTGAACTAGGCACTGAAATCCATCTTTATTCAGAGGAGCTCTCGTTAGCATGCTGAACTCCCATCTGCTTCAGTGGAACAGAAACTTGTGTAAAGGGTACCATACACACAATGCTTTCCCAGTGAAAATATTTGTCCCCTTATGGTCATGGCTGTGGCTTCAACCCAGCCACGAAGGATAGTTATCTAACCTTACTGCATCAGTGTGAAATTCGCTTGTTGGCCACGGGCAGCTCCATCTCAACAGATATCACATTCAGAGATTCATTTCATACCTGTCAGCAGCAATGCAAAGGGTGGGAACAGCCCTAGGAACAGACCTGCTTTTTCACCCCAAGACACTTCTCTCTGAGGAAGGGATGACACTTGCAGGGTAAGAATAGATGTTGCCTGGTCCATTATCTCAGGCTGTCAAGCAAGCCTGCACTTTCAACATTAAAAGCATGAATTGTAAAAGTACAAATGGGAGATGATTCTCAAAAGACATTTTTATAGCCAGCAGAAAGCTTCATGCCAATTGCTTAAAAAAGGCTTTGAAAGTTTTCCAAGACAGCACAGCACAGGCCCAGATCACTCCTACTAGTTTCGCTTCATAATTACCTTCTCTTTCAATACTTATTTTTGTCTTCAGCAGAGTGCTTCCCTCCCTGCTGTTCAAGTCCCTTCTCACTGCCAGCATCCCTCAGAAAGGGCTGAATAGAGCTTCTCTTCCCACCCCACAAACGTGACCTGGCTGTTCCACAGGTAGCCGTGGACAGAAGCACAAGGTGCACTTAACCGGCTGTGCCCAAAAATATTTCCAACATTCCCAGCATGAAGTATTAGAAAGTCCAGCTCTCAGGCACAGCGCAGCTGACTGCCAACTCCTGAAACCTGGAGTGATCCCATAGAATTCGGCAATTTCTGCTTTGCCAACACAACACTTGCAAATTCTGTCACCCAGAATTACATGACCAGCTGAGAAGGGGAAATATTTGTGTTTCAGCCAGCCCCTCTGAGTGTTGGGTTTTACTGAGACAGGTTTCTGCAAGTAACGTGAATAAAAGATCATATTCTAAGCTCTAACACACATTGCCAGAGGTTCCCAGAAGCCTTTTTTTCACCTGCATAATGTCTGACCTCAGCTAGTGATGAAGGTCCCATGAATTTTTAAATGCAATATTTGGATCAGAATTTTTTTAACCTCCTTTGCTGCCATTTCGGTACGCATTCCAGAAGAGTTAGTCTGACCTGAGCTGAGACTGTCCTAGAGGCCTTTACTTCTTTATTATCTCTTCTGCTGTTGTCTAGACCTCCTGGGCACTTGTATTTCCACCTCAAGATCTCCAGTGGTGCTGTCCTCACTCCTGCATTCAAGCACTGAGAAAATTTTGAGCTAGATGCTTTAAAAATGCAAATCAATGGATGAGAAGATAATAACCTTTTCTCATTTGTGTTCCTTAACTACATTTTCTGCTAGTAAAAAAATCTGCTTTTTTTCTTGTCTTTTCTACACCTTCAGCACTTTAATGATTAGTCTACTTCTTATTCCTTCCTCTTTGGATTTTTTTTTTATACTGCTAACACATTTTCATCCTGAAAAGATTTCCTGGGTTCTTCAGTGTATAACCATAAGATTATTAATATATTATTGTTAGCTGGCTGTTACTATATATATGTGTGGGATACAGCTGTTTGTGCAGCTGACTGGTCCTGATGGTCAGCTTTTGCTGGGAAAAGGCCAACACAAAGTGAGAGTGATGGTGTCAAAGTAGCTCAACCCCCATTTTTGTTATTTTTTATTTCCTTCTCTAACTTTTCCTAGCCACAGTTTGCAAGGGCCTTTCTACTCTGAAGTTGTAGCCCCTTCTTCCAGTCCCCACTCCATTTGTCTGCAAGGAATAGGGGGGGGGTCTTTCCACTCCACGTGTGATCTGAGCTCTCTTTATAGTGCTTGGCCTCCAAGGAGCCTCGGTTGGGGATGGCTGTGGGTGTAGTTCACATGGAAATGCCTACAGTGATCACAGCACATGCTTTGGGGTCCCAGATGCCACCACAGGGAGCAGAGGCTGACATTAGCAAGGAGAGATAGGTGAGCCAGTGTCATGGAACCAGCCAGGTGAAAAGGGGAACAGCCAAGGAAGTGAGTCTGGTATTAACCACAAGAATAATTGTCTTTCCAGTAAGGCTGGAGGCAGCAGATCATGGCAGAAAACGAGTGTCCACATGCTAAAGAGCTTGCCCATTTGTCACAAAGCACCATCCAGCTGAGGAGAAGGAATGAGTCACAAGTGTTAAGCTTTCCTGAGAGGCTTAAACATTTCAAGTACCAGCACTCATGGCGGTATAACCAGGGCACTGCCACTGTTCATAATGGGCCCTTATATAAAGTGCTGCGTTGCAAGGTCTCAGGGCTGAAGTTCATCAGGCTTTTTCTTGTCTGAACTTTTCTTTACCTGCCTAGAGCTTTGTTTTAAGCATGGATAGCTGTATCTGCCTTTTTTTATCCTAATGATCAGGCGGCTATGCTTGATTAGTTTTCCTTTTGCTTGTTTTTGCTGGCTATAACTGTGATGTTTACATTGCCAGTAGCAACAAAGAGCTCTTCCATGCAGAATGAAGCCTTCATTTCTACACAATGAGGTGGTACAGAGGAAGGCAGGGTGGGCATGATAGCAGAGGCCTTGAATGTCGAGGCACAGGACATAGCGTACAGGCACAGGATGATAAGAAAAAGGGCAGAGCTCAGGGCTGGAAATGACTCATCCATGGTCAGTTAAAAAGATGAGGATCTGAGAGCTGCACAAAGCACATTTCAGGGGTAGCAAACAGAGCAAAGAACAAGTATCTAATAAAAGTTACTGTATATGTAGATTTAGTTGCCATGCAGAGTGGTAAATTAAGGTGTGAACCAAACTGGCAAACTTATAAAAATTATCCCAATTGGCTCCTATGGGGGAAAGAAGAAACCATCAACCTGGCAAGAAACCATCAACTCAGGGTTGCTATTGCCCCCCCATCCCCGTGGTCTGTAGCCATCAATCTAAGCACCCAGAACGGCAGTGGAAGGGGTTGGAAAACACTGGAAGAAGGGCCATAAACTAGGAGTGAATATAACAATTTTAGCTGTATTGTTGTTATCGAAAATTTTTCTGTAGTAGTATTCTTTGCTTTTTTTTCCTTCCTTTTCTTTAATAATTAGATCTGGATTAATAAGAATTCTTTGATTTAGATCATTTAGATTTCAATTATGCTAACAGTAGATTCTTAGCTCTACACAGTGTGTTTCCTTTTTGTCCATAACAAGATTTTGAGCTTAACACGTTCAATAAATCCCAGATACTTTGGGGACTTAGGGCTGATTTCTCTCTCTGTTAACAGCTACACACACCAGGCACCTGAGGGCACTAACATTCTCACCATTTTCCCCAAGCAATGTGAGTAAGAGTGGGAAAGAAGTGCTCAGCAGTTGCAGAGCACCCATTACAGTCATTCAGCCAGCGTAGCAGCTTCTCTGAGGCCCTACATAACCACCCTAGTATAAAGGATTTCTCATTCCTGTAAGAAACCTTGCTTTTTCCCATGACTCTGCAGTGCATGCAGATAATTCCCACCAACTCCTAGCAGCTCTGTGCTATGTGTTTTAATGTGATTTTCTGAGTAGGACAGAATGAGGTCCCGGAAACCGTGAGGTCATCCCCAGCACCTTTATTTTTGCACTGTAGAAAAGAGGCTGTAGCGCTGTATTAAGATGGTCTTTAGCCAAGCATCACAGAGCAGAAGAAAGCCCCAGCTGATATGGGACATGTAGGATCCATTATGCCTGTTTCTCGCCCACAGAGGCAGAGTCAGCTCTTAACTATTCTGGTTTTATGATCATTTTGCCTGAGGAGAGCAATTTAAAGCAGGTGCAGCATCATGGAGAAATGAGGCCAGTGACCTGGAGTGTCAAAGGATTTGAGCATCTAGATAGAAGTACAGCCTGGCTGAAACTACCCCACACTCTTTGGGATACTCTTTCCTCTACTACTGAATACTTGGAGCAGTTTTTCCCCTGGTTATTTCAGCGCTTCCAACATTTGCTCAGAAATTTCCAGATCTCTGCTGAAATCGATGAATTTAGGAGACGAAATGCCAGCATTTCCTTCTATTATCACTGAGATAATCCACTGAATTTCCAAAGCTCCTTCCTGAAAATCTCACTCAGTATCAGCAGCTCTAGTGGGAATTCAACACCTCTGAAAGTCCAACAAAGAACAAAACCTCAGGCTACAGACAAACAGGAGAGGGTACTGGTGAAAGAAATGGAAGAATAACTCTCTGAGAGATGTGGTATTCTCTGGAGAAAAGGCCGTCCTATCTGGCTGCTGCATAGATTTTTAGGTTGCTTTTGAAAAAAAAAAGTTATTTATGAATATATTAAAAAAAAAGTTTTCATTGACAGATTAGCACCTAAATCCTTTGCAGAAGAAGTGAATTAAAGAGGAATTTGAGTGGGGAAAGTACAACACTGTAAAGGACAGGAAACCAATCTCCTATGCACAGTGTACATGCCTTTATGATATACATTTCCTTGTGTTTCTCAACTTTCTTTCTGCCCTTTAATTTAAGGTTGCATATTCTGATGGCAAATGCCTCACAGCTGCAGAAAGGAAGTCACAGACAGACTGTAATCTACTGCCAAGCATCACTCTGAAGAAGTTTGCAATTTGTGATAATGGTATTGTTCCTTCAGTTTTGTTCTTGTAGCTCATCCTTCATTACACGCAGTGCTTTACAAAGCTTTCTGTGTTTAGCAGCATTAGCCCCTCAAGCAATAGATTACAGTAAGAATATTTAAAATTTTATTACTGCAGCTTTTTTTTTAAGTCCCTAGTAGCAGTAAGTACAAGGTATGAGTGGGTGGTGCTAGGAAAAATCATTCTTGTTTGCATCAGGCAACAAATAAACCCCACATGTCTAATACCACTTGACATAATAAACCACCAGTGCAATTAGCCCTCAGATTAGTAATTTTTATAATTCAGCTGTTCAGCAATGACTCAAACCTGTTGTATGCCATCTTTCAAGAAACAATATAAATAGCTTGAGCAAGCAAAAAAGAGACCTGCAATTTATTGCTTCAAAATGCACTTTTTCATTCCACATATCTGATCTTTTTCCTGATAAAACTGAAGATGATTTGGATTAAATGGATGGGCTTTACCCAAAGCAGTCTGAGGCTCAGCTAGGAGTGTATAATCTGTGTTAGACCTGAATGGACTTGGGAGGTGCACACTTGCCCAAGTCCATTGGTCATTTCTCTGGTAAAGAATTTGCACTTTACTGCTTTGCCAGGCAAGATACACATCATCTCTTACCTCTAAGGAGGGAGATGAGGGGGTGCACTGAGAGTCACTGTGCAGAATCATGCAGGCAGGATTCAAAGCAAACAGATTTGCAGTTTCTTTAGTGTAAAGGTTGAGACCTGCTTTTAATTATGATAGTGGTCAAATCCACAGAGGATTTAGATTTGTGAAACCCAAATTTACTTTGATTTGTGATATTGGTCTTGTTGAGTTTTCCCATCAGTGACTCCCTCCAGAAACATTAGTTAGTGTCACCAAGGGCCTTCTGAGGAAGGAGGAGCGCTCAACTCTGCGGCAGAGCTGTTATTCACAGACCACATGCAACTGCTCAGGATCTGCGGCACTGCACTTGGCTCACAGATTGTTCTTGCATTTCTGCATTTTATCAGTACCCAGTGCATCCTCTTTAGTGCTACAGTTAAGTGGTTAAGCTTTTCCTCTTCTGTGTTCCAGTACGATTGTTTCTTTTCTCCAGCTGGGTGGAGTGCCTTTTGAAGAGTCTCTGTTTCACGCAGTTTATAAATGCACTTTATACTATAGCCCAAACCTTATATCCCATGTCTTTCTTCTCACCTTAGTATGATGAGATAGAGGGAGCCTTGCAGGCTAGATCCTCATCTACTTCATGAAGAACTTACCCAAAACATGGCCTCTCTTCAGCTGAGAAAAGTTTTTCTAACTCCGGTAATATATATCAAAAGCAAACAGAAACAGGAATATGAATGATCCATCTTCTTCATACCAATCATTAACTATATTTAATTGAACACCAGGTCAATAAAGGCTGGTGATCTGATAATTTATTTAAGGTGGAATGAACTTAGGGAATCAAGCTGATATGGTATTTGTGAGTTTGGATATATTTTTCAAGAGCAATTTTTGCAAAGTTTTGTAAAGCTAATGTGACCCTCATGGTGTTAAATAGAAAGGTGATATAATTAGAAGGTAGTTCATAGTTAATCAATACTATAAAATTCTCCAAATGCTTTGGTAGATTGATCATCATATATGATTTTAAATAAAAATACAAGTAAGATTGGTTGAAAAAAGTCATAATTTCAGAGCAATTCTTTGGATGATTTTTTTTTTCAAAATATTTTGCAATTGGTAATTTTTGTGTGATTTGTCAGGAGTAAATGTAGCAGAGGTCTTACCCAGGCCCTATCTCATTGCAATGTAACAGAAGTAAGAAGTGGTCCTCTGTGTGATTTTTTTTCCTTTTCTAGTATTAGTATTTACAAACTAAAGTGATTTCTTAAGAATAATGTACTTTATTGTACCTCTAGAATATTTAAAATAGAATTTTTACTTTGATTTCTTCAGGAAATGGTATGTGTGATTTTTAGGGATTTGTGGCACATGCAGCCGTGTAGGTATGAGGCATCTTTGGGCAGCAAGGTCTGTTTTGGCAGCCCTTATATTCTAGGTACTGCCCAGCTTTCCTCAGTTAGCAAAGAGCTCCACAGCAGCAGGGAGCCCCAGAAGACATCATGGAACTCCTGTGAACAATACATTAAACACCAGTTGCAGAATAATTACTGTCTTTACTTTCATCTTCGCGTGATTGGCCACATGCAGTCTGACCAGCAAGCCATGACTTCCATTTCCCATGTGAATTCAGATTGCAGCTCTAACATGAGACACGAGCACTCAGTGGAACACAGACTGCCCCCAGAATGGCACTGGGCACATTTCTGAAATTGGGCTGCATGTAGGAGAGTTTTTGGAAGACCTTGCTTCGTAGGGCTGCTGGCTTGTGGGAACACGACTGAGAATGTGGAGTCAGTGACATGATTAGATGGGGTGATACTTCAGGTTTGCTGTTAACAATGGGAGACATTTCAGCTACTAGTCCCTAGAGAAGAGGTTGCTTGCTGAGGACAGACTACCACTAGAACTCAGCATTAAGAGATAGCATCGCCTTTTTCAGATATTTTGTGAGTCCTTAGGGACCTGATTGCATCTCAGGGTGAAGGCTCACTCAAATCTCTCCTCTCTTAGTTCAGTGTTTGTGATACGTGCACATTGCCATCTCACCCTCATGTTACCAGGCTCCTCTGAGCCCACTTCAAAAGTAAACACAGACATTGCTTTTAAGACAAAGCCCCATTTACTCACCAAGAGATAAGTTCAGGTTTCTGTTAGAACATTGCAAACTAAATTGCCAGCAAAGCATTAATACAGTTTTAATCTCAGCCCTGCAACACAATATGTCTGTTTGCTTAAGCTCTCTTACCTAAGACATATATCTCTGCTCTCAGAAGAAAGGGATGAAGGCACCATCCCACCATCATGGTGTCAACCTCTGCAGTCCAGAAACAGAGACCTCTTCCCCATTGTGGAGCTGGTTTATAGACCTTAGGACTGGAGTTCAGAGATAAAAAAGCAAATGCTGAGGAAAGTATTTAGGAGTCAGACTGGAAATTAGGACCCCTTAAATATCTACAGACTGTATTTTCCTTGGTCTCTGGACAAGATAATGTAATACATTGTTGTGATATACTTTTCCTGTAGTTGATCACAGAAAAAAAAATAAATATGAAACTCATAAACTCTACCTACTTGCAGCCCAGATGCCCATTTAAATATTGCCTTATTTCTGTCCTTCTACCATCAGCAAATGTCACAGTCAGCGCAGCAGAGCGGCTGAAGGACTTGTTTTCCTTCCTGATAACATGAAGCAACCCAAATAATATCAATGGGCTGAGGCCAGAAAGATTTACTGGGGAGGAAAATTAACCCAGCTGAATAAACATGGGTCAGCTTTGGCTATCGCCTCAGGGTGAAATCTCTAGGTCACTTTGGCTGAAAATGACGGGTATGAAATGGGTTAGACACCCAGGCCTTGGCTCCCCATTTGCCAGGCTCAGTTAGTCTTCACAGGCAAAACAAGCAGGGAATGTTTTCCTGCTGATCCACTGGGGTTAATGGGCTCTGGGAGGGCATGGGAGAGTGATGGAGCCCAAGGAAGGAAGGATAGAGACAGTCCATCCTCGGGGAGGACAGAGAGGAGGCAGAAAGGGAGCAGAGTGTCGTTGCAGCAACGAGTTACTGCAGCACCATGCGACTGCGCCCCAGTTCTCTGCACATTGGCAGAGAGGAATAATTGTGTTTTGAAAAGGCTGGTTTTAAAAGACACAATAAATTTCCTGACTGACACCTCCCTAGTAAACGTGTATAAATTCCCTCGGATGTGCCACTCCGAGAATTACAGGCTGTGAGTGCCTGGGTAAGTTTTATTGCTTTGGTTTCAGTAGGCTGGCTAATGGCTGTGAAATTCCCTCCCAGCTCTTAGTTTGAGCACTGTATCCACAATTTAACAGCACTCAGATGTTTAGCTCCATGTTAGTGAAAAAAAGAGGCTACATGGGCTGAATGGTATGTTTTACACCTTGATGATGCTAGAGGGATACCAGAAAGTTCACTACATTGGCAAGGCTGTAACCTTAAGTGAATAAATACGTAGAATAGCTTCTCCAGCCAAAAAGCAGCTTTGAGTATCAGGAAGAATAAAGTCCTAATTCTGCAAAGATACTATCAGCAGCCACTGCAGCACCTATTGTTTCTATTCAAAAGCTCCCTCCCGTATCTTTGTCTCTTTTACTACATCAGTTTCAGGCTACTGAGAAATTCCTTGGTTCCCAAATCAGGCTCAAACCACTGTAACCCCTGGATGCACTTGAAAGCAGCTAATTCTGATTTGGTTTTTGTTCTATTATCTCACATTTCCTCCCTTGACCTCTTCAAGAGATACCATTCAAACACTCTGAAAAGAAGCTCTGACTTGCTAGTTACATAAACTTTCAAACAAAAGGCATGCATAATTAGATTGCCCAAATTTGTGCAGTAGCAGAAGCCTTGTTAACAGACAGCAGCCCTGGAAAGAGGCTTTCTCTTAACCAAAGCAAAACTACAGCGCTGAGACTGAAATGCTGAGAACACTTGGACAGTACTTATCTACTGCAGTCTTTAGATGACATAATGCTGTTAATTAATGGACTCCATTATAATTAACATAATGCTGTTAATTAATGGACTCCTTCATTTGTCTTTGTCTACAAGCAGATTTAAATAAAAACTTTTCTATCTCTGGCCTGGACTCTCTTTTAGAGACCAATTCTGCATTGCATTTGCTATGGAGATGAACACCCAGCACATACACAGAATAAAATAGCCGGAGAGAAAAGTAGGGTCATAGGGAATTCTTTCAGCACAGATCTACTCATTGTTCCTGTTTGTTATCCATGGCAGTGTATCACATGTCAGACAGCACTAGGTGCTGCACACATCTGCACAAAGCAAAGCTAAAGCTCAGACAATGATGGTAATGCTCACTTGGTTGTTAGACAGCTTATGCTACAGCTAAAGAGGCAAACACAAGCTCCAGGCAGATTATGGCTCCTCCAGACACAGCCATTGTTCAGTTCCTACAAAAGCCTGTGACCTGCTCCACAACGTGGGGCTACCCTGCTCACTGGGCTATGTGGCCATCATAGAGCGTGAGCAGCACCTCATGATGTTTCTCTGGGGACACAGACCATTTGTATCTTTCTGAATCTCTCCAAAGAGACATCAAGAGAAGCTGACACAGTCCATGGGAGATAAGGACCTAGCTATTGTCTGATCACAGCTACACTTTGGAACTGTGAAAGGCTCAAACAGCTTTGTTTAAAATCATGTCCTCTGCCATGAGAAATGAGGAGAACGGAAGAGAGAAAAACCATCCTGGCGAGCTCAGCTCATCGGGAAGGACTCCAGTGGCCTTGCACAGGCACAGTGTGGTGTCTTCAGAGGGTTGAAGAGTGTGTTTGGTTCTGATCTTGTATCCCTCCAGGCACACAGCTTTGGTGTATTCTCTGTGAAAGCTGTGGAGGCACAAAAGAAGGAGCTGAAAGCACATCTGGGCCCAGGTGTGTGCAGGAACATAGAGTGTGGGGGGGTGCACAGAATGGTGGAGGAGCATGGCATCTGGGTGTTGCCCTGCAAGGATCCACCTGGAAGCGAGGTGCCTGCTCTGATTCTATAGTCAAGGCAATCCCTGGCTTTTGAGGATGATTATACATCTCTTAAATTAGACATTACCTTAGCTACGTTGGATGCTTGGCAGTTGCAAAGGATGTGTCTACACTAATTCTCTGGTTTGGACCACAGGTGAGCTTTAGAAAAAGTGATTCTCCTGATTGGCTACATGGAGCTTTCCATGGATCCTGAGAACACCCTAAACATTCCTCCCAGCATCCTTCTCTGTATTTTAGGGGGAGTTTCAAGCAATTAAACAATTGTCAAATTTCAAAGCTTGACAAAGCAGCTGTTTGCCTCCCAGAAGGTAATACACTGTATTCTTCCTGAGGAACAGCCCTGAAGCCTAACTGATGAAGTCTGACCATGATAATAAAGGAGAATCTGAATCAGGGTGGCAGTGGCAGGTGAGGTGAGGATGGATTTAGGCCCTTGTGCACTTCATGGCTTTTGAGCAGGTGCAGAGCTGACTCTGGAGATGTGATAAAGCCCAGGGTCACCAAAGCCCCAGTTCAGCTGACAGACTATTGAGCAGCTCCCATCATTCCTTAACTGGGCCAAGGGCAGAGCTGGGAAGGAGAATTCGATTTGGACACTACAGACTGGTGAGGAAGTATTGATTTCTCATTCCCTTTTATTTCTGGGTAGACATTTGTCACCCAGCCTTATTTTTTTTGTTGGAAAAGAGGTATTTCAACAGATAATCCTCTGGAAGTAAAAAGGAAAATATTTTCATAAAAAGAAAATTTCTTTGGGCTCAAAACATCACTGGAAATTAATCTACACTGAATAATAACTTCAATGTCAAAAGGTAATGAACGCTGAATTTTAGAATTTTTTTAAAATCTGTGTGGGCTCCAGGCAAATCCCCCTTCTTCTTTGGCAGAGGGAGGTGGTGCTGGAACTCTGTGTGAGTGCTCCACCTATCTGCACCAAAGGATCGATCACTCTCTTGTCCTCCATCAATATGATTCAACTTTCTGCAAAAAGGCAAAGCAGGGCTTGCTCAAAGCAGGCTCTACTGCCTCTCACTGAAGTGTGCTGCTCTGGGCTCATCCTTTCTGGGGTTTGGATTAGGAATTCTATCTTGGCCACGTGCCTTGGAAAACCATGGGTTTCTGGGAGAGAGATGTGGCATTGCTGACAGCTCCCAGACAGCCCTAGCCATGGTCCACATTCTCCTGGCTTTTCAGTGAGACCCTCAAACACATCCGTGTGTCATTGCTTTCACGTACACTGACTACAAGCACCTAAGCAAAAGGGAGCAACTCTTCATTTGATATCGAATGATATCAAATGATATCATGGCCTTCAAATGATATCAAATGGCATTTAACACAATGAAGTTTAGGGCGGCTTGCTTTGGGAAACAGAATTGTGCTCTGGTAAAGTGTGTAACATAAAGGAGATCTGACCTAGGTAGGTTCTCACTAGAGGAACAGGGTGAACTCTGACTTCCTGGCCATAAAGGGAAGTAAAGTCCAGGCCTTTTCTTTCTTGTTTTTTTCCCAGCATGATGATGTAGGAACTTATGGCCTAGTGAGACTCCTGCAGGGAGATGAAAACCGTTTGGAGAGCAATTTGAGGAATGGAAGTGATTAACAGAACGTTGTGCGAAGGA
This sequence comes from Manacus vitellinus, assembly GCF_001715985.3. Taxonomy (NCBI): domain Eukaryota; kingdom Metazoa; phylum Chordata; class Aves; order Passeriformes; family Pipridae; genus Manacus; species Manacus vitellinus. Next base: position 16,031,569 of record NW_021940208.1, on the reverse strand, counting down.
CATGAGAGTGTTCTGGTGAGCTTCTTCTCTTTGAGAGTCTATGAAAGATCCCCCCTAGAATCCCACTTTTTGGCAAAATAAAGCTAGAGTTCCTGTTCCCTTGTCCTGCTCGGAGATAGAGCCAGGGGAAACTGCCAGTCTCTCTCCTGCTGTTTCAGATATCCCATCTGATGTATTGCCTGGAGAGCAGTTGTTCCTGGGCCCATCCTGGAACTATTCTGTTCCTGATCTTGCAGAAGCAAGGGAGAAGGAGAAGCACTGGGGAACTGGTGTAAAAATCTCTCTTGACTGACAAGAGAACTGAACTACTGACTCTTCCCACTTCTGACATGTCTGACAGCCAAAGAGCTTAGGGAATACTTGTAGCTGATAGCTCTCACTCTTACCTCAGGGAAGGAGAAAGCTGGGGCCACACTGTCACTGATGGTTATTTCCATCTGTCCAGCTGCTCCAGTCAGCCTTGTTTGCTGCTTTCCTTCATTGTTCTTTTTTAAGGTGTAACAGCTGAGCTGTGGAATGCTGTGGGTGATGTCCTGGTGTCTCTGGACTGCTGCCACTTCCACTACATCATGTAGGACCTGCAGGGTTGCATGAAGCCCCTGAAAGAAATCTGAGTTTGTTTTCATCCCCGAGCAAATTTGCTACCAGTTGTGGTGCAGCAATCTCCACTTGGTGCTTCAACATGATGCCCTCTGAGATCTGGGAGTGAGGGGATCCTTCCCTCTCCTGCCAATGCTCTATGTTAAACTGGAGGGCTGCAACATTATCACTGCCTCATCCCTCTCTGTCCAGGTTACTGCTCGTGCTATTAACACTTGGGACAGGAATGTGGGGGAAACCAGGTTTACCAGAGACCTGCTCCACTCTCTCTTCACAGTCTCACCCTCCAGTGCTTTCCTGCTCCCATCTCTCTTGCTGGAGACCAGCCCACACGCCTTACCCTGGCAAGAGACTTTCTTGCTTGGTGCCTGCCCATTGACTTTCTCTGGCACCTCTTGAGTCCCTGTTGCCTTTCTGTCTCCCTGCAAAGGCCTGGCAGCCCCAAACCCTTGGCTTGTCCCCATCAGCAAAGATTCTGAGGGGATTCCACTGTAGCCTCTTATAACAGGCTGCTCTTCTTCCCTCTGCCTTCTCCCTAATGCCTTGGGAAGCCACATACACTCTGCAAAGCCAAGCAGCCAACAGCAACCTCAAGCAAGACTTTTTTTGGCTGAAAGTATTTGCTGGAAGCTCCAGGACTTCTGTTGGACACTTCAGTCTGTTCTCAGGCCGTCACAGAAACTTCTGAACTTGGCAAAGTTCAGGCCCTTTCCTGCTTCAGTCTTGGCAAAAACAATGTCTGCCCTTGGGAGAGTGATGTGGACTGGAAGAAAGAGGCAGTTAATGTAATTCTGCTCCTTAACCTCCTATGACAAGGCTTACAGAGAAGGAAGTTAAAAAAAAAAGGTTTGAGGGGAAGAGGAGGAGGAAGTGGGAAATACTTCAGCACTCTAATGAACACTTTTCAAAATGTCTCACACCTAGTCTCTGAATTCAAATCTCCAGAAATGAACACCAAGGGGCATGGTGGTGTTGTTCAAGACAGACGAGGCGATAATGCAAGATATGCGCACTGGTACATTTTTTTTGGTTGATCTGTTTTTTCCCTTCTTTCATCAAAGTTCAAGAAGCACGGTTCAAAAGGTCATACTTAGACCTTTTGCACTTCAGACCTTTGGGAAAATGTTCCTTCCCCTGGAGGAGGAAGGCTGGTTTTGTGACAAAATTAATTTTTTCTTCTGTGTGTCTATTAGGAACTGACTTTATAGAGAATATTATTTAAAATAGTTTGCGTAGAAGAGATTGCAGTCCTTTTTGTATTGCAACACACTGGAATACCTGAAATTCTTCTTAGGGTGTAGCAGCCTTTCCAAGATCTACTGAAAACATCCTGGGATAAACCCATGGAAACATCATCACACTCTCCAAGATACTGAGATGTTCCCTTCTTGTTCTCTCTGTCAGAGCTCTGTGTCCACCATGGCCCACCTTTTCAACCGACACCCACTACTCAGGACAGGCTATAGGTCCCCCAGAAAATCCACAGGGAATCGTCTCCCTCTTATGGTGTGATCCCGTACTACACTTGGGTGCTCCTCTCCCAGCTCCCCAGTGTTTGCTGGAGCGGGGCGGGGGGGGATGGGGGCAGGAGACATGGCAACAAAACCATAGCAAGAATGATCTAACATGGGGATGGGTTGGAAGCTGAAAGAGCAGAGGAAAATGAGGGCAGGAAGGTGATGATGAGGTTGTTCGGTTTATGACTGAAATGGGAGGAGGCAATCGCCTGCAGCTGCTGAGGACTGGAACCAGCAAAGCAGAGCTCCTAGACCATCTTTTCCACACCAAATCTAAATATATTCCTTCACCCTGAAGCCGTGCTGGCTGTCGCTGTGCTGGGGCATGTGATCCCTCCTCACGGGTAAGGGTGAGTGGCACAGGCCTGTTTGCCCACCAGACAGGTGAGCACTAACCTGGCAGGACTCAGTGCTAAGGCTGGAGGTGTTGCCATCACCACTTAGTCTAAACTCTCACAAATTCTATATACCTCTTCTCGGCAAAGTTGCTCTGTCTGACAGAACTTGCAAGGCTCTACCTGGCAAGGGGGGCTGCAGCTGGGACCAGGGAGGGCAAGAGCCAGGCAGGCTGCTGTGCCCACTGTCCCAGCTTGCAGCCCTGCTCTACCCAGTCATGATCACTAAGGCAGACCTTGTAGATCTCCACCTGATGTCTGCTCAGGGAAGAAGTTGACTAAGCTTGCCAAAACAATCCTTTTAGCTGCAGGGAATGTAGGGAAGGCTGGGTCAGCGGTGGCCTGTTGGTGCAATGCCCATGTTGCCCCAGGGAGACACAATTGCCTGTCCAGGAAGCATGGCAGCTCCCTCCTGGCTGCTTTCCTCCGGGAAAGCAGCTGTCCTTCTGCAGCACCTGGAGGGAAGCTGGTGTGTGCCCAGGCTCTGCTTAGGGCCCCTTGCCCAAAAGGGCTGCCTGTGTGTTCTGATGGTGCGTGCCCAGAGCCTCCAGCACGACAGTCCCATACCAGTCTCGTGCAGAGGTGCAGATGGTTTTCATCATTAATCTGATACATGGGAAACCTTCATGGAGTAATTTCTGCTATGTCCGTTCATCAGTCTTCAAAGAAGAATGCAGGAGCTTTCCTGTGTTGAGGTGACTGTCCTGCAGAGTTCAGGGCAACTGAGGAGGCCTCACTTCATGATGAATATTCAAAGAGAAAAGCCAACCTGGATTAACAAGAATTCGTAGTGAAATTGGTGACATTAATTTAAACAACCAGACTGTCTCCTGTTTGCTCTTCACACTCTGTGATTTTTATAGACCTCTCCAGGGCCTGACTGATTACTTTTAGGCCAGACTATTTGTGTCCATTGGACACAAGTAGCACTCAAAAATGTGGTGCAAGTGCAGTGCTCAGCAGCAGTCTGGGGGCAAGTGCCACGTGCAGGTGCCAGGGCCTCACACACGTGGGGTGCATCCCCATCACAGCTCATGGCAGAGGCACTGCCCCTCCACAGAGCTCCTCTCCTCTTTGCACCTCCTAACTACATCTCTGGCAGCTCAGACACTAATGTGACACTAATTAAACACTCTAATAGCCAGGTGTTTATCCTTTGAGATGGATATGGGAGGTATCCAGGGGTTGCTTCTTCTTCCAAGCAGTGCTGCTGGCTGGGACTGGACTTCACGGTCAGTGCCCAGTCCTTGTCTGTGTCTGCCCCTGGATTAAATAATTTTATGCACTACAGCAGGAGTTAAAGGGAAAAACCAAATACAGTTGAAGCTTGGTTTATACTTTGGCTTTGCTCATCCCTTCAGAATCCCAACCTGAAGAGTGGCCCAGTGTTCCAGTGCTACTCATTTTGTTGGGTTACATCCTTAACAGTGAGAAGGCTCCTGACCTTGCTCAACAAATCAGCAATAAAGTTAATGAGTTCCAAAAGATATCCCAATGCACATGAGGTCTTCTATTTACAGGTTTCCCCTAAATATTTCCCTCTTTGCAAAAATGAAAGGCACAGTTTTCATGTATGAATTTACAAGCTAGGAATAGTAGCCTAGTTTCCAACTTTCCACTAACAGAGAGAGTGGGTCAGGAATAACTGTCTTCCAGACTGCTCAGATATCTTCCTTCTAGACCTGCCAGGAGACACTGCACATGCTGCTGCACCAGCTGTGCTGATCTCTAGGTGAAATTCCCAGATCTAGAGACTTGTTAATCCCCACAAAACCAAGGCAGAAAGCAGGAGATAGGTGTCTCTAAATCCTGGCTTCTCATTTTCAAGGATTACTCCAGACTCCCACTCCTGTTCAGTAAAACACCAGCATTCACCACAGCATGTCCCCCATAGGAGAAAGACCCCTTGCTGCCTACCATTCCCTGCATGCCCTTCATGTTGGGTTTAAACAGGGACTCTCACTTAGTCTCTCATCTATTTGGTTTAACAAGGTACCTCTCTAATTACACTCAAATTATAGGGAAAATGGGAAAAAAAATCTGAGATTTTATTCTCAGTTCTGAAGTAAGAGCCCCTGAGTGATGCTACCTACCAATAAAAATGGTTGAAAATAAAACAGAGATTATGGAATTGAATGGATAGTGGTGGTACAGCAAGCAGAGGTAGACATGTTCTACTGAAGTTGTAATTTAACATGGAAAGTACAGAGAAAAAAGGCTTAACAGAAGAGCAAGAAGGATACCTACTGCTGGGGGAGGTGGTGATGGAGAGGGAAGAAAAACACCTGTAAAAAGATTTGTGAAAATCACCAAGTATTTTGTTCACACTCAATGTCCTCTCCATGCTCCCAGTCCACAGATGTACAGGAGGTCTCTGTCCCACCTGGATTATATTAAGGTTATTATAAGCCCCCTCCAAAGCGGGCTCTTAATGGGGTGCAGTGATGGCAGCTGCGTGCAGCACACTGGGGGCTGTAAGTGGCAAACTGTGTCTCCCAGCACCGGCTGCTCTGGGCTGTGGCAGCAGCCACATGGCATTGCTTCTGGCCACTGACTGGCTGACATTTCATTCAGTATAAATTACGAATACTAGAAGTAAATGAACAGTTTGGAATTCACAGAGTCATAAATGGGAAGGCCGGGGGGCCACTGCCGTCAGCCGCTCAACCTCCTGTTTAACACTGGCCATAAAATGGCAGCTGGGAACTCCTGCATCCAGCCCAGCAATTTATGCCTGAGCAGGAGTGAATCTGTGAGAAAGACACTCTGTCTTCATTAAAATCCTGATGTGACAGAGAGCGCATAAATCCTGAGATCTTCTAAAGGCTAATTACTCTCACAGAATTCATACCTTATTCTCAGTTTGGGTTTGCTCCTCCCCGCAGGGTTCCTTAGCGGCATTATTCTCAAAGCTCCCCTCCAAAAACCAAACTGCGCATTTTGTTGTACCCACTGGTGTTTGACAGCCCCGAGGACCAATGTTTATGAACTAGATTCACAAATTACCCTGAGCAAACAAGTAGGGGCATAGAATTAACCACAGGTTTTGGAAATACCAAAATATTCAGGACCTTTATCAAATGTATTTCATACAAATGATTCACTTAGCTCTCATCTAAAACATGTCAGGGGGCACTTGTGCCCCCACTAAGGGTGCACAGGGAAAAACAAGAAGGAGAGGGTGAAATGAGTGAGAAGACTGACCCAGAGATGCTAAGGAGAAGACTGATGACAGTGTGACAAGCCTCACTGGGGACTGAGGACAAAAAGACAAAAAAAAAGAAAAAAAAGGCACATTTTGGGAAGCATGAGTGTTGCATGAAAGATAAGGAAAAGAGGTTTGAAATAGAGGTGCCAATAGGTGACACCTATAGGTGGGGGGACAGCTGTGCCAGGTGTGGGGCTGAACTGAAGTCCAGGAAGCTGCTCTCAGCCACCGTGCTGGGAGCAGGCAGGCTAAGGAGGAGCTGCCAGCCAGCAAGGCACCAGAGAGCACCCAGAGGGCAGGGAACTGGCTAGTTTCTCCACCTTCACACCAGGCAGAGCCTGACTTCTCATTCCCATGGCAACCCTAACCCAGCTGCATCTCACCGAGGCAGATGAAGGCATTAATTTCACAGCAAAGTCAGCCATCTCAGACCCTCAGCACGCGCGATGCAGCCGGGTTCAGGTTGCTGGGGGAACCATAACTTTTTAATCACACTGCATTAAGGGTTTTATTACTCTGCATATTTATAAGGATTGGTTTATTCAGATCCAGAGAGAGAGAGAGAGAGAGTGGAACAGGGAGATTTGCTGGTTTTACTTTCAGATTACCCCAGGTTTTTCCCTACATGGATGCAGGGTGCAGGTGACTGAGGTACCACTGCTGAGGGCAGATGGGATGCAAAATAGTCACAGCATGTGCAAGCAACGTAGCAACCAGAGATGCTATAGAGAGAGCTGTGAAGTGTGTGAAGGAGAGAGTTCACAGAGGTGTTAGATCAGTGTCTAACATAATACATAATATTTCCATGGATTTTCAGTGAAAAGGCTGCTGGGACAAATTTTATCAGAGTGTTTTACATAAATGGCAGCTATAAACATTTCAACAACAGAAAAGAATGACAATTGAAGGAGAAAAGGGAAAGCTCAATGAGCTACTTTATGGAAATACTGGGGAACAAATGCAACCCAGAAGAGAAGTTTTTCTGCCCTTGAGGGCCTTTGCACACCCCTGTTATTCTCCCTCCTGGCTTGTACAGCCTTGCTCAAAAACCTATTTGGAGAGCTTTTGGAAAAACATCAACACTAGTCTGTGTTTGAATCAGCTGGAAAAAATGACCTTTCCAAAACATTTGGAAAAACACAAAAATGACCTAAAGAAACCTCTTGGAGGTTGTCCTGGACTCAGAGCTCAGACAGATTTGTTCTTCCCTCAGATTTAACTGCAGTGCTTTAATGCGTCCTTCCAAACTCTTACCCCACTGACTTCAGTATATTTGGGCTTCTTGCTGAGCTGCTTGGCCCATTGGACTAGCTGGAATGGGAGGTGTGGGATGCCAGAGCCAGGCATCTCCTCCTTCAGCCCTGGAGAGATGCTGTGAGGCTGTGTACAGCCCACAAAGGGTGAGTGATTTGGCTGCCCCTGCCAAATCTTACAAACAGATGAGTTCATGCCAAGGAAAGTCCCCTCTGAAAGTAGCAGGAAAACTAAAAACTGTCAGCTTTGTGCCCCATGATTTGGAAAATCCCTTCCAGTGCTCTAGTCATCACAAGTTCCATCCCACGCAAGCTAAGCAGCTGGCTGTGCCTCAGCCCAGGCTGCTGATGCCAGCCCCATCTGTGGTGATCATGCATCAGGATAGAAACCAGATCTATATAGCTCCCTTCTTGCACTGGCTGCTGGGTCTTTCAGAGGGCTGTGGGCACAGAAACACCAGAGCCTCCGCAGGGACTAAGAGCTGTTTTGTTTATTCCAGTGAAATAATTACTGGGAAGAGAAGTCAAACCCAGGAGGTAATAGCATGTGTACCACAGTGGGTTGCACAGATTGGGGTGCTCCCACTGTTCCTGTTTGTCCTCTTCTCCATCTGCTCTCCTTTCTGTCTCTGCCAGTTATGCTACAGCTCCCCAGCCCCTTCCCACTCCCTCCAGTGACACCCAAGCTCTTGGTGGTACCAGCAGCGAGTGCCCCAGGAGTTCTGGCACCACTGCCTCTCTTATCCCCTCTTCTGATGCTGCCAGCCCAGTATCTCCTCTCACTTTACCCCAGTGCTGATTTTTAATTTTTGAAGATCTTGGGCTTTGACCATCAGGGCAACGAACGGGCACATGATTTCACAGCAAAAGGCTCCAGCTATGCTGGGCGAGCTGCCACACAGCTGGACTGAGGGGGACGAGTGCAGCATGTTTGCCAGGCTGCAGCCACAGTGACCTGCACATGGTGGCCCAGGGACAGCTGCCTCACACTATGTGAGACAGCATGTTGTAGAAGAGCAGTCACCCTTGGTCAAACCAAATGCCCATCTGACCCCACAGCTTGTCCCTACAGGAGCAGATGCCATGGGAGGAGGGTGAGGACACAGTGAACCCATTGCAGCACCTTCCTAACCTCTCCTCCTCACCCCTGGGGATCCAAGGGACCTCCTGGGCCAGAGGCCTCTCTGTAGGCAATAGACTTTAAATTATTTTCTTTTCATGATTTTTCCTGCCATGTTTTGAAGCTGTGACTGGCACTTGACATGGTAGAGCCATGGCAGAGCCCCACTGTGTAACAACACGTGGTGTGAAACCACCTCTCCATTTTAAAGCTGCTGCCTCCTGCTTTTGCTCCATGCCTTCAAGGTGTTGGTTGGGAAAAGGCAATGAACAGTCATGGCCTATTTGCTGTCCCCAGGCCTCTTCTATCACCTCTTCAACTGAAGAACACTACCTTTTCCTGATACTGCAACTGCTCGACAACTTCAACTAGAAAAGCTTTCTGGCTGTATGGGGCAGGCTGTCACACTTGGCGCCCTTTCTACAGTCACTGTCAATGCTGCGATGCCTTTATTTTTTCAGTGTCCTTTTCTTTTTCACACAGCTAGTAATTTAGAAGCACACAAGATATTTTTAGACCTAACTTAGAAGTGCTTCAGGTCTGCAATTGGGTGACTCAGCTGCCAGTGTTATTTACTTTAGTTTTACATTCAAACTGGGCAATTACAGCCCTGAGCAGCTATTTAGAGACCATATTTCCTTGTCATGCTGTCAGAGTTTGCACGCAGCATTGTCTGTAAAGCACTTTGCGCATCCAGGTACATGTCTGAAGGTTTTCTAAAGCAGGTGGAGAATAAAGCCCTGGGCTGTCACACCTCTTTCCTCTATCTGCTTGTAAAACCACCTTCCTGTGCCCTTTGTGACACCGCCTTATTGCCAGATGATCCTGCATGCTCTGTTGGGGACCCTCCCCAAGATGACAGCTCGCGAAGGATTGCTGCGGGATTTGGGTCACGGCCGGAGCGTAAGGTGGCATTTTCTCCCTAATGAAAGTCTCTCTCACAGCTTTTTCCTTTCAGAGGAAGAAATCTCCACAGATCACAGAGCCATTTGTACTGGTTTAATGATGCTCGAGACATTTATCCTGGGGAAGAGTTCTGCCTGAGCTCCCTGTTTACTTCAAATCCACTTATTTATAACATCCTTTCCTTCAGTTCTTGAATCCTTCACCTGCACAAACATCTCCTCTAGATCATCTTTATTGAATACAGTTAAGTGTAGCTCATGGGGTTATTGAATTACAGGCATGAACTTACCAAAATGAGATAAATCACTCACATATTAGCCTCTCTCTATTAAACACATCTCACCCCGAGGCATTTTTCCATAAAACAGATACCATATATCAAGCGTTCGAATATTTGAAGTAGTTAAGGCAGGCTTCTCCCAGCAAGAAGGCACACAACAGGAATGCAGCAGCCCTCTCTGAAGGAAGCTTTACTGCCTAAAATATTTATTAGAAATAACACCCTCTGTGTGAGGCTTGAAGGGTAAGAGCTCGAGATGGAGTCTGAGCTACATTTGCTCATATCAGTTTCTCTTCCCTGTGGTGCACCACCACCCATCCCTAACATCTGCCTCTGCCCAGTCTCTGGCACAGGAGGGACAGTGCCCTTCCTGGGGTCACTCACCAATGTGCCCGTGCCAGGCACGGGCTTTGCCCCCACAGATCAGCAGTTTGAGAGAGATGTTTTGTCTTTGAGAGACAGTTGAGCTTGATTTGGGCAGAGGCAGCAATAGGAAATGTTCATGCCATTTTGGGGTGCAAAAGGGACTTGGCTGTGTGCTCAGCCCCTGGCATGGGGGGAGCAGTGGGTCCTGTACTGCCCAGTACCAAACCACACCACCTCCTTGCATGTCCTGCAGCACACTCGGATTCACACCCCTCCAAAATATCTCCAGACCACTGGTTTGCCTTTTTCTCTAGGTAGTTTTCATTCTGACACTCCTTTTAACTTCTCTCACCATGGTCTCACCTTTGGTATTTTTACAGCCAGTGTCATATCCACATATTTCCATCCCTGCCTTGTAGTTTGACAGGTCTCAGATTTTTGGTGGATTTTTTCCCCTCTTGCATCACCCTATCTCACTTGGAAGCCTGAAAGGCTTCGGTGATGGCTTATTTGCAGGATCCGGATCCCAAACTGTATCTGCTCCAAGCCACTGATGCCATATGAATTTTCAGATAAAAAGATTCACTGAAATATCAAGAAGAGAAAAAGATATATACATACCTACAATAATCTTCCTGATACATCACCATGATCAGTAACCACTTAGGACACGCAGATGCCCTGGAGCGTTGCTGGATCCTTGTTCCTTATGCACAGGATTTTTTTCTGAATAACTCTTGGATATTAATTAACATTTTACAAATAATTAGCATAATCAATATTTTAAATCCTGACATTGTTAAGGTTACACAAGGATTGCTAAGGATCGACACAGGTGTATTTGTAACCTCAAGAAGTATAAACTATCCTACTTAGGTACTGCTATTTAAGGTGTAGTATTCAAGGAAAATAAGTTTTACAGTGAATTAATTAGGTTTCCAGACAGTTAAACCTAATTTTCAGTGTAGATGTTTAACTCTTTTCTCTGGAAATACCTTTAATTAAGGAATAAACTGCAAATTCAATAACAGGGATGACATCTATACATTCTAGAGTCTTCTGTCTGCGGAAGGGGCTTTCCTTCCCCATTTTGCAATATTCTGTTTCCACTGTGGTGGAAACAAAAGATGCACCACCCCTTTTCCTGCCTGTGGCCCTGCACTCTTCAGGACCCCTCTCAAAAACATGGAACCCCACGAGCAGCACTTCTGGCTGCAGCACCCCTGGGCCGTGCACAACACCCTCGGCCACTGCCTATGTGTGTGGGTGTACAATGTGCTGAAATCAAACTGGGGGGGAACTCCCCTTTTATGACCTTTTATTCAAACTGCAGGTTTGTGACACATTATACCCCCTTCATCTTCCAAACCCAGATTCCAGCTTGGATTTTCCCCATTCCTTCAAGGTATGTGCACGTCCCTGGTTTACAGACACTGCATGGTGCAGCATAGGTTACTCCCTCCATTAAGACATAAAACTCCGCGATACTGTTTCTTCTCATTGCCAGCGAATTGGATGTCACACTTTTTATTTTCTGCTAAAAAGAACCCAAACAGACAAACATGACAGACAAGCTTTCATGGTAACATTTTATGGTGATCCATTTTCTCTCTCTTCTTTCCTGGTGGAAGCTAAAATCACTCTCTGAGCCATTTGCCACTCTATAGCATCTTCACCAAAATGATCCATCTCCTATAAACACAACGCAGCACATGGTTTATCAGAGCAGCAGTTTGGCACCTGTGTCACCAGCTTCCCCCATGACTTCACCTCACTGTACACACATTTGGGGTGCTGCATTCAGCAGAATTTGGCAGGCGAGGGCGCACAATAAATCCTGCTGAGAACAGGATTGCAGCTCCCAGCAAACACTTAAAGTTCAGCACCATGAGGAACCAGGTGCTGTGTGAGGCAGCTGGAGGCCATCAGCTGGTCTTCTCCTCCAGCCCCACTTTGGGCCATTAGATCTGCCTTGGAGCAGCCACACAGTCTGCAACTTTTCAGTTAGAGAAAAGGTGGTTTTCCAGCAGACTGCCCCTTCTGACAGCAGGTCCCCACAGCACCTCGAGCCATCACCATCCTGCTGAGCCCCGAGGTGCAGATCAGCCAGCACGACTGACCAGCACCTTGCTGCCTGCAGACACCACCTTTCCTCCTCTCCTCAGACCCAACCAGCAACGCCTGTGCCTCCTGGGGAGCCAGAGAAGTGTGTGATTGCAAATGACAGCTTCACCTCTTCACCCACTGAGCAAGGGCTGGATGAGATCTCATCAAGCAGCTGCTCATCAGCCCCAGGCACCAACTGCCCATCACTCAGGAGGCACATCCTGCTCTGCGTCACAAGTCCCCGTGGGGCTCTCCCAGCAGGGCCTCCAAGGAAACTGAGGGGATTTTCAAACCAGCTGGTTTTGTCTGGTGTGCAAGTAAATTGCGTGGCTATCTTAAATACCTGCATGGCTGGAAGTAGTGGAACATATATTAGGATACAGGGATTAATACAGGGATTTTCAAGTTCCTGAGTTGGGACGTCATAATCCTTTCAACTTTTCCTGATCTTCTGAAAGTAAGGTGGAGCAGAAAGCCAGGGCAAAGCTTGAAGCCTGCGCATAGAGGACATCAGGAGTGCCCGAGCTGTGTATGGGCTGTCTGCACTGAGGTGAGCACACCTCAAAGCACACACCCACCACAGTGATCGTTCCTGGCATCCAAACAAGGATTTATCCCCAAAGAATCCTTCTCCACAGCTTGCTGGGTATGTCCATATTCTGATCTACAGGAACACATGGCTCAAGCAGGTGTGAAGAATGCTGAACTATTTATTCCCTTGTCTTCCCTACCCAGTTAATAGGAAGAACTCGCTAAAGTAGAGCTGGTGTAGAAAGCTTCACAGGTCCTATGTATATAGTGAGAAACACTATAAACAGAAATAGAATTTCAATTTAAAAAGTTGATCAATAAGAGCAGGTCTACGCACACCTGGCCAGCATCTCATGGGAAGACCAGCCAAAGGATACTAAAGGCTACTCTGCATAAACTGGAAACACAAATGTATGACATGGTCAGATTTTGGCACAGTGGGTCAGAGAAGGAACATGAAAGACTGGAGTGATATTTATACCTCAGGGCAAGACAATACCTGTTTGCCTTCTCATAGAGTGCCTTTGAAACAGGCATAAATGCAAGCCCTCCAAAAGCTCAAGTACTTTTCAGCTCTGTCTCAGCACTCCTGTAAGCACTGTCCTTATATAAATCCCTACTTCATCTATCTCCCTCCCTCCTTGTCAGCCAGCTACATTTCTGATGTAGCTAGTGGGGTGACAGAGAAGCTGCTGCTCTTCAAACACTGTTGGCAAAGCATTGTACAAATGCTAAGCTTCCACAAATATTAAATGAAGGTTTCCTCCAAGGATGTGGCAGCTTTCCCACATCCCAGGCTGAGCAAACGTAAACATTTCCCAAAAGCACATGGTGTAAAGGCTATTCCTTGGTGTTTCTGTGGGCACAGGGTTACGTGCCAAGATGTGCTGGGTGGTTTAAATAGTAAGCATTCCTGCACTAGCCCTTCCACCATCTCCCCTGGCTCAGCTGGCATACCCAGTCCACCTAAGTAGAACCAGAAAAGCAAAGGAATAGTTAAACTCAGTGTGAGAGCCAAGGAAAGACACCCTAATCCTGGCAGGCTGAAAAGTGTCTTTCAAAATTTTGTGACATGGGAGCTTTCAGAGGAGTGATGGAGCTTGTCCAGATTCCCATCCTGGGCTGGAACTGGTATGCATCACCCCAGAGCAATGGCTTCATTAATGTCAGTGCTCGTGCCCAGCCCTACAGCACAGGATCCCTGTAAGTACAGTCCACTGGAGACGGCTCCTGCCATCACTGAAGCCAGGCACCAAGACAAAAGCTGCTTGAAATCCTCGAGGAGGGTAACTTATCACAAGAACCCTGATGGAAGCAGCAGCAGCTTTGTTTCTGTTTTGCTTTCAAAGGGTAAGCACCTTTTTCTCAATCTCTCCTACTACTGTAGCACAGTTTGTACATCCCATCACTCAGATGTCTGACAAATTATTTCACAGAGTGTTCTTTATCCATAGCTGTGACAAGCAAATTACACCAAATTAAGCTCATCTACCTTGATCTCAAGGGACGCTGGCTATTAAACTGTCTCAGAACTGGCAGCCTGAAGCACTGTCACCACTCAGCTTACAGAAAGATGCCGAGACAGCTGCACTACCCAACAAAAAAAGGCTGCTCTGTTCAGAGGAGGAACTAAAACAGGGTGTAGGGAGCACCACATTACTCATTCCTTCTGCAGAAATGAGAATCATCTTAACAACGGCAACAATATTTACTCCAAAATGGCAGGTCTGCAACTTCACCATGGGATCCAAGAAATAATCTATTTCTTTCCTTCCTCATAAACAGTAAGTACTATGAGATCCTGCAGGCTTCATTACCCCACTTGGTGGCAGCCAAACTGCCTAACCACACCCAGAGAATCAACAGCCACCACATATGAAAGGCAGATCATGGCTTGCCTTCTAGTGAAGCCAGGATGGGTTTGAAGGAGGTACCACAGGAGCAGCTTATTGAAGAGAAATTTCAGGAAGAACCTGATGGACATAAGTAATTTCTTCTAAAGCCTTCCCTTGCCACTGACTCCAACCCTTGATCTCACTAACTGCCACCTCTGCTGGGGTCTGAATGGGCAAGAGACCTACAACAAGGTGAAAACAACAGAAACAGATTCCAAGATCCTTTTTGACCAAGCTTAAGGCCATTTCACATGACATGGCCAACTCTTGCATGCTTTGCTCACACTCCACTGGTTTCAATTGGCGAGTTGACACCACTTCCCATACAATAACATCCTAATGATCAGAAATGGTAACATTCTAATGATCAGTGTCAGAAATATGTTGCTCCATGCTGCTGAGAAAGCTCTGTGCACTGCTGCCATGGACACAGTAGCTGACAAAACGCTTGGGACTAGGGCTGCTGCTGACCCTCAGCAAAGAAATACAGAGGAACTTGCTCCTTTCTTTTGGGGAAGCCCATCTAGCACAAATGAGATGCCAAGGGCTCCAATACTGTTTGAACAGGCAAATGGCACCTACCCACCTCCTGCATTAAGTATCTCCCCAGTGAAAGTGAAGCATGGAAAACATAAACTCCATAAAAATCACACGTTGCATACAGAAAGAGAAAAGCAATTTTGAGGCATGTGTCTTCTGCCCAGGCCTGCCACCCCAGCTGCCCGAGCAGTTTGCTACTTACAGATGAATCATCCCAGATCCAGAAGAGACTGTGCCCAGCAGTGGCTTCAGAATGAAGGAATCATAGAATCTACTGAGTTGGAAGGAACCCACAAAGATCATCCAAGTCCACCTCCTGGTCCTGCTCAGGACAGCCCCAAGAATCACACCGTGTGTCTGAGAACGTTGTCCAAATACTTCTTGAACTGGTCAAGCTTGGTGCTAAGACCACGTCCCTGGGGAGTTTGTTCCAGTGCCCAACCACCCTCGGGTTGAACCTTTTCCTAATATCCAGCCTAAACATCCCCTGAAAAAGGATGCTAAAAGAAAGCCTGAACAATGGCCTACATCTCAGCTGGACATTGCTTGGGCACTGCCATGGGCAATTCAGTGAGTTCAACGAGTATTTTCCAATTTATATATATGCACAGAAAAAGAACAGGACAGAACCAGTCTCCTATTTCTTCCTTCGGACTGCTCCTCCCATCATTAATGCTGAAAATCCCTCTTCAACAGGGATCACTGCAGAAGTTGTTTATTTCTTCTCAAAGCAACTGGGTCTTGACCAGGTATGACAAACGCAGAGCTGCCATGGGCCAGGCTTGCTGGGAGGACCAAGGTTAAGGTGCAATAGCACATTGATCCTCACGATCAAGTTAAGCTTGTAGCCCATTTTCAACATAAGCTTACTCAAAAGCAATTTGTTCTTTAAGCAGAGTTCATAAAGACAGGCTCCTAGACTCCAGCTATTTGAAAAGTACTCAGATGGGTCCAGATAATTGTTGGTGAAAAAGGAAAAATTCTGAAGTTCTTGAATCCAGCAACAAACACTGAGCCCAACAAGGGAGAGGCACAGCTCACACATCAACTGCTGCTGCCATCTCCTCATGGGAATTGTAACTCTTCTACTATATGTTCTCAAAGGTGCTTTCTTCTTCCTCCCCTTTCTGTTACCCTCGTGTAAAACCCACATTAAGAGCATAACAGGAACAGGATTAATATATCTTTTTTTTTTAAAAAACAGTTCAGGAAAGTAATTTAGAGCCTTGCTCTCAGTATTCCTAAAGCCAGTATTAAAAAGCTTACTTAATGCAGAATATAATTTATAATTATCATGAATATGACAAGAGTGATTTTATCTGCAATAAATATATAATCATACCCTGTCTTGAAGGTACCAGAGGTTACACTAAGCATTGAAAAACCTTTTCTTTCCACAGTCCTAGAGAAAGAAATGTCAGATTCCTTCTACCACATGACCAGCTGACTCAGACATAGTACAAGTCAAATAAGATTTTACTTCCCTGTAGGATCTGTTTGTTGATGTAATCTGCAGTACATCTACTAAAAACAGGAATACGAATTAATGAAATTACTTAGAGTAGTAGGCTATTCAGAGCTAAATGCAGAGTATAATGCAGTTTTATTATATTTAGTTGATAAGCTGCATCTTCATCTCAAATAATTTAATAGGAAAATTAAATTCAAGTGTAAACTAATGACAAGAGCCCTTT
Source organism: Manacus vitellinus (assembly GCF_001715985.3). Classification (NCBI taxonomy): domain Eukaryota; kingdom Metazoa; phylum Chordata; class Aves; order Passeriformes; family Pipridae; genus Manacus; species Manacus vitellinus. The sequence continues at coordinate 16,015,158 of NW_021940208.1, read as the reverse complement.
TTGTCAGTTGGATGCCTTTCCCTTTGCAAAAATGAAATTAAAGCCAGCCTGCTACTTTTAAACAAAGCACTGGAGACATCACAATATACTATAAAGTCTGCTTTAATATGAATAATATTACCTATTATGCATTAATATGAATATGCATCAATAGGAAACAAAAAAATCTGAGCCAATAGCAGCTTAGCCAAAGAAAAGTTACTCCTGTCACCATTTGAGTACCTGGGAACAGTCAAGAGATATCAAACAGGCAAGCTTAAAGCCTATATATATAAGTTAAGGACAAAAAAATAAAAATGCTTTCACTTGAAAAGCAAACCAAAAAGAAGTTTAAGGCACTCTCACCTATATATTCATTTGTTCCATAAACTGAGGAAAGCCAGATTTTGACACACATATCAAAATTAAGTGGATCACACACTATCCCTAAAGCGGCATAATCTCTGCACTCAGATTTTTTTTTCCTTCAGTCTCCTGTTTTAAGCCTCCTGAATACTTTCAGCTGTACTCCATCCACTCATATAATTATATATCCACCTCAAACATGGTCTGCCTTTCAGGTTGGCTAATGATTTGGTTTTTCTTTTGCCCCCCGTCAGCATCTCAGTGCATCTGAATCAATCACACTAGTCAATATTCACACTGCATGAAGCACTGACAGAAAAAAAATCCTGTGTATGTTGCATATATTTATGTCATAAAATCATGGTGTGGTATTAGATGCCACAATAAGAATGAGTTACAGAAACCTCAGAAGAACTATCCAGACAGGAGTGTCTCAAGATTTTGCAGATGAAAAGGAGCTGTCTGATCTAGGAAATGTAGCTAGTAATAAACCCACTTTTCATGTATTTCCAGCTGATCAGTTACATGTACAGAACAAGAGTAATGACATTTTTTTCTGCTATTTAAAAGAAAAATTGTCCTTCTTAGCAGTTAACAGAAGCCTGCCCTGCAAGAAAAATTCCTGTTGGATGGTATTTCTCAGGACACAACCTGATATAGATGTATGGATGGGGGAGTGGGGTGTTGTTGCTGATAAAAAGGAATACATGCAAAGGGCATATGCAGATTTATGAAAAATAAATTTATTACATAACACCTTGTTTTAACAATGTTTGATTTTTTTTTTTTACTCAGAATACTTGTGTCATTCATGTAAAATAGTTTGATACAGTACATTGTATGTAAGTTTTTCCTCATAAATTCTAAGGCTCTCCTAACAGCTTGTTCCTCTGCAGTAGGAATGGCACCCCTAAACAACGTGCGAACGTTTAAAAAAATAATTAACCGAACAAAATTTAAAATCCACTACACCAAGCTGGTTCTCAAAAATCATGACAAAATATCTGAATGGATGCCACACCTTTTTAGGAAATATCACTCATGCTTTTTTAATCCCAAAGCATGCTCACAAATCATTAACACCAACAGGAAAAAAAATAAAACACTGTCTATGACAATCATTTTAGTTTGTTTGCTGAACCAAACATGTTTATATCAATGACAACATACTTATTTTACTATCAAATAGCAGCTTTAAGACCAGTCAAGTCATAGATTTTAAAACAAAAACAAAAACTTATGTTGGAAATTAATCTTTGGGACGTTTGTAATTGCTGGGAAAAAATGCAAACACTTTCATGTTCTTAAAAAAATCTCATTGTAGCAATTGCGTCGGTCATAAAACACTGATCTAGGTGGAAAATGAACCAACCCACAAAAGTCACTAAAAATAAACGTCTATCAAAACTGTCTGAGAGTTACAGTTAGTTTGCTTTTTTGCCATGGTAACATATACTGTATGCTTCAAGTACCAGTTCAAAGATGTTGCGTACTATTTTGTCAGATAAAGTTGTTACATCAAGAGAATTCACCACATACGACAACAAAAATGCTTGCCCCTAGCACATTTCACAGTTTCAACTGCTACAGACTGTCACTGAAAAAAATGCATCGGTCAGTCTGAACCATGTCAAGTAAACTACAGAAGTAGCATATCCACAACACAAACTGTGCTAGCACTTTCTTTTCAAGTCTAACCCCAAAACCAGGTACAATTTGGGAGCCACTACTCCGCTCTGTGGCAGGGGGTGGATCGTGGTGGTCAGACAGGTTGGAGGTGTGGTTGTACAGTACATTCTCGTGGCCCAAGCCGGGTTCCAGGCAGGCACAGCTGCGCGGCCGGTCCTGCAGCATTAGCAACAGTGCATTGACGTCGTCGGGGTGCAGCTCAGTACCGGTGAGTCTGATGCGAGTACTGTGGCGGCTGCTGGGAGGTAGCTGAATATCCCATGCTGCTCTGTGGCTGTGATGTGCTTGGTCCGGGGTTGGGGTAGGCAGCATGGGGGTTGGAACGCTGCAGAGGGGCAGAAGCAGAGGACATGCAATCCTTTGTAACAGGGACATCACAACAGTTTCACCTACTGATCTATTCTTCAAGAGGTACTAGGCACACACAGAGTCTCAAAGCAGATGCACTTCCAGGCTTCTTTTCACTTACTCTGATTACAGCAGGTAATGAACACCAGGAATACATCATATTAGAAAGTTACAGTTGCCACCCTTCAGTTATCCATCCTAATGACCTCCTGTGAATCTTCACCCATCATAGTCAAACCTCCACCCAACCCTCTGGATGGCTACACTGCATCTGCACATTACACAAGGTTACCACCACTCACGGCAATACTCTTCTCCACTTGCTCCCTTTCATTAACAAGAAGGTAGGCTGGGATGGAGATCCAGATGAGGCATCTTACTGCTGATAAGCCACTCTGCCTTATTCTGGAGATTTTCACATATTAAGAATATATTTGCCACCCTTTTGTGTGACCTAGGAGTAAAGGCTGAGAACGCTGTGACTGGCCTAAGGTGTCATCTAGCAGCAGCCTTAAAATACTTGAAGGAGAGTTTAAAGACAACAACGTGTTCCTCTGTGGAAATAGATATTTCAGGGGAAAATAGCAACAGATTGCGGCTTAGGAGGTTCAGGTAGGACATTGGAGGAGGGACTACTAAGGGACACTGGAATAACTTGTCCAGAGAGTCTGTGAGGTCTCTATATATGAAGACTCATTTAAGTAAAGCCACAGCTGACCTGAGTTAGTTAGCATTAGCAACAGTCCTGCTCCATGCAAGAGACTGGGCTAGATGGTATCTGGAGGACCCTTTCAACCAGCATTTCTACAATTATTTACTGAGTGGAACATTCATCATTGCAAGAAGCTCTGAGCAAACCAGAAACTACCTACTTCAATTTTAACCTAAAAGTTATTACTTACTGATCATGTGTTATAAAGGAAAGAAGGACTGCATATGAGATTTGCAATCTAAGCATCTGACTACTTTGGAGCATTTAATATTTAATTAAATTAACACAATTTCAGTACATTACTGTGCTGTTTTACATTCATGTTAAGGTTTACACACACAGAAACTTTGTAGCATTGTAGAAACTGCTGTGTAGCTTCTGAACTCTTGATATGACACAACATATTAGGTTTTTTAGAAAAAGCTGCTTCTGATAAAGGTCTGGAAACTTATCTGAAACGACAATTCCAGGACTAGGATATTGCTACTGAGACCCAAATAAGCAAAATTGTGGTGAACCAACATCCTGAGAAAGTAAAATATTAAAACAGCTTTACAGGTAAGTCACAACATAAAATAAACAACCCCATTTTTTCCTGCCTTTCCACATTTAGAAAGGAAACTAGGCCCAGGATGCTGCGATGATGGCAGAAATAAAAAAGGCAAACTCTAGTTGTTAACACATGCTCATAGGACTGAGCTAACACTATAAACCTCTAGAGAAAAGGGGAAGAAATGGCTGGACCAGCAGTTAATGCCAGTGGGAACAAACCAGCACTGCTGAACTTCACTGTTAGCACAGTGACTGAACTTCTGTGGCATTTGCCTTCAGCCTTGAGAGAAGGACTAAGTCACTCATCAACAGAAGAGTCACAGCTCTGGGTCACCCTTCCCCATCTTACAAATACAGGATGTACTTCAGAGAGCAAAAATTCTGAACATTCATTGTGCCCAAGTGTGGCTCCTGTATGGTGGAAACTATCACAAGTTTAACCACTTAAAAACTGATCATTCATATCACTTGTAAGCACTCTCTGCGTCCTTACTTCTAAAAGAGATCTTATTTTAAGACAAAGGCAATGAAAAATCAGATTCTTTCACGACACCCAGTGCAACAAATGGCTTTTGTTTAAGAACAAAAGTAAATATCCAATCCTTTCTAAATACCATTAAGCACCCAGAGGGGTTATTACAAGCAAAAGCTCAGAGTAGTGGAGTTGCTACAGCCTGTTAAATCACATTGCCTTTGGGAGTGTCACACTGCAGATTTGAACAATAAGTCAAGGAAGTCTGTGTGCCATGTGCCTACTATTTTTACGCATGGCAGAAAAGGATACAAGGTCAACACGCCCTGCAGAGAATAATTCAACTTCTGAGTGAATGGAGAAATTGTCTTAGTGTGCCTTGCCCAGGAGATGGCAATCCTTCTTCACAAGCTTTATAGGGGGAATTTGAGCAAATTAAACAAAGAACAAAGGAACAGGTGTTTGGTTAAAACAGAGGGCTGTACAATAATGTTTGTTTGCAGTCTCCTCAAGTTGCAGGATCAGAAGTAAAAAATGTGAGGAACTTTTTTCAGGGAGACCTGAAACCATCAAGAGGTAAGTCTTAACTGCTTCTGTTCTAGTGCTAGCACCTTTGGGTCTCCTCCCTTTGATTACTGTGTTTTCCAAATAACTTAATCAGAACAAATCTACCCACTGCCTTCTTGCAAGGCTAGGGGGAAGATGATGAAGGGTTTTTTTTGAAAACCAGGTATTTTGACTCCTAGAGAGACAGCAAAGAGATTGGTCAGGAGCAGTCAAGTTACCCATAGGAGCTACTGAGATAGCAAAGCAGCAGTTATCACTATCTCAAAAGAAAAGTATTCTGAAATTACGTTTATGAACAAGGGCTGCCCCCAGCTGTAATCCTGGGATGGATCTCTGAGATGACAAAAGTTCTGCTGAGCATGAGCTGAAAACAAACTAATGTCAACTCCTGCTGAGGCAATTTGAGCCCTCTGACTTGTCAACTAGCAAACCTCACCTCTGGCTCACAGAAGTCTAAGCTGAGGTTTGTTAAAAATGCTACAAAGCAGCAGCAAAATGAGGTGAAGGGTGTGTAAACAGGGCACATAAATGGGGCTCCCTGACACAGTACATGCAATCACTGCATCAACCTCCTTAGATATGTGACTCCACCTGAGGGCAGGATTAAGAAACTTACAGCTGCATTTGCCTTCTGTTATGTGTGTGTTTTCAAGAAGTGGTAGAAAGAGTCAATTTAAGAGGCCAAACCAGCAATCAACTGCAGCCTGCCAAACTGAAAGGGATGAAACTCCTGTAAAATAGCCTGAGACGGATAATCTAACTAGAACAAAGATGCCATTTATACTTAGAGGCACCCCACCCTGCAGCACTGTAGTTAAGGCTCACCACTGTCTCAAACAGCTCTCAAAATGTACACCGTTCAAGGAGAGTGACTTGAAAACTTGAAAAATATGTGTTATTCATGTTCTGGGATAAACTGAACGAAGGCACTTGGGGACTATATGAAGAGTCTCACAATAAAGCTCCTGAAAGTTACCTTCTTTTATGTTTTTTAGTACTTTCAAGTTTTGGCCAATGCTGGGAAGTATACAGATTTAGATAAGGATGAAGGTAATGCCTCCAGGCAGCCTTTAAGGATATTTGGTGCCCTCTGGAACAAAGTCTGAAATGCAAGATTTCAAAGCCCAATGGTGTTCATGGAGAAGCAGCACCAAACTGAAAATGCAAGTCGACCGTAGTTTTACTGACACGGTTCTTTAACTCTCCCTACGTTTTGCTACAGAATATAAACACAGCTAAGTAGGTTTCCAATATCAGGGTCTCAGATTCAGATATTAATCTTTAAATTACCTGAAAGCATTACCAAAAAAATTTCTGACTTCCTTTTCTTTTGTTTTCATCCAAGACTCTCTGCCAACTGGCCTCCTGTACTATGCATTTCATGTACAATAATAGTTCCTGCAGACTAACATTTCCAGTAGCAAGCCTCCTCTTGCAATCTTCTATTCCCTAGGTTTCCAAAAATCTGCCATTCTCTAACTGACCCCTACATGTATCATTTGAAGTCTTCCCTGCTCCTCTTTCATAATTTCTTAGCTTCAATTAAACTAAAGGTTCTGTCCTTAACTCTCTTCTCCCCAGTCTCCAGTAGTAACCCAAATAACTCAGGTATCGTTCCCTGGAATGACTAAACTATTCTTATGCTCCAGGCTCTGACTCCTGATGTCTGACCATGAGCTCAAATGTAGGAAGGCTAGAATACATTTTTCATGTTTTCCTCAAGTTTTTTTCCCCTTACACTCCTCATCTTCCTCACTCTTTGACTGCCACCATTTCGCCTGTCTTCAGATCTGTAATATTTGGCTTACTCAACCTGGAATCTCCCTTGATCTTCAAAACAGAGATTATGACAGCATCATGCCAAGTCTTTGTCATCCAAAATACTGTTTTCACATCCATCTGCCCAACTAAAATTCTTGTTCAGATTCTTATTTCACAGCTTGTTTACTGCAATAGCCTTTGCCTCCTACCACTATGGGCTTGTTCAAGTAAGAAATGGCATTTATAGGTGATACAGTGCACAGCACAACTGGCTCCTGTTCCACAAACAGCATTTCCTAATATGAAGGTAATAAATTAGTAACTGTAGAAATATCTGATCCTGATTTCGTTACTGCTAACCTAAAGAGCATCAGCATATCAACAAACCATCAACTAAATGAATCTGAAAAAAAACCTTGAAAGATGCCAAAAAATATCAGTTAATACAGTGACACTTACAAAATTACTTTTTTAGCTTGAAGAAACACTGCTGTAAACATGAGAAGCAAATAAAAAATATGTGAATAAAACAAATACCTGATAGTCTGAGGTCATAATAAGTCCACCTGAGGTAGTGGTAGGAGGAACAACTCTCACTTTTTTCAGTGGGGGTCCCTGTGTGTGACTGTTGTCTTGGTTCCCTGGATGACCAGTTCCATTAGTATGGTTATTGCCCTGCTGCTGCTGCTGGTTCTTCTCAATTGTTTAAACACAAAGAAAAATTTCAACTCAAAAGCAGCACATGAAATAACATGAAATCAGGAAATAGTGTGAAAGCCAGTGAAACGTGATGATACTGTTCTTCTAGTACTTACTTTGTCTCCTTTATCATCTGGTTCTTCTTCTGTTAAAAATTCCCGTTTTGGGTAAGGGATTTGACAACCTGCAAAAACACTGCCCCCCAAAAAAGTCTATTTATCACTGTATTAGAACAGAAGGGTTAGACCTGTAAGATTCATACTTCACCCATGCTAGTTTCAAATTGCCTGAGCCATCCCTTTTTCCCTGTCTTATTATCATCATAGTCTAAACTTAGTAAAAACCTATTCACATTTGATTTTCATGTTCAGTTGACTCTTCTACACTAATTTAAAGTCCCAGTAGATTTTTCACAGTTTCTGCTAACTGCTGGCTGGAAAGGTATGCCACCCGTTAGGTATCTGCACAGGCAAAAAGAGCTGTTCACAATTTCAGGAATAACAAAAACAATCCTGGAAACTCCACTGACTATTAATAAAACCACCTGGAAAAAGGTTTAAATAGAAATGTCACTTGTCAATTCATATCTCATGGTCCACATGGATTTGCTACTGCTAGTGCAAGCTAATATTTACCTGCCCTTAATCAGCAGAATGTATTTATAATGAAGTCTCTGTACACCTGTTAGCAATACTCGTGTATTCACATTAAAAGGCCAACCTAAACTTGAGAAAAAAGACAAACACTGTCCTAAAAGCAGTTTCTGCAACAGCCAGGCATTCACATGACTTTAAACCAAGAAGAGGGGTCAGGAGATACTATAAATAATCCAGTAGGTTTTAGTGAAATAGTTGAATTTTTAATTAATTGTTTATAAATATACATATTTTATAAATTCTTCCCTAGATAAGGGTAGAGAATCACACATGGGATATACTAATAGTTTTCCTAAAAAGGTGTATAATCTTCTCTCTGGCTAGTCTTTTGGGAGGGGGGCTTAATTTTTAATGAAATCATTCACTGTCCATAAATTTTCTCCCTTTTGTAAATCTGCCTGCGTAAACAAAATTGAGATGTGTCTACAGAAGATGGCTTTAAGTTGTTAAGGATGACAGCACAGAGACACAGAGTTGACTTTCCCCACCCACTGAATTTACAACAAAGGCTAAGACAGAAAAATGTAAACTAATTAGAGAATGTCATCTGGCATTCTAGAGCAGAGAAGTGGACCTGCGGCACTTAGCAGTTGTCTACCAAGATCTGTAGCATGCATAATCAACCTGTCAGTGAATAAGGAGATTAGTGCTGCAACTAATAGGATCTAAGTTCCATAAAGCAAGAGATTAATAAAAATGCTATTTAATTTTAAAAACCACAAATGGCATTTAAGTGGTTTCTTCAGTTGTTAGACAGTAAGTATTTAGCTCAATATTCACAAACATATTTAGGGAAGAGAGAAAGCACACAGTTCCAAAGCATCTCTGAACGTACTGAGAGATTAATAAACTGACCACTTACTCGGACGTGGGAAGAGGATCTTCCAAGAAATAGGGATCCTGCATAGCCTGTTCTGAGGTAATTCTCTTAATTGGATCCATAGTGAGCAATTTCTGAAGCTGCAAAAAATAAAAGATAGAAAGCTCTGCATTACCAAAACCATTTCCAAAAACTTTACTGTATTCCTGAAAGACAATACAAATGTGTCTGAACTCAAAAGCCTAACTACATTATGCCATAAATGGCATAACTACATTCTTCTCTTCTTTTAAAATAGTAACTTCATTTCCTATGAAAGAACACATTTGCACTTGCAAAGCCCAGGACACTCACTTCCAGTCACAAATGTTGTATTGAAAACATTCAGAAACTTTCCATAATGTACTAGCAAGCTTTGATCATACAATAGTTTGGGCTGGAAGGGATCTTTCAAGGTCATCTAGTCCAATCCCCTGCAATAAGCAGGCACACCTACCAGAACAGCTTGCTCAGAGCCCCATCCAGCCTGTCCTTAACATTTCCATGGATGGGGTATCCATAACTTCTCTGGGCAACAAGTTCTACTGCCTCACCATCCTCTGAGTAAAGAATTTCTTCCTAGTATCCAATCTAAATCTACCTCCTTTCAGTATAAAGCCATTACCTCTAGTCCTATCAAAAAAAGTCCCTCTCCAACTGTCTTGCAGGCCCCCTTCAGGTGCCTGCAAAGTACTATAAGGTCTCCCTAGAGCCTTCTCTTCTCAAGGCTGAACAACCCCAACTCTCTAGACTGTCTTCACAGGAGAGATGCTCCAGCCCTCTGATTATCTTTATGGCCCTCCTCTGGACACAGCACTCCAGCTGTCTCACGAATTAGGAATGACAGACCAGTGATTTTATTTAACTCTAGTGCTGAACTGCAGTGATGCATTCTAAAAGAAAGCAGCTTAAAAACCCTGGGATCTGATCATCAGAGAAGGTAGAGCTTCCAATGACTTGAATAAAAGCCACATGGTCCTCAGACATCCAGGCCTCTTAACCATCTTCCCTTTTCTCCAATTTAATACATACATACATACATACATATATATATATGTATACACACACACAGAGTTTATTTTAGTGGCTTGAATGTTCTTTAAAAAACAGAGAAAAAGGCCCAATATAGTATAATTTCTGAAACAACATAAAGCAGGCACTTCCAGGGCTGAGCAAGTGCATAATTTTAACTGGAGTCTTCATTAAAAAAAAGTAATACATTCTAGAAAGAAAATGATTGTTGTAAAGGTTCTACAAAGTATTCATAAGAAAGCTATGTAAGATTAGCGCACTGGGAAGACATATTAAAACTTTCCGAACTACATGTTCAAGTCTTAAGTTAATTTTATTTTTAAGTCTAAGATACAAGCTTGTATCACAGAATCATCTCATAGAACGATCTGGGTTGGAAGAGACCTTAAAAGATCATCTAGTTCCAACCCCTCTGCTGTGGGCAGGGGCACTTTGCAGGTTGCTCAAAGTCCCATCCAGCCCGGTCTTGAACACTTCCAGGGACAGGGCATCCACAACTTCTCTGTGCAACCTGTTCCAGTGCCTCACTATCCTCACAGTCAAGAATTTATTCCTAATATCCAATACAAATGTACCTTCCTTCAGCTTAAATCCATTACTCCATGTCCTATCACTGCTTGCCCTTGCAAAAAGTCCTCCAGCCTTTCTACACGTGCCCCCTTTAAATACTGCTATAAGGTCTCCCCAAAAGCTTAATAATGAATATGTAAAAAAAATGAGGCATATAGGAACTTTTAAAACGTAAAAAATAAGCTATTGAAAGTACGCAAAGCAGCAAAATGGCTAAGAGTTGCAGCAACACTGCAAATTTAATTGAGAGCTAAACGTGACTTGAAGACAGAAAACTTTAAAATTACTGGATACTGAAGCTAATCCAGTGAATGACACACAGAATAATTTTATCAATGTGGAAAGATACAGTGATTTTGCAATTCTCAGATTACAGAGTATCAGTTATTCCCAGTTTTATTTATAAAATAAACTTAGTCACAGTGTACTTGACTCCAGTTCAACTCTTACTTTGAACAACTGTAACTTATAGGAGGGGTTTGATTTTTTATGTATGCATGAACTTACCAAGTGGAATGCCTTACTATCTGGTTTAACTTTATGTTTTTCCATATATTTGATAAGGCTGCAGTTGGTATACCTAAAAAAAAAGGAATAAAAGTGACACTTCTAATATGTAAATCATTGATAGTGCCAAACTTTCTTAGTAGCCACAAAACATATTAATAAAAACAGTTTAGTCTCCGTTGCAAATCTGCTAAGCAGGGAAAAACCACAACTACAAACACCAGAGATTGCTTAAAAATCAGACACTACATAAGGCATCTGTTTCCCTCATACGCTTGTAAAAGGCACAGTTTTAACCCACATTTAGACAGCAAACCATCAGTTGGATTTAAACTGCCTGTGGGCAATTTTACTACTATATTATTTGATTCTGTGTATTTCCCAAGACAGTAAAGATGCAGATAAATACTAAACCCATTTGAACATACAGGTTGCTACAAGAAAATTCATTAACTTTTTTGAAGAGGAACTCAAAAATAAGGTTTCTAAATGGTTACAATAGCATGGCAGATGCAAGAAATGCATGTAACTGTACAGCCCCAAATCCTTCAGCATGGAAATCAAGCAACAGGGTGGCATTTTAAGTGCAGGTTTTAGATGCTGTCAATGTGACAGCAAAGCTGAAGGGTATTTTTTTCTTTAGCCTTCATAAGCTACCCCAGACACCAACCCTAAAAATTATACCCACTGTTTGCTGGAAACGGTATAAGGTTACCAGACCCCTTTTATGCAGCTATTACAGAAAAATCATTTCCAGGACCACGGATTTGGGAACAGCTGTGACAAACTGTGCTTTGCCAGCTTCCAAGCTGTGTGGGGTCTTACTGGCATCACCTGTTTCACATCTGCTACCTTACCACTTACAGGCTGTCTCTGGCTACCCCCTTCTAATTCACACCACCTCAACAGGCCAAGTTCACCACTACAAAACAACTTCATTTCTCATTTCACAATCTAAGTCATAACTATTTCATAGTCCTTGTTTGGCATTTACACACAAAAGAACCTGAGCTACAAGAAATTTAGTGTAGGAGAGAGATATGTTTTCTTAAGAAAGCTCAACTCAGACTTACGTGTTTCTCCGGAAATCTTTCATTAAAGTTGAATGTTCGGGCATCTTTTTTATGTCTTCCCAATCTTTATCTGCAAAATCAGTATTAACTTTGGTTTTTCCCTTTTCCACAAGTAAAACAAAGGGTTTCCAAGTATCTCCATAGCCCTTTTTTGTTTTTTTTCAGTCTGCTTCTCTAACCTTGCAGTTACTTATTTCTTTATATTCTTCAGCCCAGATTTCTTCATCACCTTTTCACAAAAAAATCTTACCAACACCTAAGAGGTTCCAGCTGTGTGCTGATTAACTCAAGAACTTGAAAAAACAGATGCCAGCTACAGTGAAAATCACCATACGCCCCAAACACAATACTGATGAAAAACACATCGGGCATTGTGCCTGAACCCTTCAAGACTGTTATTTAACTTATTTAGACACAGTTGCATCTCGGGACAGGAGTACATAAGACTCCAGCAAACGCTGTCTCCTTCTAAGGGATTCTTCATTCTGACAGCTTTTAATTACAGGAAAATATCCAGAGGTGCTTGTGCAAAGTCCTGCTGTCTCAACCGAAAAGAAATCTGTTAGCCAACAAAAAGTTAAGAAAAAGTAAAATTTGCACACTCAAACTGACGATTATTTCATCTTATCTTCTCTGAAGCCAAGGCCAAAATGGATTTAAAAATTAAACAAAAAATTTACTATCAGCACCTAACCTCACACATATTACAGTCTAACTCCTGAAAAGGCTCTATGGGCAAGTAGTTTGGTTCAATTCAGATCTTTACGAAGACTGATCACAACTGAGATTAAAAGTATTGGGTGAACAAATAAATCAGAGATTAATTATTTAATTATTACTTAGTTAAACAAAATGTTCTCCTCTTTCCCAAAGACATGTGAAACTATTTCAAATATAGTGTCAATTAAAAAGCAAAAAAATTGTTGCAACTAAATGAAATATATTTCTTGATAACAACAAAGGATCTTCAAAGGTCAAATGCAGACCATTGGAGAGGATTAATTAAATCAATCAGGGAACAGTAATGAGAGTATCATCTATTTATGTAAGCTATAGAAAATCAATGTAAAACCCAAAAGAAGTAAGAAAAGCATAAAAAGGTAAAATTTTAGGCTAAAAGCAGAAAAGAACAGTGCTGCTTAAAGAAGTAAAACTAAGGAGGATTTTCCAGAAAATAAAAGTACATAATATGCAAAAGAAACATTTCCAAGAATCTCATAGAGCAATACAGAAACAATGAAGTACATACACAAAAAAAGTCAAAGGGAAAAATAACAGCATGTTAAATAACAAAATTCTAGAACCACACAAACATATAGACCACAAAATTCATGTGATAGAAAGAGGAAAATCCACAAGAACAGTCAAGAAAAACATTTTTAACAGTGAATGGACAACAGCAGGGAACACAAGCAGTGAGAAAGATAACCAAAAAGTAAAAATAAGGCCCCTGTTATCCTGACATCTGCAATCATGTGAACCCTAGAAGACGAAGCATTAACTGCGGAGATGCAAGGCAGCCTGTAGAAATACAAGATATAACCAACACTGAGGGGAAAATGCAACAAATTATATCCACAATGTTATTTGTTTTGGTTCATGCAACCAGTTTGTTCTTCTGGTTTGAAATAAAGAAATTTTCTCCACACCACAAGCTTTCTACCAGGGAAAAAAAAAAAATTAAATACCCTCCCTTACTTCCAAATGTTTATTTTAGCATAAAATATTTATGTTTAATTTAGCATAAGTTAAACAACTGCATAATATTCACTAAATGTATATATTTTGCTTTGTTTCATGTAATTATCAGTTGCATTCTACATCTATAATCAGTACCGTTGAAATGCAGAAATACTCCTGATTTTTAATCATCCAGCATTTCAACATAATCTTTTAATAAAACACTGATACTTGCATACACAAAGATAATCCTATCATTAATAATAGGGGAAATACATAATTTGACCATTAGATTCTATATTTATACCTAATGAAATAAAGACTGTGTTTGAACAGCTCTGTTGCTTTGATCAGCTGTCACCTTCATATGCAAAGAAAGCCATACAGATATCTTTCTTTGAAAAGTGGTGATAAAAAAAATACAGTATGTACCTGCAGGAAATCCCATTACATTGAATATTCTGTCCAGCTGGTCATGGTGATAAGGGTTACTAGTTTTGATATCTTCTTGTCGACAATGGAATATTGGCTCTGATGTTAGCAGCTCTGCAAATATACACCCTATGGCCCAAATATCTTTAAAAAAGGAGAACAGAAATTAAAAGAAAAATCAAATTAATCTTCCCGAAAGCATCTGGGTGAGGCAGAATGTTAGGGTTTAGCTTATCAGAGATAAGGTTCCTCCACTGAAAATGTCAAGTTTCTATTGAAGAGATGTAACACTTCCTCAACTTTTTCTTTTAGCTATGGATGGAAATACGGAATTCAGTAACTACATGGGAGCTGAGAGAGCATCATACAAGCTTTTGTTGTTTTTTTTAAAGTGTAGTTACCATTTAACATTGTAAAAAAATTAATCTAGTTAAAAAAAACAGCAAAGGAAACTACTTGGGTATTTGTGGATGCATAAAACACAAAGAAAAGCTAAGCAGCATCTTGGTGCTTCACTGCCACACTGGCCTGGCCAAGATGGGTGTCTTTTGCTGATCAACCACCAGTTTTATATTAAATGACCCAAAATATATAAGCTGAAAAGCCACGATATTGGACTAAACCAAATGCTATTTATAAAACCTTGCAGAGAGTAACAAGAAAATTTCTCCGTGCTCACATACATCACCCTCTTTTTTTTGTAACATTCATTAAAATAAAACCCAAAACCTAGCTTCCACAGCTTTTATGTTTTAACTGTTGCATCCCAATCTTTAAATCAGATAGCCTGCATTTTCCCAGTTGTATTACCGATTTTTTCTAGTATATACAAATGCAATTTTTAACTTAAAGTAATGCTACACTGAACCTTGAATAAACAAGAAAAGGGTCATGAACAAGGACAAAAGCAAATGATGCAGCAAACATAACCCCATTAGTCAGTGTTTCTACACAGTCATTTTTTATCTACACTGAAAAAATTATGTACTGAAGGCTATGACTGCCCATGCAGTTTTCACATGCTGCAAGCAGAAGAAAGTGCCAGTAAAGTGAGGGAACATGCAAATACAATAAAAAAAGCAGTTTAAAGGAACATATAAAGAAATGTATTTGATCTATAAAAGAAACACAGTATTAACAGAGAAGTAAATGAAAATACATTTGAGGTATAAAGATTAGAATTTCTGACAAAAACATCGACACAAGCTCCAAAAAAAAAAAAAAAAAAAAGACTGAGTTCTGAGGAAAGAATACAGAAATGACACAGTACGCTGACATACATCCTCCATGTCTGTGCAAACCAAGTGAAGCATTGCAGGGGAAGTTATCCCCCCAAAAATGGTTGCCAGGCTCTAGCATATCTTTTAAACCAGCCAGCAAAAGAAAAACTTCCCAATCCTTTTCTCTACAGTCTCTCTCCCTTCCATAGCAAAGCTGTTCATACTCAGTAAAGGTGAACCTCCCTCCAGCCTGCTGTTGGGTTGTTCCCTGTCCTACAGCCCCAGCACACAACGGCTCTGGCCATCTGTCATCCATCTTTGAAAAAAACACAGATAGGCTAAAATGCAGCTTGATTTTACAGTTTAGTTTCAGTACTCAATATATTTTCCATTCTGTACATTCCTTATTTCATGTATTTATTACACTAGATAATAACCTCTGCAATAAAACTAATGCACTGTGCCTCACAGTCATCATAACATGAATTCTACTAGCAGTTTAAAGATACATCCATATTTTTATTTAACAGCACTTATGAAAGTCTTGTGTGAAAGCCATATAAACTTAGATTGTATCACAGGGCATTTGGAACCAAAACCCAGAAATATTTCATTCCTATATACAGCCAGAGGCCGCAGTAAACTAAACAACTTGTTAAAGATTAATATTTCTTCAAGAAGCAAGTAACGCACCTTTAACTCAGCAACTGTCCTTTGAATTATTTATCAGTACTTCAGTATTTGGATTCAGATTACATAAAGAACAAAATAGTCAGTTTTCGTCCAATTTACTTACCAATAGCTTTGGTATAATGCCTTGCTCCAAGAAGCAACTCTGGAGCTCGATACCAGAAGGTTACAACTACTGGATCCAAGTCTGCTAAAGGCTTCAGAGGTGAATTAAATAATCGGGCAAAGCCCATGTCAGCTGCAAAATTCAAAGAGAGATGCTTTAAAATTTGAGGAAAACTACCAATTATTTTTTTTTTAAACAAACTGATTGAGTTTACTTGTTAGTGCTACCACCACTGCTAAATAAAGTGCAAACGCGGACTGTAGCAGATATGAACTCTGTGAGCAGATTTTTCTTAAAGCTTTTGTAGAAGTTACTGGATGGCATAATCTACAAAGTATATAATTATAAATCATTACTAAGCCATTTAGAATGAAGAATTAACCATTGTTCTGAAGAAGTGCATCAACTCACTTCTTAGGACACTGGTAAATCCTGACTCATTTTACTGATACTCTCTGGTAAAATACTCTGTTATTATAGGATGGTTCTTCAAAAAGCAGTTTTTAAAGTGAGCAAAATGCAGGTTCTGCAAAGGTTAGAATGATTTATAATACATACATGCACATGACAAAAGCTTCCTCCTCATGAAGTTAGCTGTAGCAAGACTTCCTTCACACAAAACCAGCAACTAAGCCTACAGCATCTGCCTCCCCGCTGATTTTCTGTCAAGATGTATTTCCAGTATCAATATACCAGCACTGAATACCATTTAGG
Source organism: Manacus vitellinus (assembly GCF_001715985.3). Lineage (NCBI taxonomy): Eukaryota > Metazoa > Chordata > Aves > Passeriformes > Pipridae > Manacus > Manacus vitellinus. The sequence continues at coordinate 15,998,474 of NW_021940208.1, read as the reverse complement.
CTATAATTTTAAAATTCTGGTTGTGGGCACTATATCATTAAAAACTACTTTTTAGAATTGGCATTATACAACTGCCTAGAAAGCTGTCTGAACTATCAAATATAAGTCTTACAGGAAAAAATGGGCAGAGACTAAAACACGCAGCTTCTCCCACCAGGTCTCTTTCCCAACCCACCACTCCCCAAACCCCAAGACAGAGGGACTCTGCGGTGTAGGGATATTCATATGCTGAGAAAGACTCAAATGAAATGAGATGAGTAGCCATTCCGAGGGAAAAGGACCTACATGAGGGAAAACTGTAGTGTAAATATGGGTCTAACTTGACTACAGAATTCTTCATTATTTTTCATATGCATTCCTATTTATGATTGCTTTAATGCATTTAAAAAGAGAAACATTTTACCGTTTTCTACACTGAAATATCAATTACTCAAAATTGATCAAGTCACTAATAACTATGAATAATAAGGAAAATTGTTGGCAGAAAGTGAATTTATGACTCAGAATGACACAAAAAGCCTATGAAATTATTTTAAGTTATGTATTTTTTAGAAAAATTAGTTACACTGGAAAAGTGGAAGCCCTTGGTATGGGTATAACTTCTGCATTCTTTTACTGCTGTGGCAATATCTTTAGAAAATAAGAAACAAAAATTCTACATTTTGATAACACACTTAGAAATCCAGGGATCCCCTCCCTCTTCCCCCACTGGGAATGGATGGCTCAGAGGACTGGCGGCCCAATACAGAATCTTTCATCTGTCCATTAACAGAGTGACTTAATTTAGTTGTTTTCTAAGTTATTCCCAAATTAATTCAAAGTTATAAGCTAAGAAATAAATGGGTGGTCTACATGAAATTACTAGCAAGCAGTTGTGTACAGCAATTATCACCACCACTGTCAGAAGTGAACATGCCCAGAGGATGACCTACATTCTCTGTTTTGGAAGCAACTGCTCAATGAAGAATAAGGTAACATGAAGGAATTCTCCCTTCTGCTGTCCATGCTGTGCCTGTTTTCTGTGCAGAAGACTTCAAACCCTACTGTCAACCTTAAAGCTTGGAAGGGCATTAAAAACTTTCAGGGTAGGATCTGCAGAAGCATTCAGCCCTAGCCCATCTGCTCCCTGAGTTTCAAAGGGCAAGGGAAGGACTAGAGCAGCACTGAATGCTCCAAGAAAATCCTACCCTGAATTATTATACTGGTGATTAACAATATAGTTCAGATAAACAAAACACTAAGAGAACAGAGCAACAATGCAGAAGAATAATCTCATAAAAGAAAGCCAGAGGGAAGTGAAAAAGATGAACTAGCTTTAGAAAACCCTTCCAAACAAGGCTGCCTTACCATAACAAATGTAAGCAGGCTGTGCATTAGCAGCCTGCTGTCACAGCACTGCCACGATAATGCACAGCCCGCTACAGTTTATTACTGTTAGACTACTGTTAATTTTTGTTTACGTATTTAATTTAAAACAATTGAAGTTCTATAAATTATCCTCTCACTCCAAACACTAACTCCCACCACAAAATGTTACAATAGTGGGAAAACATTGGGTCTTTCCTTCCCTGGTAAATCCCAGGTTGAGCATTTAGCAGGAGTTCTCACTAAGCATTTTGGGTGGATTACTGTGTTTTCTCAACTTTTAAGATCCCTTTGTCTACCTCCAAGGGACTTGCCTACTCTTTCAAGAATATTTTGTAGTCTAAATGACAACTTTGATTCCATTAAAAAACATTTAAGCTTTGTAGCAATGAGTAGTTCCCTATTTAGATTTTTATAAGCAGCAGCAAAGTAATGTCATGGCATTACAGAGGTAAATGGAGGAAATTTTAAAATCCCCTTTCTTTCTCCTCCTTTCCCCCTAGCTAGTTGTCATCTTTTATTCCCACATCAAAATCCCCCACCCCACACAAACACCCACTTAAACAAAATATAATGACATTTTCCACGTTTTATTGATGAGGCTACAGCATTTCATCGTCAGAACTGGTGCATGGGGCTAATATCATGAAGTCAGTCACTCAGAAAACAGCATTTGGGCAATGTGCCCAGGCATATACTAGTATTACAGTGACTACTTTAGGTGGTACAACTGCACTTTCAGAACATTCTAACTTAAATGCTACACTGGGACTTATCAAAGATATAAACATACCAATTTTTACTCTTCCTCGCTCAGGACCTTCACCCATAACTAAAATATTAGCAGGTTTCTGTGGAAAAAAAAATAAATATACAATACATATACCACGATAAACCTAAACATTAGTCTCTGAAAAGTTAGTTAAGGTTTGTTTTCCAGTTTTAAACCAATTTCGTTTTGATAAAAATGCCAAGTTTCTCTGTCCCGGTAAAGCTGTGCAAGGATCCAGACACAGGCTCTCCCTGACTCCATCTTCCTTGCGTTTCCTTTCGCTGTTGCTGTGCTCCAGCACCATGTTCCCTCACTGACACCCTGGTGTCTGTCCTCAACCTGCATGAGCTGGCAGCTGCCAAGCTGCTGACATTTCTACCCAAATTGCCATAGATCCTTTGGCGAGAGGCAGTACCACTGCTGTCCACCACCCCAGCACAGGGATGGGAAACCAGCTCTACAGCTGCCCAGGCTTATTAGGCACATTTGCAGACACATTTTACATAAAAAATATGCAAGTGAGATACAGATGAAACATTACCATATCACTTAATATCGGAGAGAAAAATGATCTAATTATTCCTATTTACAAGTGTCCTGTGTACAATTTACCAATTCACGTAGCTGCAAAACTGGAAAGCATTGCCTTTACATTATTTTTCTCTCCATCTTCTCTTTCTTTGTTTTACTATCGAGGTGAGTTAAAGAATTGAACTAGAGCTCAGTTGGTTTGAAACATAATTAACTCCATAATCCTGTATTTCCTGTTGTCCTGCTTCTTGTAATCCATTCTTGGTATCTGCAGTCAAAAGATTCCTCAAATGCTAATGTTTATATAATGAAACCTGCAGTGCTTATTTTGAGGGGAAAAAAGTAAGGAAACTCACAACTAAAGCTGATAATCTATGCCAGACTTGCTCTCAAATAGAGTGATTTAGATACCCTTCGTTCTGTAAATCCTGGACAAAACAGGGGCTCCTATTCAGGTGTGACCTGTAAAAATTATAAGGCTGAGTTACAGCTCTTGTCTTGCTTTCCCAGTTTAAACTGATCTAAGGAAAAGAGTATTCCACCAAAACAGTTTAGACTACCTAAAAGTTAACATAACAAATCCCAATATCTTAGTGTGATTTACTGAACACATTCTAGGCAATTCCCAAGCCCTTCCTGAATCTATCAGGCTCTGTTGTAAACACATGCAAAGAGGTAAAAGATCACAATTTGATAAGTAATAAGTAATTCACATTGTGTAAAACAGGTACAAAAAATTAGTAATCCAGAAAAAAATTTCCTTGAGAAACATAATTACTGTTGTTTATGAAAGGCTCCAAAGTGGATTTCTGTAACTCTACAATTCGTGTACAAAATACGTAAAAGGAATCTGAGGTGTTGCGTTTCTGAGAGCAGGTTAAAGATGGAAGAAAATATTATAGCTTGACTGTGATCAAAAGAGGTAAGATATATCCCATTGTCTTCCAACAGCAATAACAGATCCAACTTGTGCTGTATTAAGCTCAGTGATTTGCAGAAGAAATTGTCCCCCATACCACCACCCTCCCCGTTTCTATTTTGTTTTTTAATAAAGGCATACATTCCAGGTAAATACTGCTTCAACATCAAAAAAATGCAGTAGGTGGGCACACAGCTCTCAAAGCACTCCATTTAGATTGTTTCCACAAAAGTTCTAGAAATAAACAAGCAGCGTACATCTTTAAATTCAGAGTTAACGCTGAACTTTGTAGCAATTCAATCCGTTAGGTAAGAAACACACCATTTCACCACATAAGACTTTCTACTGTTACACTGTGACTCAAAGAACAAAACCATACCTTTCTCAAAATGTGCTTCAATATAAACAGGGTGCTAATAAGCTACATGCCTAATTAATATTTTTTGAGTAGAGTTAATGACACATTACACAGGCACTAAAATTTTTCAGATATATAATACATCGACCTAAAGCATCATTTTTCCCCCTGCAAATTCACAAGTTGATAATATTCTACAAAAATGCTTGTAACATCCCCATGGTGTTTTCACCTTAAGATATTTTACTGTTTGGATTTTGATAAGGACAAGGAGCCCTATTCACACAAAGACTCCATTATACCAGATGGCTAATCAACACAGCACTGGGTAACAATTCCTGCACCGAAGATCTTCTACCCTAAGTTCAAGGTAGGTAGAGATGAGAAGAGAAAGTACAATGAGATAAGACAGTACTGGTTAGCAAAATAAGTATCAACACCCTGACTCACGCTCAAGATTTCAGGAGTTACAGAACCTGTTTAACAACAGAGACAATTTAGAAATCCGTGTAGGAGCATTCTAAAGCTGCAAAATGAAAAACACCCCTCAGTTGTTCTGGAATAACCATTCACAGCAGTTCACCTTTTTTTCTAGAGTCAAAGGTCCTTCACTTAAACAGCTCTGTTTGGAACAGAAGATTCTTCCTACAGACAAAAATATTTATATAGTCATACCACTGTAAAAATACAGCATCACATTTAAAAAAATTAAATTTTAAATAAGATGTCTTATTAGGAAGGTTCCCATTTCTAATATCATTGCATGAGTAGCCTGGAACAACATTTTTGGTTGAAAGAATTTTCCAAACAAGACCATTCAATTTAAATGCACATATGCATTTTGAGGAATCCCTGAAAAACACTGAAGTTCACTAACAGAAGTCAATATATGGGTCAGGGATCCTTATTAAGTATCTTTTACTCTAATCTGTCATCTGGAAAAAAAAAAACCAAAACCAACAACTCACAGATTTTGGGCAACTCATTACACATTAGAAACTTATTTGCAAAAAAAAATAAGCAGAAAGAGAAGAGAGAAATCTGGATAAGCATTAGTTTAATTTGTTAATTTTCAATTAAAATTTAATTATTCAGAAAAAATGAAAGCTGAAATAGCTTATTCAAATTACTTGGGCTGAACAAGTGAAGAAAAATCTTTCAGCAATTTTTATACTCTGTTCTGAAAACACACTAAGACAGCTATCTTTTTTTTTTATAACTACAAATAATCAACTTGAAGTCACTCATTTTTGTTCTAATAGAGGGATCTTTAGTTTTGCCATTAAGTAAAATAATTTGCTCATGCCAAACAAATGCAAATGAAAAACCTGTTATAATCATAAACCAAATGTGAAAAGCCATGCAGCAATTTACAGCTGTAACTTCAGAGACTAACAAGTTTCTGGCAACCCCACAGAACTACACTTCAGAAAAATCACCCTTCCTTTCCCAAACCTCACCTCAACAGCAGGGGAAGAATTCACTTTCATGAATGAATTCTTGTGACCATAGCACAGCACTAAATTTTATCTGGCTTTGTAGGATGCTTTGTTGCGATACCTGGACAAATCCTAATCTTGTGCATTTAATCACTATTACTATCGATGAGAGAAAAAAGATCCTCACTGAATCATTTTTAGGTGCTTCTAATTTAATCATTATTTGCAAAGTGTAAAAAGAAATCCTAAGAAGCAAGCTAATTTCGAACAAAGGACATAAAAACCCACAGGCTACAGCAGGAACTTCAGGCATTCATCTTCATCCATCTGCCTGACCTGACGCGATACCACTCTCTCTTCACTCTGATCCTGAAGTCCCTGGTGATGAAGGTTGCACAATTCCCAGGCAATCTATCCTCTTTCATTCTTCTCCACTGCACTGTCTTTCCTTTCCTTCTCACACAACAGACAAGGTTACTCTCATTGCCTCTTCTACATCAGCAGAAGGAGCAGACAGCCCCTCCTTCACTGCAAGAACTTCTTACACTTTCCAAGACAAACCTCTCTCTTCAGTCCTATCACCAAGATTAAAAAAAACCCAAACACGTGAACTCATGCCTGCTCCGTGTTTCCTAGTTGGTTATTTTTTTCTGGATGTATGATCATTCTGGTGGATTCCCTTTAGCTGTTCTGCCTTGGGTCACCTATTTATTTCAACTCAAGTGCTCCAAATTACACACTGCTCCTGTTGAAGCTTCACTAATGCTAAATGCAGTAGAGGGATTGTTTTACATACCTTGCACAGTATCTTCCACTTTATATGATCCTTATATGATATTTATATGAGTGAGGTATCCTGCCTCACTCTGTAAGACTATTGACTCATGTTAAGGTTACCAGCCATGCATTTTCTTCACATCTTTTCTGCAGGACTGCTACTTAGAACGAACATTGCAGTCACACACTGCTGCTTAACATACGCTGAAAATGTTTGTGTACATTCACAGAGAGGAAACTCAAGACTTCAAAACTTACTTATCTAAATTTCTATTTTGAAGGTAAAAATGCAAACAAAATGAAAATTATACCAGTCTGTCTTGATGAGATGTGACCAAAAAAAAACCAAACAAAACCACCACCATCACCACCACAACAAAAAAAAACAAAACAAAAAAACAAAACAAAACAAACAAAAAAAAGCCTCACCACCAAAACCATCATTCCTGTTGCTCAGAGCAAGTTATTGATAGGAGCAGGAGATGATTATTTATTCTGTGTTTGCATACTAGATGTCTGGAAGTCACAGAACATTGTCTCATGCTCCAGAAAAAGTACTTTGCTGCTGAGTCCTCCTCTAACTACACTTTACTCATCAAAGCAACGAGGAAAAAATGCGCCTTTTCAGACAGCTTAGCCATTGCGATCTTTGATTCTTAGTACTTTTAGCATCAAACCAGGTCTGCAGGAACTATTGATCTACATATTTTTGCTACTAGTCTGTTTCTGAAATTGGTAATTTTCAAAGACTGATTTTAAACATAGCTATTGGTGACTAATACAAATTCCTTTGAATTGTGTATTATATTATTATTATAACGTAGATAGATGCTACCTCCTCCCCACCCCTATTATTAACTCTTTGCAGCAGTCTATGTATATTTATGAACAGACTCATACTCTTTACACCTGCATTTTAATGCACCTTTTAACAACGTTTTAGTATCATCCTTACTAATTTTCATTTGGATAATTCAATACTTATGAGTTTGACTACTAAAATATTAGTCCGCAGAGGATTCACAGTGATGGGGTGAGTCACACCAGTGACTTTTGTTAACCACTGCTATTTGTGCATCATTAATGGCTGTGCCACCAATATTCAGAACTGGCCATGCCATCCATTTCTACCTGTGACAAGGTAACTGATAGAAGTGTAACATTCCTTTTCAGTTTAAAAAAAAAAGTAGTTTAACTTGAAAAATGCTAAGCAAAGGGCTTTTATCCCTAAAATGTTTTGCTTTTGCAATCATGACCTCAATGATTCTATTAAGATTTATATTTAATGACTTCTTTATATTTTAGATTTCAAAGTATTAAACAATACAGGAACAGAATCAAAAACACAACCTTACAATCATACCAAATCAAAACTGAACTTCTTCAATTGCATGTGACCAAGTGCCTGAGAAGTATGAAACACAAATAAGTTAAAAATGTCTAGCTGTGAAATTCATAATTCAATGGCACAGAAAAAAATAATCAAAAAGGTTTAGAAAGACAACTGCAAGGGCTTAGCAAAATGTAGCCTGCTTAAAAGAGCACTTTTGTGGCATAGCAGTAGAAAGTTTAATATATTGTTGTGGTTTATCACTTCCCAGTTAAGTCCTCGGATAAGAAGAGCTGTGAAGCAAAACCTACTAGGCTTCGGTCTATGACCAACAACACATTCAGTGTTCATGCTTCTTTAAGTACATCTCTAATAACCTTGCTGATCTTCAAGCAGTCATAACACACACCAAAATAGTTCCTTATTATCAAGGTGGGATGCTCCCTTATTGCATTCTTAGGGACTGGAACTGTCTTTTTGGAATATTTTCTGATTGAAGAAAATAATCCATTTTCCTTCCACTTTGAAAAAAACTGACTACTTCAATGCTAAACAGCACTCTCTCACAATAACAGTGTCAATACATCCTCATTCAAGTGATAGTATCAGCACTTTTCTGAAGTTAATTTCTTTCCTTGAATTCAAAGATGTGTATTCGCAATCAAGATAATTTCTGTTTAATCTATTAACTGATTTGGGGCTTTAAAATAAATTATAATCAAAAGACCAGCACAACCACTGGTGAAAACAATGGCTCCACAGAACTCAACAGGTATTAAATCTAATCATCAAAACACTTTTTTATTACAGAACACATTAATTGTGAAAAGCACTGGAAAATTAAGAAAACCTATTTTAATGTAATACTTCCTGCAATTATTTTCCTATAAAGAACATCCCAGAGCTGTTTAAAATAAATAAATCAAGCATCTAAATAAAATTCTCATTAAAACCTGGAGTCGTTAAAATAATCAGTAACAGCCAAACAAAAACAAAACTCTAAATTATCAAAGCACACATGCTCAAAAATTTTAAAAGTACAGGAAGTGTTTGGCAAGATAAAAGGATGCTGTATCTATGCCAGGGAGGCCTTCTGCTACTTACCATCAACTGTATTTTATCTCTGTTTCAGTCTGATAAAAGCTGCTGGTCTCACTATTACATTTTTATGCACTGAACACAGTCCAAAAATTTCCTTTCAAAGCCTGTACACCACCTAATAGATAGGTTTTTCTATCACTTTCATTGGATCTGAATTCAAGTTGAAAATAAAAAAAATTAATTACATTTCTCAGGACATCAGGACAAGCTGCAGGGCATGACTTTCTGTATTAAGTCTCCAAGAAAGGAAAGGTGGGTATCATAGGCCAAAAATACTATTATAGCAGGAAAATCTAACAAGTCAAATATCATTAACACATCAGTCAAAAGTGTAGTAACAAACTTTACACACTGAAACAATCAATCTTGAAGAAATATATTTCCTAAGGGTTTTGCTAAAGCACCAGATGTCAGGATGACTCTGGATGCTGTGGACACATCAGATGCAAGAGCAGAGCGTGCTCTGAAACTGGTTTTTAGGTACTATGTTATTCCACATATAATTCCAACTCCCTTTTATATTTAGAGTTCTGCCTCACAAGCAGGGATTTTGAATGGGAAATAGAAACACTGAGTACCATTTTTACTCATTAATTTTGTTGGAGCAGTTTCCACAGGTTGACAAATATTCAGTAGTACTGTAATGTCATACATCCCAATCCTTTCACACAAAGGCAGAAAATTGCCTTATTTACTCCTTGGATTGCATGCAGTTGTGGTAACTCATACCATTTTCCTTAACAGCCCTATTTTATTGTTTTTCATTTTAATAATACTCTCATTGCTTCCATATCACCCTATTTGTATTGACTAACACAACTCCTCCTGTTCTGGATTAAGAAAAAATAACAAAGGTGAAAAGCCTATGTATTAGTATGCACTTTCCAGTGGTTGTATGGGCTTTCTGTTTACCCGTTAAAGCAACTTTGTATTTCAAACAACACCTTAAAGATTGTGTTTTGTGTCACTCATGTTAAGAGCAAGACATGAAGTTGGGAGTTCATAAAGAACGAGTTTTTTATAAGTTTATATAAGTTTGTCCTATTTATAAGGTTATTTTAAAACTGCTTAAATTTCATCAAATGGCTGTTTTCTTATAATCTTTTCCTCTACGAGTATAAATCATACAAAACACAGCATTTTCTTTCTACAGCAGACTGCAGTAAAAGCATTTACTATGGCTCCTTCCTGTATTTTGAACAATTTATATTCCTCTCTCTCACAGCATTTTATGTGTTAACTTGTTTGACACAATCTTAAGGTATTTAGCAGTTAAAAAAAAAAAACAAAACTAAACTGCAAACTGCATCTGTTTCTAAAATCATACTCTAGGGTTTTTTAAATCCTACTGCAGAGATTTTATTGACTAAGCTTACTTCAAAGGTAGATTTGTGATGAAAGAGCTTCCAGTCCCCCATACCTCTCTCAGGTCAGAACCACAAGTTATGCTGATGCTTTTTCTGTCTGGCTAGTACAGCTCATCACCTTAGTGGCAGAAATTCCATCTGAAGTTTCTACAATGCCTTTCCCCTGTAGAAGTCTTACCTCTAAATGTATTTATCTAAATGGATATGAGTTATTGCAGCCACTTTACCTGTAATTACTGCATGGCAATGCACTGAGATGACTTGAGCTAACCTTCAAACAGTGAAGGATTACCTACATTACTCTTTCAAGCACCAGAATTAGTTATTTGGCCATCTTGGAAAGCCAGCACATGAAAAAAAACAGGCTAATAATGGAAGAACAAGTTCATAGTTACAGAAAACAAAGAGATCTACTATAGTCCTCCCATGAGCTAATGTCTTTGCATCGTCAAACGTGTCATATATATACAGGGAGATAGATAGAAAAATTATCTATGTAGCAGGTATCCATCTATGAATGATATTCCTCAATATTACTTACATGACACCCATATAGTTTTCATTACATTATTCTACTTTAGTTATCAATCTACTCAAATGCCTTGGAATTTAAATTGAAGTATTTCTAAGCCTAAAAAAAGTAATAGCAAAAGCACTTTACCAGTTGGCTCTGGTGCAACTCTCAATGCATTTCTCCCACAACACATACCCTCCCTCCTGTATCTGACATCTATTTCTCATGAAATTTGGTCTGTTTTGATATCCTATCTTTTTACCAAATGTACCTGAATTTTGCTAACAGATACAAAGGTTACTTGGGGGAAAGTAACAAAGAACCAGCTTGCCCAGGTGACCTTTGTCTCCTTAAGCAGCTACACAGTATCAACACATCAAAATAATGGGGTTTTTTCCTTGTAAAAACAGAACTTGCTTTTTTTTTAAACTATTTTTTCCTAGAGACTGTAAAAGCAATGCTATTACTTTGCATATCTAGAACTCTAAAGCACCACCTTGTTTCCAGTTCACAAGTCAATATGCAATATGAGGACACTTGTGTTTCTGGTGCTGTTATTAAACATATATTCCACCAGACAAGGACAAACTTCCCAAAGGCACAGAAGAGGTCTGCATTGACTTCATATCCTGTAAGGTAAAGATACAAGTGGTTATAAAGATCAGTCCTGAAACATTGGATCTAGTCCTGAAGGACTCCAGGGAAACAAGGAGAGAGAAAACAAAAGCAGTACTCTTCACATTTATAGTGTTTATATTAATATAAAGAAAAACTACAAGTTACTTTCAGATTCAAATTTGTAGTTCCCCTTTTAAAATAGCTCTTCACTGCCTGTTAATCTGTCTAGGATTACTGGTTAAAATTATTTGATTTACAATGATGTAGAAATGTCAGGGAAAAAATACTCCACTTCCATTGCTTCTTGTGTCTGACAGTTCTACAGCAGATAAGGTAAAAATATATCACTAAAACATCAATAATCATGTAATGCAACTTCATGTCTACAAATACTAATCTGTGTTGCATTTGTATGTCCCTAAGACATGTGGTGGCAGTTCAATAGAAGTTTACACTGATTACAGAACTCCAAATTCAGAAACTCTATTTGTATTTTCTCCAGGCAATAACAGTCTCAGAGTAATTCTGCCTAGGTTTGGTCACATTATTGAATTGGTAAATTAACAAAGCTCCTCTTATAATACATATATTGCTCTCCCTTGACCTCCTCTTTAAACTTTGGACAAAGATTGTATTTACTGTAGTTTCAAAACAAGATATACTCACTAATAGAGCAAAAAATAGTTGCCAGTATTATTGCCAGCTGTAAACATGAAGGTTGTGAGACTTCATGTTTTATCACCACAGAGGATTAATTATTTTGAGGATGGTTTATGGAAAAGAAATACTGAGCTAAAAATCAGAAACCCCAAATTTAGGTTCCACCAGACAAAGCATAAGTCAGTACCCCAGACAAACTGATACAGTCAGATCTTTTGGAAACACCTGTAGAAGATAATAAAAGGCTACAAAAAAATTACAAATAAGGTTGGACTCAACAATCAGGTAAACGGGGCTTTGAACAAAAGCAGTAGTCTAAGAGAAGTGGATTTGAAAAATACATACCTGAAATAGAGATTTCTGACCTTTCCTTGCACCTTACTTTCATTTGAATCAACTTAAGAAATGAGCTTTTCACTTGGAAATCAGAAAAATACCCACCAAATGTTCCCCTATTCAGCACTCCATCTTATTATTAATTTGAAACTAACAGCACTGTGTGGTTAAATATTATCAAGATTTTTAGGACATTTTGCTAAACACCAGTTGTTTGGATAAAAATTTTCAGGTGTTTTCTGTTGATCTCACATATTATGTAAATCTTTGAGTTTATAGTATCCTTTCACTATCCTTACTTAAAACTTGTTAAATGGCCTTGCATTTCCTTATAAGAGATCTAAGGTTAAAGATGATCCATCTATAAAAAGCTATGAAAGAGTACATTCATATTCAGGAATTGCTTGAATGGATGTGCCCTGTGAACTATAAAAAACAAACCCAAAACTTTTCACTATCTTTAAAGACTGACAATTTACAAAATCACCAGGAAGCCTTGCAATGAAGACTAAATATTGTGTTTTCATTTATATTTTCCATTGGATTCCAGTACTTAGCACCTCCAGCTAAGAATAAAAGATATAGGGCTAATCCAATAAAAGTCTAAAAATACGAATCTCTGTAACACTTTAATCCTATAGAATTGACAGGTTTTTTAATATCTTTAGGTATCTCTTTCTAGAGACACTCGTGTTACACAAGTGTTTCATACCAAAGTCCATAACAACTGATGATCCCGTAGAAGTATATCTTTCATTTTTTGACCACACAGCTTCCAAAAAAACTTTTGGTGATACATCACCTTTTTTCTTCAGGAAAAGAAAATGGCACCACATCCTCCCCCTCATCATACTACTGTCAAGATACATTGCAAAAATGTCTTCCTTTGCTGCAAAGTATTCCACTGCGGTCTTCACATTGTTACTTATTCCATATGAGCTATTTGATCTTTCATATTCATCTTACACTTGTTCCCTCATAGCTCCCCATCCCCTTGGTTTCTCTTCTATTATTTGTCATGAGCTGGATTTTAGACTTTGAAAAAACAGTAAGTTTTCAAGACAGATCAAATGATGAAGATATAACACATTCACAGAATGACTGAGGTTGGAAGGCACCTCTGGATATCATCTGCCAACTTGTTGAGGGTGTGTTTTCTCTCTTTGTTCACATCACTGACGATGATGTTAAACAGCACTGGTCTCAGTATCAACCCTTGGGACACCGCTCTAGTGACTGGTGTCCAGCTCAATTCCATGGCACTGATCCTTTGAGCCCATCAACTCAGTCAGTTCTCAATCCACTTCACTGTGCATTTCCTAGTCTCTACTTCATTGGTTTGTCTACAAGGATGTACAGGATGCAGAGTTGAAAGTCTTACTAAAGGAAGCTATATCCACTGCTGTTATGCCATCCATCAAGCTAGTCACTGAAGGCTTTCAGGTTGGTGAACCACGGTTTCCCCTTCATAAAAATCCATGTTGACTACTCCCAATCACCTTCATATCTTTCAGATGCTTGCAAATGCCTTCCAGGAGGATTTGATCCATCACCTTCCCAATGATCAAGGCAAGAGTGATTGACTGGCGTGTAATTTCCCAGATTCTCCTTGAAGACAGGAGTGACATTTCCTTTTTTCCCCACAGGTACATCCCCTTCCTTATGGCTATGACCTTTCAAAGAAAGTGGTCTCACAATGACTTGCATACATGAATATGAAGCACATTATTTTATGTATCTCTATAGGCTTCTCTATGGTAAACTCAAAGATCTCTACACAAACTCACACATCTCTCTGTACTTTTCTAACTGGAAGGTTGGTAGTACTGCAGCAATATGCTCCACTTCTACTTTTAAATCTGCATTTCTATAAAGTTGACAGACATTATTCAGTCAAAAGTTTGACCCAAGAGGCTATTTCTTTCAAGTTTTTTGGGTTGTTTTCCTTTTTTTGGTAGTTTCTCTCTTTTTTTTTTTTAATCACTGGTACGAGCACCAAATACTTAAATTTTGCAATCTCCTGTGATCCATTTCTATATTTGGATTAGTTACTCGCTTGAAAGTTTAATCTAAGACAAAGAAAATACTAAGAAAAGCAGGCAAGGGAGTAGTCATGTTCCCCATAAATAGAAGCATTAAGGTACACTAGATATTATTTTAACTAGAGAACATTTAGAATTATAGTAAACTACAACTCGGAGAAGAGCACGTAATTGTAAGCATATGCAAGAAAACAAGGTTCTGCCAGACACACTGTTCTTTTGTGATCTCATGAAAGCGCACACCTAATGAAAAACACCTTGCAAACAAAAATCCTGGGAAATATAACAGCTGACAACCAAAAGAGTGATTGGACTTGGACTGGGCTTTTTTTTTTTTTTCTCCTCTGAAAGAAAATCACTACCAAGTCATTATAATGCCTTTCCGGAAACGATGCCTATTACCTGTTGATATACTTAAACAGAGTAGAAAACCACTCTGCTTTTAAAAGCTGCAAACTTCTTTCTAGTAATGTGCACAGCTTTTCCTATTAATTCTTTCTTCTTTTTAAGCATTTAGGTTCGTTCCTTCAAATGACCGCAGATTTGGAAGCTCTACAGCAAGACCAAAGGGCATTCCTGTATTTCTGAAGCCATCATTGAATATTGATGAGGGAGAAATCCTTGGATTCTAAAGCTCTAATGGGGAAAACGGTAAGCTGCTAGGGTAAAAATTCCACGTATTTAACTTTGCCTAATGCACACAATTAAGTGATTCACCTTCCAGAGCTTGAAAAGTAATTAAGATTTTGTCTACAAAAAAACCCCACAAAACCACTCCGGCAGTGGCTTCTCCTCACTGATTAGAACATTTCTAATCCCAAACCTGGCAGCAGGTATCCTTGGGAAGAGTCCAGGTGCCAGGAAGTTATGTTCCAACTATAATAAAGCTTAACTACCTCAAAGCAGCAGTTTAGCTGAGCTACACACTAGAACGCATTCACTAGCGGTATCCTGTGCTAGTTTGCAAATGTTCACCTCCACAGAGACACAATCCCAGACCAACTAGGACCCAGATGTTATTGACAAAGGTTTACAAACTGTCATTCCTTTGGCAAGATACAGGAGGAGGGGAACAGGAAGCAGGAGCCCAACACTGTGTTAACCCCTCTTCCATACCTGGCTTGCCAAGTGGCAATTCATCTGTTCAACACCCACTCACAACCCCACATAAAGAAATGGGCCAGAGAATGTAGTCTGAAGATTTAGAAACAAAAATAATTTTATCCTAGTGTCCCAGCTGCAGTACTATAAGTAAGACCTGTGAGATTTCCTCTGTGGTTTTTTGTTTGTAGTTTTTTTTGGGGGGTGGTGGTATGCTTTTAAGCATTGCTGCACCATGGAAGTACTTCAAATAGTTTAGATGCAAATTCTATTATTAATGTAAATTGCAGACTAATCTTACTGTCAGTGACCACACATGTAGTGGAGGGGTGCTCCTCTCTTAGCTGAGACTGGATTCTGTGTAGACAGGACTACTACAAAATATTATTAAATAAAGATGCACTTTCAAACACTAACAGGCATGGCACAAAAGTTACTGTACCATGCAAAGGGACTGCTGTTTTGAGCCCATTACTCGAAAAAACCTTCCAAGCATGCTGTAAAATGCATCTTCTCTTTTCCCTTGCTGTTGAGGTTGCAGATTGATGAAAACAGATCTATGGATAATCTTCTGCTTATGCTTATTTTTGGGGTAAAATAAGAACTTGAAGCAAAGGAAGAAGTCCAATAGCTGGATATTATAAAATGGAAAAAATACTAGGAAAAGAAGTCAGCAAAATGCATGCTTCATAACTAAATTCAAAATATTATTAAAACTGTAATTGATGCACTTTGTGGTAATTACATGAAGCGTTCCTATTTCCTTCCTGCTACAATCAGAGCATGAATAAACTATCTGCTTTCAATTACTTTAAGCCATGAAATTTAAGAAAGCTGAAGAATATGCAAGTCAAGTAAGAAATTTTAAGAAGGCTGGCATTTATTTGTTGAAAAATTCTACTGGGGTGTTTCAAAGACTTATGGAAAATCTAACTACTGAAGCACTGCAGTATTCAAAGATAAATACAATCAACATCTCCCTTGCTCTGATGGAAATGGTGAACTGGCTTTCGTGTACCCAGGGAAAGAAAACAAACAGTTAACTATTTAAATAGTTAAGTTACTGTAAAGATTTGTAGGCATTTTCTTTGTTAAAGACAAACCATGAATACAAAATTCACAGTAGACAATTGTTGTCTTCTTACAGAAGGATACAGAAGGATAGTCATTTACACAAACCTTAAATAAATTAAGATTCCTTGATTCCAACACCGTGAAGACAAATTTCAGTCTAAGATCCTGTGATTTAATAGCCACTAAGTTATACTGCGTGGCTTGTGGACACTAGCAAAAAGGGAGTTGCTTTATGCTATACTTTGTTTCTGGTTACATAAGTCAAGATCTCAAACTCCAGAACATTACCTACCTAAAAGCTAACTTCACTAAGACGTCTTAAAAAAAACCCCAACAACCAAAAAACCCAACAGAAAATCAAACCAAAAGCAGAAAATTGCACTTAGATGGAAGATAATCATATAAATAACTCATATCCTTTAAAAAAAATCTTTAGTTTATGAGAGAGAAGTAGCAAATAACAGATTTTTCTGCCAAAGTACTACACTCTTTGGCTTTCTACCACCCCCAAGCACCATCACTCTTATAATAGCTAGTATATGACATGAAAGCAAGTGTGTTACTTAAGCAGCTCTGTGGGTGTATCTAAATCCAGGAAAATATAAACCACCTAGAAACTGCAGCAACACCTATCATTTTAAAGGCACAGTAAGAAAAACATAGTAAATCTGTCCAGCCATCCAACCTGGAGTTAAAATTGACAACTTAACACTGTTATTCCTGAAGAGTACCATATTCTGGAATAGAAAACCACATCTAAGCACTAACATCAGTTATTCTGCTTTGAATCAGAATATAGGTGCTAGCAAAGTCCCAATTTTTAGCTTTATTTTTCACCACTCTATCTTTCTAAGATAAAACACTAGGTAGAATCCTTTTTGTTACTCCGGTTACTCCCAGGAACTCTACGACTAAAATAAAAGGAAGAGAGCACTGGCAGGTACAATTCTGTCTTTTGTCCTGCATGAAACATGTGCCTTCTAAATGCAGCTCAAACTGGACAGTTTCAAAATGACAAGCCTGAAGGTTTCCACAGACAAGGCAGCACAGGCAGCCCCTGTACATCTTTTATAGGATTCTCACCAACACAGCTTGACAAGGTTCCGGTGGGAAGACCTCTCAATCTCTGCCTCAAGCTTTTGGTCTTTTCCTCAGATTATCAAAAGATAGCCAATTGTGAGGTGGATTTTCTGCTGGAAGAAAACTTCATGCTGGACTGAGACCACCAACTCATTTCACACAGACCAGAAAATGAGATGGTAATAGTTTTTTGCAGTTGCCAACTTATACTGTATTTGAGCTACAGACCTAGATGTGAAAGGCTCTGTAACAAATTACCCATCTCCTGAGCCATCCAGTTAACAACATGCATGGTTTTCTTTTAAGCATAACTGAGTTTTAAGTTAATAAATTTTCTGAAACTGTAGAAAGTAAAATATGAGAAAAATCTGATTCTTGATAACAGGTCATTTACTTTCTGTATGCCTCTTAAAAATATACTCAGAGTACTATTGCAGGCAGAACATTAAAGGAAGACATTACATTTTGGTTTCAAACCAAGTTGTCTAAGTAGTAAGATGCACTATGAATTTCTTTATTATATTTTGCTCCACTACTTTGAGTTATCACAAGGCCACCAGAATATTTTTGATTTTCTTTTTTCCACTCAGTGCTGAGGCTTTTGTTCTTTTCCTAAAACCAGGAGCAAATTAGAAGCAACATTCATACAATGACTTTGATAAAACAAAGCTTCTTTGTATTTCAGTTCTGAAAATGACGTTTAGCAGAGATAAATCTTTTCCCATCTTTTAAAAAGAGATATTGGCAATCTGTAAAAGCATGTATCAGGCATGAAAATAGACAAATAACTAGTCCTTGACCACATTCCCAGGAACACTACTAAAACCTGTTCAAAGACTAAAAGTGTTCAAAGACTAAAAGGAAGAGTAATAAGGAAGCCAGACTTATTGCACCAAACAGAACAGAACTGGTAATAAGGACTCATAGCAATGAAAGGTCAAAGTAATGATACTCTCATACACAAATGAAATTTCAATAATTAGAACTATCCTATGTAGGTATCATACTTTGATCACATTTTTTTTTTTCACTTTACTTCTAAGAATAAGAGCTAAAGACAACTGGCTCAGGAAAACTACCAAATTTTAAGACAACAGACAAAACAAGGCCAGCTAGCTATGAGCATATTTCAAGGGCAAATAGATAAGAATTGGTGGGATTCACCAATTTAAAAGAATTTGATGATTAAAAAACACTCAGGTTCAAAACATTTTGCTTACACTGTGGTTTGGACAGACAGCAGTTTATTTGCAGAATACTTCAGAAGTTGGCATGGCTATATTTCTGGTAGATTATAAATATTAGGAGAAGATAATGGCCTTCAAAAGCTACTTTCCTATGTAAAACTTAATTTTAGAGAATTTTTATTTTTCAGCAGTTCTTACAGCCAATCATCCTCTCCCCCACCTACACAAAAGCCTCATTTAGTTATTTATCTTGCCTGCAGTGATACTACCAGAGGCATTTTCTGTACCTCAATGTGCCTGTTATTTAAATGAACACTTTTAAAATAGTTTGTTTAGAAAAATCAAAAAATGAAAACAGCCATCTGATACACTTGCCCTCATAAGCATATCAGATCACAGCCAGCTTTTAAAATTCACACTACTAATCAAGGCTGTTTGACTGCAGCATAAAAATACATATTTATTAGCACAAGCGTTTTTGTTTCCCAGTGATTTTTCATTAAAAAAACAATCCTTGCCCTCAATCATCATCCCAGTGCTGAAACCCATTGTGGATCCACTTACCAAATCCCTGTGTAACACCCAGTTAGCATGCAGGTAGTGAATACCATCTAGGATCTGATATAACAGTGACTTCACCATTCCTCGAGGTAACTGAACTGGTTTCTTGTTTGCTTTAGAAGCCCTGTGAAACTTGATTATATGCTGCGAAGGGGAAAAAAGAAAGGAAAATAAAAAAAGTGTAATGTTTGCGCAAAAAGATTGCCACTGATTGCTTACACAGTCTTCTTAGGCTTTTTCCCAACCCTTTATGATTCATTTTCAAAACTAGAAACATGTACCTTAAGTACTAGAAAATTAATACTGTACTAGGTAAAGTGATCACTGTCCCAAGAAAATCTCTAAAAATGAAATCAGTTTTCACTGTGGTTTAACCCCAGCAGGCAGCTAAGCCCTATGGAGCTGCTCACTCACTCTCACACACTGGTATGAGGAATACAAAACCAATACAACTGTCAAAGCTAGTTTCCTAGCAGATCACTGATCCTGGAGGTTTTAGAGATGTTTTTGTTTGGGGAGTCTTTTTGCTAAGATATGCTGATATCTTGTCTGTCACATCACATAATTACAAGGGCATTACCTCCTACACTATTTTACTTTTAGGTTTTTCTCCTACAGTAATAATGACAGTGTATTATTCAAGACCTAATGCCAAACAGAAACTTTTGCAAACTGTACTGGGAGTTTTTCACATTTAAATCAGAAGCTCGGATTTATTGCTTCTTTATTCACTATACTCTTAAAATAGTACTGTCAAAAAAGAAGCTGCTGACAGAGCAAAGCTATAGATCTGTCCATCTGAAAGTCAGCCACCAGGCCTTTAGCAATTTTAAGTGTATATACAAGCAGTGATATCAGCAACAATGAGGAGTCCAAAACAATTATGTTGTCTTAGCACTTGAGTCTCAAGTGTCACTAACTTCAATAGCAAGGTGTGCCACGGCCATGGTAACCATTTCCATTCGTCTCCTTCAAACAGAGGCAATTTCTAGAACGAACTTCTTAATTCCGTAATGGCTCGCACTTCTGTGATCATCAAAATAGCCCTGATTTTGTCCATCCAAAACCTGGCACCAGACTTCTATCATGTGTTCTTCCTACCTTCCTGATCTCTCATATTCCAGGTGCTAGTTAGCTAAACCAACTCCCCCACACCCTTTGGGAAACTGCCTTTCCTCTCCTGCCACAGCCCAGCTCCATACAGCCTGCCCTCCTTTGCTTCAAGCATCAAGCTTGGCTTTCCTGTGAGGAACAGGCACATTCCTGCCCTGCCAATGATAAAAATGAAGCTGCACAGAGGAAAGAAACACTGATGAAAAGGTGACAGTCCCTGCACAGTCAGCCAAGCACCATGTGCATGAGCATCCCTCAGCTACAAGTTTTCGCCTCCACTTCCTCTGACTCCAAAGCTAATGTTATTTTTCACACAGTGGACAGAGAGAAGTGAATCTTCAGAGACAGGCAGAAAAACAGATGGCTGTCCTGGACTTTTTTGTTCCTGCTCTAATACACTCTGTGCCCTTTCCCAGCCTTACTTGACACCTGTTGTGCTAAATATGCACAGCACTGGAGGGCTTGGTCCATAGCTGGGGCCCAGAGCCAGCCCAGACACTGCAACTAAGTCTCTTTCATCCACGTACAGGGAACAACCAGGAGCTGGTATGACTGGGGAGCTTTGGAATTCATACAGGTATGTGCATGTAAGCATAGAAGTCAAAATTGAGGGTCATTCCTAAGTTACTTATATACAAACCAGTGTTTCATTAACAGAAATGCTTCTGCAGTGATTTAGGTTAAATATGAAGCAATGCAGAAATGTATAAATACAAACACAGGTAACTAATAGTCACAATCATCCTAACAAATATAAAGCCTTGCAGCACATTTTGAAACAGAAAAAAACCCCAAACATTGCTAAATTTCTGTAGCTTAGCATATCATAAATGCAGGGAAGCAGTGGGAAAAAAAGAATGTGCTTGTTTTTCCTCTACATTAAACAAAACCAAAACCAACTTTACTCAATTTCCTGAAGATGATGTGGTTTTTGTTTATCAGCCTTCAGAATGTCTCAACATTTCAGCTGTTTGATAACTTTCTTTGTCTCTAATTTTATCTTGGTAACAAAATCTCAATGCCAAGTACCAGAACTTCCAAGACACTTAACAGTGAGAAAGTATCTTTGACTTAGCTTAGCAGAAAGAACACTGACACACTAGTTTTTAGGCACTAGTTTTTCAGGCTACTGAGTTATTCCCAACTACAAGAAACACTATTTTCCAAAATTAATTTTACTCTGATTTGTGTTCAGCTACATGCTGAGGAAAAAACAACTCATGACTAATACTGTTAAATTCTTACATGAACACAAACATAAAAACGTCCATCTCATTCCAAATTGCTTCCACTGCACCCTTTGATCTGAATCCTAGTATCTTTTAAGGTTAGTATTACAATATTTGTACCATTGAGAGCAATGGTCAACTTGTATGTCAATTAATTCAAGGCACACACACCTTTTTTCAGGGAAGACAAGGTTGCATGGTATTCTTAATTTTTCATGATCCTACTTTTATTTTTTTAAGTATTCCAAATGGGTATTAAGCTTAAAAATACTGAGTTAACAGAGGAAAGTGGTATCTATCTTAAAACAAGTACTTTGACTCCAACATGTTTATATTTTAAAGTTCTATCTTGCAATTAGGAATAAACAGCTTTCCTCCCGAATATATAAAATTTCTGCAGAGGAGTTGAGTAAAAATTCTTCCTACTGAAACATATGAATTAAATTTCCATTATATACAGTGCCACTACTCTCACTTCATGTATTCACGGATGATAATCAATGTAACAAACTCTAAACTGTCCTAATCAGAAAATAAGTTTGTCATTTTTCAAAGGGAATTCACTTGTATCATCAATTACATTTTCCTGCACCCTACTTTAACTGTAATAGGCAGTTCTATTCTATATTTATTTAACTAGAGTTCTAGCTACTGAGAACTAATTGCAGATTTTTATCTTCTTAAAGAGATCACAGGTTAACTGTGTACTGTGTTGACTCAACATTTTCCGTTGTTTTCCCTTTAGTACTGAAAATGCATCCAACAAGCATGGAGTATGAGGCTATACCGTGCTTAAAATGATGTCTCCCCTGATCTTGTCCCTTTGCAGCAGCTAAAACTCTAAGCCTGGTACCTACAAACAATTTACCTTACCCAGAGGTCATGCTCAGCGTAGTCAAAGAGAAGCCACACCTTCCTGTCAGCATGAGAAAGAAACACCTTTTGCAGAGAAATGACATTTGGATGCTTGAGCTCTCGCAGCAACTGCAAAAGACAGAAAGTCCGCAACAGTTATATCCACACATCCAGAGTTGTGAAAGGGCTGGAAAGTCCTTTTAATAGTCTTTGCTACACACTCTACAACACAAATAACAAAAGTTGAAATCTGCAAGTCACAGAGAACCACATATCTTTTAATGAAAAAAGAGTCCTTGGTTTGAAATCAAAGCTGAAAGCAGGTCATAACCCCCTCAGGGCATTCACTCCCTACTCATTTCCTAAAAGTTGAAGTCTATGTAAACCTCACTATTATCCAGGATCAAGACGACTCCGCAAACAGCCAGCTGTAGCATCTGTCCTTTCCCACAGGCTGTAATCTTCGACAGTGCCATCTGGGGGACCCAATTTTCTCCTGACTCCCAGTTATCTGAAAATGTCACATTCTGGTTGCGGACATTTGAAACTGAATGACTCGTTTCAGAGCCTGTCGATGCAGTCAGCTAAATGAAGATGTGGTTTGTAAGGTGGAATCAGCTGATCTACAAGGTCACCACTCTCTACAGAAGTAGGTCCAACTCCCTCCTACAACACAGATTACATCAGACAGTGCACTCAAGAAGCCACCCATAAAACAGCTCCCAGTTCAAGAGAAAACTACCCCAGATGCACAAAGGCAATGACCTGCTGCAGAGCTCTTGAGCCAAGCACTAACAGCAGAGACAGCCCCAGTGACCCCAGTGAAGGGACACAGCTAGAAGAACTTCTTTCAGCAGCACTGAGCCATTAAGCCTGCTCAGCTGCTTCAGAAACTACAGCTTTAACCCCACCAAAAGAAAAGCATGGATGAGATACAACACAACAACTGAATACAGACAGCATCAGTCTATTTGAGCTCTATGGGTCATACTGCGATCATATCATACTCAATTGTTAAGAAAGAAAAAAAAACTTTATCTAAGCAAACTATGGTCAAGCGTGGCTACCCAAGACTAGATGAATTCTTGCCAGCTCAGTCTGCCAGAAATGATGACATTTGTAATAAAAAGAATTGTGACAAATACCTCTAATTAAAATTTTGGAGACGGCCAAATAAAGTGAAACAAAGAACTTTTATTAATAGCACGCTGGGTGCACTGCACTCGTGACCAGGTCCAAGTACACCCCAAATGTGAGGGATGAGCCCTTTAAAGACTCTTTGATTTACATAACCACTCCCTCGCTCCTCCCATGCCAAGCCTCCCTCTTTTCTTCCTTAAAAGGTGATAGTCTTCTTCTTGCAGTCCATGGGTTGTTTTAACCAACCTATCAAGTTGTTTCCCTGCCCCAGCCGCATGGTCCCTTGGCAGTGAGCCCAGACTGGTCTTACTGCCTTACATACCTTCCTGCCCGCCTTCACACCATAACTGTAACAGTAAGTAACTGTAGGTAACCCTGTAAGCAGAACAGTAAGCAGCAATAGGTAGCTGTAAGCAGAACAGTAAGCAGCCCACCAGTCCTTGGCCATAAAATGGCTCCCCAACCCCCCAAATAAAATGACCTCCAGGTATCTTGGCATGAGGCAACCACGGAAACCGCTGCTTGTAATAAAACCGTCTTATTTCCTGCAGAATGGTTAAGGGTTTGGGTTTTATTAAAACAATGGAAATTGAAACTACTATTTGAATATGCAATTTTACTTCTGAGAATGAATTATTTTCAAGAAAATATAATTTTCCCTCTACGTAATAGAGGAAACAAAAAAATTCATTCCTTTCTACTTATACCTTTGTCACATATGGTAACTTTTTAGAAGCTACTGAGACAGTAAAATGGAGGTAGATATCCACATGTTTGTTTCCCTCTTTTCTATTTCATTTGAGATAGACTCCCATCCCTACTCACTGAGCAGTCTTCAGTGTGGCATTTCTTGAACAAGAGGGCCTATAGCCCACAGAGATTTTCTCTCAAATATGAGATCAAACAGGGAGACAGAGTTGAGGAGACAAAGCAACAATACAAATCAATGCAGAAAGCAGTAGTTTCAGCATGGTAAAACTCTTAAGATCTGTCAAAGCATTACATCAAGACACTTAAAGGCAGGATCCACAAGAAGTATGGAATTCTTTAAATTCTTCTAATTCCTACAAAGCATAAGATCAGCATGGGAAAACCCAAGAAATGCTTATTTGCAAATTTTTATCAATTACAGGTGGGAACTGCCTGTGGTAAATTAACCCCAGCCAGCAGTTAAGCCCCACATAGCCACTTTCTCACCTTTCTCAGTCAGATGTGAGTGGAAGAACAAAAAAAAAAGCAAGCAAATTTTTGAGTGAAGATAAGACAGTTTAATAAGTGAAGGAAAGAGGAAATAAACAAGCACCAAACCCACAACAAAACAACAGAAGCAATGAAAAGGCAATCACTCACAACTTCCCACAAGAAGACTGATGCCTAGCCAGTCTCAAAAGGGAGGAGAGGCAGAGTGGGAAACAGAGAAAGCCTGAACACTGTCAGCAATAGCCAAAACACTGGTGGGTTATCAACATTACTTTAGCCACAAATCCAAAACACTGCATTCTACAGACTGCTATGGGTAAGATTAACTGCATGGCAGACAGAGCCAGTACAGCATGAAAGACCAGCCTCTCAATGGTGAATGAGGTTACAGTGTTTAAGGATACACTGTGCCAGTCCTTATAACCCAAGAATTTTTGTTTAATCAGCATAAATTCACATCTTAAATTTATGCTAAACATCTTGATGAATTAGCTGTACCAGAAGACTGCATGATAGTTCAGCAACTAAGCATCCATACCAAAATGCCATCATACTTCCTGTGGCCTGATGGACACATCTTTACCAGACACAGACTATTCCTCGATGAAAGATGCAGATATTAGTAAGAGCTCTAGAAAATAATATTAATTTTCTCTTTTCTGTCCTATTTTAAGTCTGTCCTACTCTTTACTCCAGAGGTAGCAGCTATCACTTAGCTAGAAAATCCAATCTCTATACATCAAATCTGATTCAGCTTGGAGAGTACATCAAGAACCCATCACCAAAGCTGGTCCAGAATATCACATAAAGGTGAGAAAATTTTGAGTACTGCAGCAGAAAGCTTTCCTGTCTGCATTGTGAGGTAACATAGATATAATTCTCATTCATTTGTGCTAGAGGTAGTCAATCCCGCAGACTTGGAGATTCACAGCATTCCTTGCTTTTTCCTCCCCAATCCACCTTGATCACTCCCTTTCTTGCCTTTTATCTTTCCTCTAAACATCCCAGCAGTCCTCTCAAATGCCCAAAAAACCCCCTATCCTCCTGTATGATCTACAGCAATCTGCTTTCCTTCTCATCAGTTACAAAGCCCCCGCTGGCCCTCCTCAAGGACACACCTGAGGAGTTCCTTTTGTGGTCCATCACCAACTGTCACTGATGGCAGCTGTTACTGTTTGTGCATCTGTGTACTCAGTTTATCATTATTGCTGATTTCTGCCTTTGCCTCTCGTGCTAAATAGCCGTTATCTACAGTCTGCTTAAAAAACCTGATGGGTTTGGTCAAAGCCAGACAGCTACAGGCACCCCAGTGAATAGGATGGCTAACATACAGCAGCAAAAAAGATCGCTGCAGTGGTGACAGATGATTCTTGAATCACTGTCTTGGAAAGGTTGAAACCCTCAGAGTGACAAATGCAAACAGTGTCTGAAGGGCAGAAAGAGCTCATGCAGATCATAACACATCACACGGTCTGTAACAAGCATTTTCAGCAACCTCAGTCTCTCTCTAGCCCATATGCCACATGCCTCTCCTACCAGATGATATGATTTGTGTCCAGCAGCTGACAGAGTTCAAAGACAGTTCAGACACAGTAGACTGCAAGAAACATGGTCTGAGTATTGGTATGATGCCTAGTAATGATAAAAACTCTTTTTTGGCCTAATGACTCTGATACCTAATTGCTTCTGTCTCTCCTAGCTCAGTTCTGTAGAACACAAAGAGAAAGAAAAAAACTATGTGTCTGGCTATCAGTAAATTGCCTTCCTTTTCATCTGTGTATCACACGATGATTCAAACCTATTCTCTCAATCAGAAAGGTTTCCCTTTTATTGGTTAGACCCTCTTTAAAGAAGGAAGACCCAAAAGACCTTTAAAGAGATAGAAATCAGCAAATGATGAAGATGCCAATACATCTGGTTTGACTTGTGTTAGAAGCCCACGTTGTCCCTGACTGGTCTTGCCCTTGCTTTCATATTGTTCAAGATCCAGCAAGGGAAACAGCATCCCTAAGTGTAAGTCCTGGGCTTGCACTGAGGTTCCTCTACCTCCCTCTTGAAATGCAGAAATACTCCTTCCACAGCCATAGGGCAGCTGGGGGACAGCAAAGGAAAGTGTCCCAACGATGCATAAAATCGTTAAATTGCTTCACAAACCAGGACAAAGTGGAGTAAGCCAGGATGTTATTAAATAATCAACAGGAGCATTAAGGGAGCCTGGCAAACTGCTGCATGACTAAAGCCAATCTTTTCTTTCACTAACAACAATTATCTTTCACATCAAATATGAGCTGAACTCAGCACAATTCTTTATGAACATGATCTCCTTCCTCCGGTGATATTCCCACATTTCCCATAAAGCTCTCCACCACTACAGCACTTCTCATGAGCCAAGACACTGCACTTTTCACATAAGTGAGGATTTCTAGCTATACTGCAAATGCCATTCCACCCTGCTCTTGATGCTTGCTAATATTTGTGGTCTGTGGGGAATGTTAACCTGCATAGTGCTGCAATATTACCTTGCTTCTAAAATTCAAGTTGCATCAGGTAGATTTAAATTAGTCATCAGGAAAATTTCTTCACCCAAAGGCTTGTTAAGCAGTGGAACAGGCTGCCCAGGGAAGTGGTTATGTCACCATCCTTGGAGGTATCTAAAAGACATGCAGATATGGTGCTAAACCACTGGTTTAGTGGTAGATTCGGCAATGCTGGGTTAATGGTTGGACTTGATGATACAGGTCTTTCCAAACCTAAACAATTCTATAATTCTATAAATGGAGCACAGACTCATTTGTTAGAGCAACTGGCCAGGTGACCTGGCCTAGAAGGAGTTTCTTTGATGTCCTGATCAGGACATTAGCTGTTTTAGAATAAGCAGCTCCTTGCCCTCACAGCCTTTATTTGAGTGCCATGCAGCACACTTCCTCCAAAGCTTAGAACAGTCAGAAAGCTGGCTACACACAAAGTCATCAGCAACATCAACCAAACATTCATTTAAACAAAATTCACTGTTGTGTTATCTTTGCTAGTTTAATGGCATAAATTCAAACTCTAATCATCATCTCATTCTTCAAAAAGATTCACATCAGTTTCACCAAAGGATCCGGCAACAAACATCATATATTAACAGTCATGCCATGGCCTTAAGATGGAAAAATGGGCAAACAAGGACTTGGAACAGAAAGCAGATTGCAGTTGATGCAGAAAGGCAATTTTCAGACTGGAAAGCGACGGACAAAGATTTAGTCATCCTGTAACAGATAAGATGCCAGTGGAATTACTGCTAAAGCAGATGAGTATAGGTAGTAGTGAGACATTACCTGAAACACTATGCAAAATTCTGGCCAATTCAGGGAAGATTAATTCCAACTGCAACAGGGCAAAGAAAGATCAAGCCTATGCCCAGAGGAAGAGAGCGCCTTCAAGGCTCAAAGGAAACAAGCAAGGCTCAAGGTTCAAAGGAAACCAGCAAGCCAAGCCAAAATGCTTATAGCCTGCCAAAACAAAGCCAGAGAAGAAACAGTCTGTATCTCTCTTTAAAATGAAACCAGAAAAGCTATTCTAACTGACAATATTATCATAAAGGGGTATGAATTAGTCATGATTAATTTTGGCTTAAGATCTGAATAATATTTATAGAGTCACTACTACAATAAGACTTGGGAACTGCCTTCAGAGATTTTTCTTTTCCTTACACGTTTAACTTGTAGTTTGCTAAATTTTTGAAGGTACACTTTGCTCGTCTACAAGAACAGGAGCAGAATATGAGGACTCTGGAGATGTCACCCAGTTCTAAGCCACAAAAAAATCTGAAAAAGCCTTCAAATCATTATTCTTGGTTTCCTAACAAACACTGGAGCTCTACTCCAGTACTTTAAATTTGTTATTTAAACAAAACCCCAAGTTTTATTACACAAGTTCTTAAATCCTAAGTTGCCTTAGCTGCTATCCAGTAGATTCAAGATCTGTTTGTTTCAATGTAAATATAATTTTACAGTTTCATACTCTCATGAGTCAGATATTCCACAATACTAAAAAAAGAACAGAATACCTGCTCAAAGTACATGCTGTTTTCCTTTCAGAAGTGTTCACATGAAAGCTTACAAAGGCAATGTAACAAAGTTATAATACTGCTCACTCTAAGAATTTATTATGAAGCTGACAATACATTTCTGAAGCTCCAGTTCTTCAGACAAAGCAAAAATTTCACATGGTTGTATATTTTATTTTTAAGTCCTAAATATGCAAAAAAGAAGCCTGACAACACAAAACATCAAGAGGAAAAAAAATGTATTTCTGTTTTTAACTCCCACCATTTCTAAAACAAATGAGTCCTATGTAATCTCACATGCACATCAATATTTATTAGCATCTCCTATGTCCAAACACATTCAGAGTGTTAGAAGAGGCATTATTAAAGATCCTCTGAAAGTAAGGAGATGGACAAAGAACCCTGATGAGGCAGACATTGGATGTCAAGCTTGGTCAAATTCTGCTGTTCACAGAAAACGTGATTCCTAAGGATTTCAATTAAAACATTTAATCACAATACCTTAATGTCTTTGTCTCACTGTCATAGAACTAAAAGTAATGCTACCCTCTCTTTACACAAAATCTCTCAAGAATATTGTTTGCAGCCCAGCAACACAGTTTGATAAAGTTATTGGGACAGTTTTTTGTTCTTTACCAAGGGAAAGTGTTGAAGAGTGAGAATCCTGGAGTCACCCAGTTTAGCTTCTGCCTTATGGAGTCTCTCTGGTTGCTGCAAGCTGCAGAATCCTTGGTCACCCTCAGACCTGCTCTGAAAGACCTCTTACACCCTTCTTCCAGCCCTTCCACTGGCAGAGGCAAAAGAGGTTTGATAATCATGTAAAGACATCCTCTTATCACCCAGGGCATAGAAGCCCCAGTGCGTGGGGAGGACCAGTTCACCTCTAGAGTAGCCTCCTCTGCCAAGCTCAACTCAGCCAAGACCACTTATGAACAGCAGCTCCCTTCTCACCTTCTACAGGGCACAGGCCTGCTGCTCCAGCTCTGCCACTACCTCTATCACCTTCTAGCCCAGAAGCTGAAAGCCAAGGGGATGGAGCAGATGCAGAGATGAGCAGGTCTGCTGCAGAGGCTCTCCCTTTCCCGGGAGTTATGTTAAGCCACAGTGCAGCCAAAGGATAGTTCAACTCAGCTTGCTCACTCAATAGGAAACTAACAGAACTGCTCATCTTCCCCCCTTTGGTGAAGATGAACGTCCACAGTCTACTGTCACACTGTCACCAGATCCAACACAGAAGATACCACCTTTTGTGCTAACAGCCTGCATTTGTTACAACAGGAAACCATAAAATCCTATGAATGCCTCCAAGGCCCTGGCAGTCTCAAGGCCGTTTTAACTTGCACAAGCTGGATATGGTGTTTGACAGACACCACAGAGACAGGAGACAGCCAGAACATCACATTGTCCACCCCAGATCTGTCACATTCAGCATTTCCACAACTGAAAGTCTCTGCTACCATACCTTGCACTTCCTCTTTGGAGACAAGTCAAAACCTAATGGTATCATATAAAAAGACTACGTGTTTTATATGTTCCATATAAAACAGTTTTTCCAGGATATTTCTGTCAACCAGAACAGGCACCAAAAAACAAATCTGCATGGAAGACCAGTAAAAAGAAAAAACAAACAACTCCCCCACAGCTAAACAACAAAAAGGCAAACAAAATCCCAACCCAAGCAACTCTTCACTGATCGAACAAAGCAATATGCAAGCATATTGCAAACCTGCTAAAACTGAACGAAAAATGCTAATCAACACAAAAAAATGTCACTTGTTTGGTTCAAAACCTAAGACTCCTGTATAGGAAACTGCCCAAGCCAAAATCCTGAAGCTCCGTTTAAAGCCTGGTTAACTACTTCAGCATCCTACAGCCTTGAAGAATTCTCTTGCCTTGCGAACTGTGAAATAGCATTTGCTGCACTATTCCAGGTAGATAGGCTTTAATGACTTTCTTCGATGTGATTAAATCAGAAGATGAGGAATCAGTCATTTGGGCTTATATGTTTTGCATATTTTTATACAAATCTTCTCACCATTCTATCCCACCTAACACAAATTCTTGGCATGCTGAGCATGCAGTTTTTAGTGCCTGCTTAAATCCTCAGAAGTGAAATTGCAGATCACAAAACAGATACCCAGGATCCCAAGCACCACACAGACCTGCAGAGAAAAAGAAATGAGCAGCCAAATATGTGGTTAAGGTTCTGAAAGAGGCAAGATTCACAAATGTTTATCATGATGGATGAATGGGGAAAAGATTAAGGAAGAATATATAAGTCTTCAACTATCTTGATGTTAAACATACTGATTCAATTAGCACAGTAACTGTTAACTCCACCAGCAAGACAAAATAGTTTACATAAAATGATAGAAATAAGAGGTTGAGGGGGTTTATAATCAAGTAAGAGACTAGCTAGGTTCTTGAACATTAGGTCCAAGTTCTCATGCTGTAGAGAAGTACAGAAACGTACAAAGTCTTTCACATACGTATATATATTGAGTTCATACCATCACCAAGTCAGCTGTTTAAACTCAGGTCTCTGACCTAGTTCAAACTCTTCCCTACAAATGATGGAAGTCGATAATTATTTTATTTTTCTGAAGCTTTTACACTGTTCTTCATCTCAGGTGTCTGTATCAAACTGATGTCTTGAAAGAGTAAGTTATGGACATTTTTAAACATAAAAGTTATTCAATACTCCAAAACTGAAGCTGCATATACAAGACAAAAGCCATGGCAGAGCTGTAAAAACTAGAGTTCTACTGGGATTTATACCAAACTACACTCTTCCCAGATTTTCACAGCTCTCCGGAGAAACTGAAATGCATATAGCTCATATGCAAATGGAATCGTCCTAATTCCTCTTAATAGCACCATGCTCGTAAAATGCATTAATCAGGGTAGTCCAGAACACATTGTAACAAAGTCTGGCATGCAGCCTTGACTTTTTAAGTACAACAAAAATAATTTTATTAGTTAGATGTACAGATCACGTTAAGGTACAAATGTTAAATCTGTAGCATTTTCATACATAAACAGTATGATTATTATCCTCAATTTGATCCATCTCCATGTAAGGTTCATTTTGCTCCTTTTACAATATTAACTGATAGAAGGGGTGGGGGAAAAAAATCTATTTAGCAAAACACCATGGAAAACACCACTGCAGGGGGGGAAATCTCCTGTTCACTCCAAACAGCAACATCAAGAGAATGGCAAGAAAAATAGATTCAAGTCCAGGGTGAATTATTAATTCAACTGCAGGAAAATTCAACCACAGTATTAGGAGTTGCAATCCTGGAAGCACAACCAGAAACAAAGTCAACAACAGTTCAGTAAATGCTAATTCAGGTTTCTCTTTCTACCTCTATGCCTGCTTTTGGGCTCCACTCCTCTCTTTGCTCTCAATACCCGCTTTCTTGGCAACTTTGGTATGTTCAGCACATTTCCCTCCTTCCCTCACCTAACCCTGTTCCACGTGGGTCCTGTGTTGTACTGCTGTTCTCTTCAAAGAGCATATGCTGCAGCAGCTCAGAGAAAAGAAAAAGCCTTCCTGCTGCTCGCTCCTTTTCCATCAATACTGGTGACCTTGCTGCCCAAAGGGAATGAGCACACAACACTCCTCAAGCCAAACAATGAGGCCAAATTCTTCCTGACTGTCAGCCAAGTTAATGATTCTCTTAATAGACAAAGTAAGCTAGGGTCCTATCTAGAGCAGAGACACCTCCCCCTAACATCAGCCAGGCTTCTCCTGCCAAATTTTAGCAGAACAAACTCTTCAAATCTTTTTAGGTAAATCACTGCAGAAAGACAAAAAATTATCCCAAATTCCTCTGAAATGGTAGCTGGCATTTCCTAAAGGTATTCAGTCAGTCACAACATTTGGAAAATTTCCACCAAAACAGTTGAAATCGGCAAAATTTAAGACCCTGTTTTCAGTTCATTTAGTTCAGAGTGAATGTCTACAACAGCAGAAGACTCAGCTTTCATCACTGGACAGAAAGAGTATCTCCTGAAAAATAGTCTTTGTGCATCATTTCTTTCACCTCATTCAGTTCAAGGACTAATGTTTTTGATATCACAAAGTCAACTGGAATTTGACAAAGTGGGAAAGCCCGGTACTAACTTCAGTCAAGAAAATGAAATTAGAGTAAAGTTTTATACTCTTGAGGAATACGGACTGAAAATAAACTATACCCTTCCCACACAGCCCCTGATATTACATGCATTTCCTTTTAGTATGCAATTTCACTTGAAACATTTCAATAACAATAAACTCGAGCAGCAGTAAAACATAAGAATATAAACCAGTTCAGAATACTGGTTTTACCAGTATTGCTTTGGAAGCTTGTTGCAAACCATAACTACATCACACTATTCACCAGTTTCTAACAACATGAAATATACAAATACAAACCTGAAAAACTGAATGAAATGTTTAAATAATATTCATGGCTGTATCACAGCCTCTGAGACAATTTCAGTTTAGTTTGAAGTCTTTGCTTAAATAGAAGTTAAAATGCTTTAATCATTGTAAGCCAATAGGAACTAATCTCTTTAGGAAACGAAGTACTAATGCAAAAACTCAGATCAAATGTGTAATTTAACTCACTAACTCCAATCATGTTTTTAAAGCACTTGTAATGGGTTTGTTACCCTCCCTGGGAAGGAAAAGGAACTAGATAAACCACCTGATTCATATCGTGCCAATAAGGTATTCCATACCATGTTACGTCAGCTCAGATATAAAAGAGACGAGAAGGCAGCAAGGCTCTCTTCTCTTCCAGGTAGCTGCGTGGAATAGTCGGGCCATTTCTTCAGAGGAGGAGAGTGTTCTCGTGGGGAAGTAGTCTTTATTGTTAGTTCTTCTCGGTGTGTATAGTGTTTATAGTTTTTTTCCTCTTTGTGTAAATATTAAACCACCTTTCTTAGCAGCTTTGGTTTTGCAGTTTTTTGGTTTTTCTTTTTACTTTTCCTCTTTCCTCCTTCCCTCCCCTCCAGGGTGAGGCTGGGGACAGGTCCGGTTGATACCTGGCATTCAGCCAAGGTAAACAACAACACCACTGCATTTAAATATGGTTTGCCCCAAGGCAGGCAGTAAATTGTAACTTAAAAACCCCGTCCTTTTTAGACAGCAAACATAACAGGTACCTAAAATCTTCCATGACGTTTGTACTTACTTTATACCTCTATGATAAAGACATAGTACCCATAGTAGAATAACATGATTCAGCAAACAAAACTCAGCATGCATCCAAGTCAACACTTTCAATAAGTCTGGCTAGTAGAAAGAACTGTTACTTACTGCTATTTCTCTGCATGCAGACATAGAAATTCCAGTACCTTCTATCTGCTTTAAAGCGTAATCTTTATCATCTTTCCTGTGAAAGAGAAAAAGAAGGGTTTTTTTAAAAAAATTGCACCGTGAATTCTAAATGAGCTCTTCAACACCATTCAGAGGACAGCTTTTAATTAATACAAATTCTGCATCTTATTTTCTTTTGATTATTTACTAGTTTAATGTCTGGATATCAAGCTAAACCTTAACTACCACACTACCTTGATAAAGCTAAAATATGTCTGCTCTCATTACACTGAGATGATTTTAAAACCTCTGTTTTAAATACAATGATTAACGTTTCTTCCATTCCTTCCTTATTAAAAAGAAAACAAAGCAAGCAATTAGCACGCACTAGAAATAAGCCTAGCTAGGGTTGTATCTCACATAAATTTATTACTCTGGAACACAGTAAATTTCCCCATATTTTAATGAATTCTTGAGTAGCCCAGAACTAATGTCACATTAAAACATCTTTTTTTTTTCTCCTATCAAAATGTGCCTGAAAATTTTATTCCTATCAAGCTAATAAAACTACTAAGATTGATTAAAAAAAAACCACCAGATATTTGCGCAATCTGAAGAATCCAGAAGTGGGTTCCAGTGGAAGGCGTCCCTGTCCATGGCAGGGGGGCTGGAACTAAAAGACCTTGAAGGTGCCTTCCAACCCAAACCATTCTACAGTTCTATAAAATGCTTATTCAGCTTTAAACATATATAACACGTAAACAAACCACCATCATCTCCTTGTACTTGAACCAGTATGTACCTTACAGTCACTTATTTAAAACGTAAGCCTATTAGTAACTCCAGCCACCAAAAGCAAAATGGAGAAGAGATACACTGCAGCAAAAGAAGATACTGAACTCTTGCCCATTCTCAGCCTCAAAGACTCAAAACTTTTAAGAGATGGAATGCTTGTCCTTCCCACTTGTGGGCTGGTATCCACAGCACCCCTGGGGGGCATGACACTTAACAGTACTGCCTTCAATATTTGGAACACCAGTATAGCTTCAAATCTCTAGGTTACATAAGAAAATATATTAATTTTTAATGAATCCAGCTTTCAGAGCTGTGAAGAGTCATCCTAAAAAAATGCAACTCAAATATTTGAAAGGCAAATAAAACCAAACTGTAGCTAAGCATTGAAAACATATACACTTGTTTCCTGCAGCTCTTGATAACTATTTGCAAGGCTTTGAATTGCTTTCTTCCTTCCCGAAACACATGCCTTCCCCTATTCATCACTACCTAGGGAAGAGCAAAGAAGTGAAAAATGAACGGACAAAATCTGAACACAGCTCATTAAAAGAAAGAACAGAACAGCAAGTGGATAAAAGCAAATTTCAGCAAGAGGCAAATTACATGGATGCAGCAAGATAACAGACAAGAAAATACACAAGATCTGACACAAACATGAAAAAAAGTAGGTAAGACAATGACAGGGGGCAATAAAAAGCTTGCATATAATAAACCCTGAAATTTGCCAGTCTAGAAGAGAAAGAGCCAATGCTGAGCACAAACACATACGTGGCCAAAACAAGGTGTTACACAATCTCTTAGTTCTCACGTTAAGAGGAAAACAGGTTGTATGAAGCCCAAAAGCAAGAAGCCATTATGGTATTAAGCACATAATTGAACTGCGCAACTCATGATGACAGAATATTACAGGGATCAAAAGCACAAACAGATATAAGATTAAATTACACAAATTTGCAGCTACTACTCCATGAGCAGCTACTGAACATAATCCCAATCTGCACAGAGATTTCCTATACTGCTCACAGAAAGAGACAGGAAAATTTTCTCAGCTAAAAATTGTTTTACCCTCTGCCTTAAGATACCAAAGGCTTGCAGCTGTTACTGGACAAGTGTGAAGCAAAATGGATCGGACTACAAGTTATTCTCATTGCCCTATGTGCTCATCTACTTAGTTTTGAGATGTTTGGAGAGATCTCTTTTTCATGAACAGTGCTACCACACAGCTGCCACTGTTACACACATTACCACTGACTGACTAGGGAGCAAAACTGGTCAGACTAAAGGTTATTCTCATTGTCCTATTGCTTATCTGCTTAGATTTCAAGGTATTCGAAGGAGAACTCAGTATAATAAGAAGTACTACAATGTAACTGGTGATATTACAAGCATTTCTGGTAGCACTGTCTACAACGAAGCCTGACATACATTTAAGACAGTACAACTATTTTTAATTGGTCAAATTTTTAACAAATTAAATACGGACTAAAATTTTCCATATCAGATGGTAGACCCTCTCTGGAAATTTTTAGAAAAAATACCTCAGCTGTTTCCTAGAAAAAAACTGGAAAAAGACACTTTCAGCTGTGTTTGTTAACTCTCACAATCAGTGCTTTAATGCTGAAATATGACATGGTGGCTTAAAAACATAGCATTTGGTCTTCTCAAAGCAATGGATGAGTATGAAGTCTCTGAAAATTATTTTTCTCACATTAAAAGCCAGTTAAAGAGCTGAGATCCAGAGCTCCAATGCCCAACTTTGCTTTGCCCTTACAGTGACCCAGGGCTGTGGGGAATGAACTGCTTGCTCCTTTGTTCTGCCCAGGTTCTGCATGTGGAAACCCAAAACAAGTGGCCTCTGCCCTGTCCTCCATCTCTCCAAGTAGTCTATAGGAAATATAAGCACGGTGAAAAGAAGGAAAATAAATTACAGTTTAGGGATAAAGTCCATTTTTAGCCCCACAGTACTCTCTCCTCCAAAATGTGAACAAAATAACCAAAGGCTTCCAAGACTTAAATTCTCTGAATTGTTCTGGCACAGCTGAGATACAAAGTAATAAACCAATTTCCAAACCTCTCTAAAATCTGTTCTACTCGGAGGCTGCTAACACACCACGGTTACCCATTACACCACTAGTACCAGCTTCTCTATTTACAAAAGCAGGAAAATCCTACTTCTACCTTTGAGTCAAGTGAGATTTTCTTTATAAAAACCCAGTGTAATTCTTTGTGAGCCAAGGGAACTGGGAAGGTGGTTTTTAAAGGGAGTGATGAGCGTTTACAAAAGTGTTAGGAAGCCAAGAGAAAGGTCAAACACAATGACCGAGCTCCTTTTACAAAACTCAAAAATATTTCACCAAGTCTGTTTAGAATCATAACAGCAGCCCAAATGGCTTCCCCAAGATTTTGGATAAGAGTAATTTCCTCCTCTGAAGATAAAAAGAGATGTTTGAAGATAAAGAGATGTTTGATGAAAAAAAAAAAAACAAACCAGAAAAAAGTAAGCAATAAGGGAAAAGAAGGAGGGAATAAAAGCCCTGTTTATAAACAACTTCCACAGCTAACTGTAACACTGTAGCAGCTCACATTTTAAGGGCCCCGCACCATAAAAGAGTAGGTGTTGCTCTTACAGCTTGAATAAAAAAATTGCCATCTTCAAGAGAATTAAGTTTTTATTATAATGTTGCTTCAAAACATTATTTTTTTTAAGTTCTACTAAATTTAGAAGTACGAGAGCAGCATAAGAAACATTCAGTCTCCGAAAAAATAAAAATCAAAAGGAACGGGAAGAGACACCTGCTGAATGTGAGTATGTTGCAAAGCTTTAGTATTAAAAAGTCTGGTATTTCAAAGCCTAATTTAGAAGGATACTTTAAGCACAAATATGTTCAGCAAGTGTGAGAAAATATCCCGCAGATGGAAAAAAAGGAGACCTATGACATAAAAGGCAGATTAAAAAAATTCTGTTATTTCATCTCACATATCATAAATTTTGTATAAATGTGTTGACACAATACTACAAAATATCCTTCATTTGCATCATTAGAACAGTTTAAAATTCAATTCAGTAATAAATATAGCAGAATAAAGTACCAAAGCCTTAAAATCGGTGATAATCATTCTAAATTTACATTACGGTTAAAAATCTCAAATTCAAAATTAACTGGTCAATGTAGGAATAGTTTTGTCCTCATAAAGAAGGAAACGTAAAACTTGACTGCAATTAAACATTTGAGGGAAACAAGCTCTACAGTTTTCAACTACCACAGGGAACCGCAGCATCTCTTCCATGGAAAACTCTAAGCAATCTTTTAATTGTTTGTATCTCTTAGTCCCTAAAGAATAAGAAACCTGATAATGAAAAGATAAGCCTACCAATAAAACATGTGGGGGATTTTTAAATTTCTCTATGTTAAAATACAAAAATCAAACATAATGGCAAGTTATAACATTTAGGAGACTTGGCATTTTTACTTTGCAGCATCATTCCCTGCCTCTTCCCCCACGTCACAGCAGTGGTATTTTTTCGTTTTCTTTTTCAATAAATGAAAACCACCCTAGACATACAAGACAGGAAGTGAAGTCTACAGGAAGCAGTAATTCAGTTCTTGGGAAGCATATGAATACACAAATGCAGTTTTTGAAGAGAAAATATTTTATAAATTTATACTGAATGCCAATATTATAATCACAGCAAACATTTAAACACCCACCAAAACAATACGTAATTTTCTAGAAAGCACAGCAAGATGAGGGCAAACTGGTACCCATTCAAATGATGACTTGCAAGAATAGAATTATCTGTTTTCTCTTCCAATACCACATTCATGGCACCAAATAATCTTGCCAGAATAAAATACTTATACCAGGAATTCTATTGCATTTTGTACCTACTACCAACCCAGAAAATAAGTGTGTTGGAGAATCAAGTGACAAAGGACAGAAGAGAGGCTGAGGTTTTCAATGATTTTTTGGTACTGGTTTTCACGTCACATTACACTTTCACAACTACACATTCCCAAGGCTAGTGGCACAGTCCTGGTGAAAAGAAGTAGAGGAAAACCAAATTAGGGACATCAACAAATTGGACAGACACAAGACCAGGGGGGCTGCATTCAAGGGTGCTCAACGGAGCTGGCAAATGTCACTGCAAAGCCACTCTGTCATCTGCAAAAGGTCATGGTGCTCAATGGCACATTCCTGAAGATTAGAAAAGGGCAAATATCAGGACCCTCTGAGAAAGGAAAAAAGGTTCAGTGATATTATAGGGCAATCAGCCTAACCTCAGTCCATGGAAAGGTTATGCAGCAAATCCTCCTGGGAAGCTATTTTCAGGCCCATGAAGGAAAATAAATGAGTGGGAACAGCTGGCAAGGATTTTCCAGGGTAAGCTGTGTCTGGTCAACCTGAGTGTCCCATACAGCGAGAGGACTAGCTCTAGGGACAGTGAAAAAGCACTGGATGTTACCTCCACCTTAGCAAAGCTTGTGACATGATCTCATCTTACACTCGGCCAAATTAGAGAGCCTAGACAGCATGTGGCTGCGTAGGGTTGAGCTGCTGGGCTTAAACCCCAACAAGCACATCCAAGATATACTGCCTTTATAACTAAATAATACAGTAAGTATTAAATTTACTGGGCTTTATTGACACAATCCAACCGGCTGAGACCGAAAAAAGCTTCAAATTGTAAAAACATTTAAATGCATGAAACCCAGCAGTTATCATTGCATACATTTCAATGTACAAAGCTGATCGGGTATAACTACAGAATGAGATGTAACAGTTCTGTGAGGATAGAGGGTAACAGTCAAATAGCAAAAATTATGTGCATCACCAAAAAATAAATCAT
The DNA here is from genome assembly GCF_001715985.3 of Manacus vitellinus. Classification (NCBI taxonomy): domain Eukaryota; kingdom Metazoa; phylum Chordata; class Aves; order Passeriformes; family Pipridae; genus Manacus; species Manacus vitellinus. Next base: position 15,958,802 of record NW_021940208.1, on the reverse strand, counting down.
ACAGGAAAACAGCTTGGTACAAAGGCTGAGAAGTTGCATTATAAGCACCTGACTTCCCAGAAAGCACATTTAGGTCAAAACTTTTGTCAAACTAATTAGCACACACAGTAGGTCTCATCACTGATCCTGTACCTCCAGGTAAAATAAAGACCAAAACCTTACAAATCATTCTCTAAAAAAAATCTGAGCGAACAGTGATGAAATGATAATCACTTCCACTGTTTGTAATTTCCTTTTTTCAAAACCTGTTGGGTTTCACATATTTAAATGTGTTGAAATTGTGTTGATAAAAAGAACAGAAAACTACCAATGAAGTTTTGCACAATGGCTTGCTTTGGTTTGCTGCTGAAAGAACCCCATCTTCATCCACACACACACTCCTGTCCTTTGCGCTGGAACTCAGGCACTCATTTTCCAATGGAGATGAGCTTATTCAGGGAGTGGAAATACATATTTCCAAGTTTTTCTTTGGTAGACTTTCTGCCCCATTAGTAAGCTGAAGTGGCCTTCTGACTGCTCGGATGAGCACTGGAGTTATCTAAAGGTATAAAGCAGACCTAGCAAAGTACAGCAGTTTCTGTTCACATTTAAGCTGAAGTTCAGTTACCTTCTAACCACTACTTTCTTTCCACGTCAGCTTGATGCAATACACTCACCTTTGCCAGAAGGCTGCAGCTAAGTGCGACACCCCTTGCAGAAGTAATTCTGGAAACTGGAAAAACTCACTACAGCTAAACCAGGAAACTTTTTCAAAATATGGACACAATATAAACTAGAATTATGTTCTTTCCTTATAGCTGTTTGAGGGGGGACTTGAAAGTTATTTTAGCTTTACTGATGCTCTAAGCATACAACATAAAATTTGATTATTCTAAAGACACTTAATTTTCCAAGGGCCACTTGGAAAATAAGTTGGATGAAACAAAACCAGAAGACGAATATGAGCTCAAATTACTGTTTCTTCATTTGACTGCACTTAGAAACATTTTGAAAAATGTGGTAGTCCTATAACATGCATTAAGCCAACAGAAAATAGGTTAACATTATCTTCTCTATTATAAACTGTGCACCACACAACTATTTTTAAATGTTCTATTTTAAAAATGACTATTTTTAAAAGTTCAGATTTATTCAAGCCCAGAGTATTTAAATGTATTTACAACCAGATTAAAGTTTATCCCATCATAAATTCCAGCTTGTTCCTTTCAAGGAAAAAATCTGCCAAAAATCAGATAAAATCACAGATTCTGTCATGAAAGCCTCTTATGTATTAATATATGACAAAGGATCATGAATAACACAATCCACTCAGAAAATCTGAGAGTCTGAACTACTTTGTCAAGCACTTCAGCTAAAAACAGTAGTTTACAACTGTTCTTTTCTCCTCTACAAAGTTACCTGCAGAGGTGATGAGAATAAAGGAATACCTCTTTCCTGGAAGAGGTGTGCAGAGAAGAGAATGAATTGCAGCTGGTACGAGTTAATCTGCACATGAGGATAAATTCAGTTCATAAAATAGTGCGACTTCTTATGTATTTGCACTTGCCACTAAGAGCAGCACCTCCCACCAGCCAGCATCAGTATGTGCTTTAGTGTCACATACTCACAACAGTGCTCACTCCCAAAGGGGAGATTCAGATTGCTTCCATATTTCTGCAGTAATAAATGCTATTTACTTCTCCAACTTCAAAGATGAGATTCATGAAGAATAAAAAATGCTTGGAAGTGTGTTAAAAATAATAGTAATCGACTGTCTAGAATCAGCTAGAGCTGGATGGAGCCTCCAAATAATAAAGCATCCCTGCTAAACTTGCATGTTGCAGAAACTTCATATTTAATTTTAATTACCCCACTGATCTCTTCTTTCCCTTATTTTCTTCCAGAGAAGTAACAAAACTATATTACCATCTTAATGCTAGGCAGCAAATATCTTCCACTTTTGTCAATAAATTCTACCTGAATTAAAATTTAACTTTAAGAAGGTCTAATAGAAAGAGTTATATGTAAATACTAAACAACTCAGCAGAAGAAAAAATTTAAAGATTTATCTTTAAGGCAACATTTAAATAAATTTGCATGGTTGAGGTTGGGGCTTTTTCCCTTTTCAAGACAGGTACACAATACACAGAAAAAGGAGAGAGGCAAAAGACAGCATATTAGGAAGCAGGGAAAAAAAGCCAGTTTGTGCTCTTGCTTATTGCTATAAGCCTCCCTCCCCACCCCCCCAATATAGCTTATCCTGAAAGAAAAGTAATGCTTCAGAATGACAAAGTCTTGTGAACAGTTTAATATGCAATTTTTATAAACTGTGTGCTTTAAGAAAAAGAAAAAAATTTTTAAAATTATTAAAGTGCATAAGGTACACAGTTTGTGCATGAAGCCTATTTTATGGACTTGGATGTAATTTTACAAGATGTCATGTGAAAATAAAAACCCATATTACTCACCAAAACACTAACACAAAGAAATTCTTGCAGGGGGAAAATGCACTAACAGAACTGAATTTATTAAGGGTCTAGCTAAGGCATCCATACCTTTTCCATTCCCAAAATACTTAAAAGACATGGCAAGACTGCTGGGCCAGAACGGCATCATTATTCTTATCAGATAGCAAGGCTTCTGCTGAGAATATTTTCTACTTCAAAATAAATCCTTCAATAATCAGAGCTTTCAATGGGTAAAGAAAAGGTAATTTCCACAGCTGGAGGAAAAACCATCAACAGCAAGCTAATAAACACTAGGGCTTCTGAGAGAGCTGATGTGGTGAATGTCAATTACTGATTCACTTTTTCCCTTTTGTTCTTAGATTTTTTTTTAAAATAACACTTTTCACCACAACAGGTAGTTTGGCAAGAAGTTCAAAGTAACCAAGTAAATTCAACGATGCACAGTACATGTGGTTCTTCTGATCTAAGAATTTGCTGCTGTCAAAAGGAAGGCTTTTTTTTTGACATCTCTGGCCTGCTGCTGCAGAAAAATCCTCTCCCTTATGGCAGCTCTGATCTGTGCCACACTCTATGATATGATTCACCTCCTGCACTTTCCAAAAAGTCATCCACTCCTAAAAAAGAAGTTAACTAATGTTAATTAAGTTGATTAATGTGAGTTAACTAATTCTGTCAGTTTACACCAGGGCGATGAGTATCAAAACCAGCACTAATAAACTATGTGGTAAGAGCAAAAGGCAACAAAGGAATGAGTAGAAGAGAGAGACAGAGAGGGAGCAGAAAAAGCAAGATGCCACTTGCTTCACCCCCTGCTTTCTGATGGTGGTGAAACCACAAGGAGTTCAACTAGCCATAATTCAAAAAAACTGAAAAACATACCAAGCCAATCTCGACCCTAGCCCTGCAATTAACTCCGGCACAAAAGTTCCACAGAGAAGAGAATCCCTGGGATTTGATTACTTTTTCCTCCTTTCTCCCACAAAACTGTAATTTGACAGCCAGCCTAAAACTTAAGTTTTAAACCATGCAATTATGAAGATCATGCCCATGAGACTAGTTGACAGGCAGCAAACCCATACTCCAGACTCAAAGCTCCATGTTGCTTTATTAAAGGTCGTGGTAGTTTTAGCAGTACTTTTATAGGAAGCAAAACAAGAGGTGCCAATGCAAATTGTCTCTAAAGGAAAAGATTGCTGTATTTCATCTGCACTTTCCTCCTGCTCTCAGATTGTTCTTAAGTCATCTCAGTATTTCTACCACTTCAGAAACCAGAAGTTGCATAAAGAGGGCACAGCCTTTCAAACCATCTGTTTTGAAAAGGAAACAACAAACTGGGCTAAAGCACTCAGCTAAACTGAAGAAAATCATAATTTCATTAGTTAACTTCTATTTTTGGTCCATTTTTCTTCAGTAGTCAAATCTGTGAGATTATTTGGTTTACATGGAAGAAGTTACATATTTTTTGCTTTAAAAAACTTCCGTGATGAGAAGCTTTTTAGTCACAACTTTGCCTAGGAGCTACAGGTTCATATATTATATTTTCTTATTTAATAGCCCTTAATGGATTTTTCTATCTTCTCAATGACACTTGTGATTTTAGAGGCTTTCCCTGTCCCTCGCTCTCACAAAGAAGAGTCCTCTAAGGGAATAACTGAAGTTTTCATACAGACACCACTCAACATTTCTTAGTATTGTTGTTGGTCCTCCTTAGGTCTATTATACTCTGCCTGGGATGAAGGGATTAAAAGCGCCTACAGTACTGAAAATAAGATTTACAGCAACAGTGACACTGTGCTTTGTGCTCCACTCCATTGCTAGTAAGTCCTGTGATTCTCTCAGCTTTTTAGCAATTACATGTACTGAACTGGCACTTTCACTAAACTTTCATTATGAACTCCACAATCTTTTTCTTAAAAAGATTACTTTTTCTTAAAAAGTAAAAAACTCAGAGACTACAGTTGTGTGCATATAAAGAAAGGACTATTTTCCCAAATCCCTCCACATGGGGTATGACATGTTATTGGAGGAAGACTTTGTGATCAATATCATGAGGACCAAGCCTTCATGATCAGTCCTTGCCTTCACTATCCCAAGTAACACTCACTCATCAGCAAAGCTGCTTCCCAACAAGTGATTTCCAAACAAAACTTTTGAGCAGCATAGATTCCTGAGAGATACCACTAATGACCTCTCACCATTAATTCACATCTCTAGCTTCTCCATCCGGAGGAGGACTGCCTCTAAGTTCAGCTTAAGTCTTTGGTAGCTGATTTAACAGAATGTCTTCTGGAAATCTAGCTAGATTACATCAACTGCATTGCCCTAACCTCCACTGGTGGATATTAATAGACTTATAAAGTGTTGAATGTGTTTTTTAAGGCTGTTGTCGCTTCATCTCAGCGCTTTTCATGTGTCCACTATCTCTGCTCTTGGTTCACCTTACCAGTTAGTAGTTTTCACTCTCCCAAAAAGTCCTTTTAAAAGCTGATCTCACCACTGCCCCTTTCCAGTCTTTCCTAACTGGGTCAATTTAAAGCACACAGTTATGCTTTCTGGTTAGAAGTTTGCTCCTTCAGATGTGCAAACACATCTCACCTTGACAACTGACTGCTCTTCAGTTTATTCAAACAGGCCTTTTCCCAAACCCTGCAGTTTGACTCAGATCCCCCAATGAATGCCTTCACCTCCAGTCTTTTAAGTTCTTTCACAATGCATGGACAAAGTAACAGCTTTTCTCTTGCTGTCCTTTCATCTTCTATAAACACTCCTTTTATCGCTCAGTGATGCCTTGATTCTACAGATAGCACTGCAGGACTGACGTATCAGAAAAGATGGAGGGAAAAAAAATATTAATTTCATGCTATTCTCAAGTACTGTCTCAAGGTGGAGGGAGCTTCCGCGTGTTTTTGAGGGCTGGGGTAGAAGGGGGTTGCCAAGGAGGTTCTCATATTACAGTTTTACACTTAGCCTACAATCACTTACCTTCTATTTCTTTATTCATCATTCATATTCATTTTTCAGAGAACATATCCTCACTCCCAGGGGCTTCCTTTATTTTAAGATTTCAGCATATCAGATTTTTTTAATTGATGTGTTTACAGTGCATACTCACTCACTCACTAAGCCCAGCAAAGCTTCAGAAGTGATTCCCAGGCTGTTTGCAACATTTCACCTTCTTGGCTCTTTTTCAGCTTTAAGAGGCCACCTCCTCCTATCATCACCTCCCTTATTTTCTAACCAAAGTGGTACTTCAAGCAAATTTTTTAACCTTGTATAGATTCAGGATCCTTCAGCAGCAAAGAACAAACCATGTTTGTCACCCACAGTCCTCAGTAATACCCTTTTGAATCTGCTCTTTCATCCTGCTGTAAGCCAAGTCCCAAGTCGATTCTCCCTCTGTGCGTGCCTTGACTAGCTGTTTCACTAACTACTCACTACCACAAAGTTTTGTCTTGGCATCCCTCCCTGACAGAAAGCACCCACCTAAATGAAATGAGGCTAACGAGTTGTTCATTGATGTATTTTCTGCTTTGTAGCCTTGCTGATCTGCTGATCCGACACAGCACAGGCAAACTAATCAGGCAGATGTAAATGCAGTCTTAATGATATTTCCTCCTTACATTTTACACACAGAGCTTTCCATGTTGCAATAGCTAGTCTTTTTTTTGAGTCTTTTGGTATTTGACACTCATCTGGCAGAGTCACATAAGCTCCCAGTTGAGCTTTTATAAAATCGAACCAACATAACAGTGAATGGCACTGTTAGCACATTTACTTGTGAAGGGTTGTTTTGTTCAACCCTGCTTAAACAGGATTGAAGTTCACCCAAAAGGAAATGAGAGATTTTGAATGCCAAGCTGTTCAAGTCCAAAAAGTTAGATAAGATTCAAATTACACTCAGGGACAAATTTGCTGCCTTGCTGTCTTGAAGTTCACCTAGGTAAAGTTTGCCCCAGTAGCTTTTGTTGAGCTCCATATCTTGGCACAGTAGTTCCGTGAGAACAGCAGAGCTGATGAAACCTGACTTTCCAAGGCTTCATTGTGGGATTATCCATTATCTGAATGCAAGCTGTAATTGGAAGTACACCTGCAGCTAAGGCTCCCAGCTCACAGGGTAAGGCTATGCCTCTCACAGAAAACACATCATGGCCAGAAACACAAAGTGGAATCAAGGGATTGCTGCAACTCAGATCCTTTTGTATTCCAGGTTCTCAGCTGCATGTATTATTCACACAGATAGTAATAAATTGAGTCTTCTTTTTTAGAGCAACTCTCAAGTGTCCTTTATTCAAATGTCAACATCTTGTATGCAAGGTGTTACAAGCACACATCAGAGAGCTTTCCCAGAAAAACAGGCAGATTGTTTCAGTGACCTTTAGTTGTGTTCTTCCCTGTTCGAAAAACATGTGAATCTTTTCAAGGATAATTTTAATTTTGGATGTTTAGGCTATCATCTGTAGTTGAGAAAAATCACTATGTTCTCTTGAACATTTTGTCCTTTAAAAAGAAGTATCTGGAGCTTTAATTCTGACTTATAGTTCTTTTCCTGCAAATTCTGAACTGACTGCACAATATGCTTTGCCATCCTACCACTCAACACTCAAGGTAGTTAAGACGCAGTTGAATAAAAACTGTTGCCTCAATAGTAATAACTTTCTGCTTGAACATTACGTATAATTGTACAAGGATTCTTTGGCATCCCAATATTCCTATGCTTAAGTCAGTCTTTTATTAGGACATGCAAAAAAACATGCAACAGGGCAACATCAGTAGAATTCCATAAAAAAAAAAGGCAGAATATTAAATTATCTATCCAGTACCTTTCCTATATAAGCTACTAAGGACTTCATATACTTCTGTGCAAAATCCAATACCTTTATTCGTAAAATCATTGGGTTGGAAAAGACCTTCTGAATTCAAACAGCTATTTCTCAAATGGGAAACCTACAATACACAAAAGTTAGCAATTCATTCACAAGTAGGCTCATACCTAACAAAAAATTGTAACTATGAATAAAGCTATGCTGTAATCCCAAATGTGCTATTATGGGGCTTGACAAGGTCTCAGAAACCATTTGTTGAGCCTTGGAGGAGACAAGAGAGAACAGCAGGCTATTCGGCCAGAACACAAAACCCTCCTGAATGGTTATCAGCCCACACGTAGCAGTAACACACAGCATTACACACAGCATTACGTGCCAAGATCCCGAAGAAAAGATGGGGGACATCGGGGGGAGAGGTACATGAGAGTTAAAGCACTGGTGGGACGAAGTCTGAAACTGAAACTTTATTCCCATTCGTTCACACAAGACAGGTTTCTGTACTCCAGACTCAAGACTACAGGAGAAGGTAACCACAAAGAAAGCAAGCCTTTTATTAGCAGCAAAGTTAAGTACCTTGATGCTCCTGCCTCAGTTTCATTACTTTACTTTGCCACATTTTAGCTGTATTGAACCTTAAAGAACATTTCCAAGACTTAAAACAACAGATGAGGATGAACTGTTATCATCATCTACCTAAAGTCACAATACAGAACTCTTAAGTATTTTATAATATTACAGACCTACTGGCTTTGTTAATATTTTAAACAAGCATAAAAAAGTGAGCTAGTTACACAGTGATTAAACAATCTTCATATTCTTACTCAGTTTCAAAATGAGAATTCTGAATACATCCCTTTAGCATGGGCCCTTTTGTCATATTGCAAATGTTTAAGATCTGGAAGTTCCTCTTTCCCCAACACATACCCAGAAAGCAAAACATTTTAACCTCAAATCACTTGAGCTGAAGAAATCTAAGATTCTTCACAGCAGCAGACTGGCAGAAGACATGCAGATTATTACTTCTGTACAACACATTACTTACCTCATCCTAGGAAACAGCCCTAGCTGCAAGCATACTTTCAATCTGAATTTGCATTTAGACAGTGGATAATTCCACAATAAAGCAAACACCCTTGGGGAGGAGAACAAATACATCAGGTTTCATAAATGTCATCACTCACGTTACTACTGTGCAAACTACAAAAAGATGCAATCAGAACCAGCGCGGTCTATGTAAATTTAAGACAGCAAGGCTGGAAGTCCATCATCAATTTTCCAGTATCTTAAAAGCAGCTAGTACCTCGGATCCCTTTATGGAGGGACTCTGTACAGACACAGAATTCTTTGGGTTTAAGAAATACAGATGTTATTAGTATGTAGAGCTATAAAATTAAGATTCCTTTTTTTTTCTTATGCTTAAGAGACTTCTGATGGTTTTGGAGAAATACTTAAAAGCTGTATTTTCCACAGAACCATTATCGCATGCAGAGACCACGAACAATTTTGCTTAAAATCAGCAAAAAGGCTAGGAAATACATCTGGATATTCATCCCTTACAGGTCATTTTTTTAGAATCTGTAGAGGCCAGCAAAGGTCCTACAGAAGTATGAGAGGTGTTAGAGCCTCATCACACTCATCCCTGAAAGCAAGGGAGATGCCATCCCCTGGGTTGTTGGGGTTTTTTTGGTTAAAAATCCCCCCCAAAAAACCATTATCAGATATGAGGAAACACTTTCTCAAAATCTGCTTTCAACCTGTTCACTAAAGAACTGCTACTGCATTGCAAATTACCTGCGCTGTGTGTATTTTCCCCTTCCTTGCTTATCTACCTCAACTTTTGTTCTGTAAATACTTTTCTTCAAATGCACAAAATTACAAAATTAGGTCCTACTTTAATGCTACTCTTTTATTTCTGCTTTCAGACATAAGGGGCTCCTTCCAGGTCAAGTCTAGAATTTTTTCCATAATTTCTACCTGGATTCTCAAAACTCAGTGCTGAAAACAAGAGCTGCAAGATCTGCCATCCTGGTCCAGAAGACTCCCAGGACTGACTCACCTCTCCCACCCTACTCATTCTCTAAGACAGACACCCAGTCCTACTCTACACCAACCACTGATTTCAGCTCCAGGAAAGTTTATAACTTTTCTTCCTGTCTCCAGCCTGTTTGTTAACACAAAGAGAAATGCACTGTCATAGTCTGGACCTAGTACAGCTGTACAAACAGGAGCTTTCCCATGAAGATACGATGCCCAAGCTCTGAGCTGCTGAATGCTGCAGAGCCTCACAGCCACCTCCACTGCTTCTCTCACCTTCCCGTGAAGGGCAGTTGAGTTCCAGGTTCATCTCCTCTTCCTTCACAATGTGTTTTTTCAGTGCACCCAACAAATGCACATGTTCTGCACTGTTGTCCCAGAACGAGATAGTGCAGTACATGGTTTCCAGTACTCCACTAGGCATTCTGGTATCTATGGATAGCCACGTTTCCCTTTCACCTCCATCACTTCTATTGCATTAATGTTACCCCCAAGTCCACTCTCTTGGGTATCCTTCATGATTGCATGCAACCTTCATGGCTATAGGCAAGGAAATGGAACAGTCTCTCCCAAAGATCCTTATGAATTTTTCAAGTTTGGTGACATAAACCAGATAAGAAAACCCCAAAGAAACTATTCTCCAAGATGAGGTGAAGAAAGTAACACAATAGCTTCTAGCGTACTGCAGCAGTCTACCAAAAAACCCTCTTGCTTACCAAAAAAATACCCAGTACACGTGTAAGAGCCCATTTTTAGCATGTAGAAAAGGAGAGACAATGAAATCAAAACAAACACAAACATCATCTCTCCCCTTCAACTGGTTTTCAGTTGGATGCTATGTATATACACATACACCATTTCAGAAGGGCAAACATTCCGCAGTCATTCATGTTTACCAGCCATTTCCAATTTATTCTTTTCATATTCAGTTACATACTAGCTAAATGTGTGCAAAAACTAGGATGGCATTAGGCTCCACAGTCCTGGGTAAACAGTTGGACTTTATGATCATAAAGATATTTTCCAACCTAAATGCCTCTAAGATAAATAGGGAGTTTTCTTACATATGTAGAAGTCTAGAGGGTAAAATTACTCTCTGGGAAACTTCAATTGTCTGTCTGCAACCAATGCCATTATCGCTTAAAAAATTTTAATCATTTTTTAATACTCCCCAAGCAGAAGACACTACAAGATCATACAACTATTTATGACCCTCTCTTCACCCACCCCCAACCAGCAATACCCTGCATCAGTAGCACTGCAACAAGTAACTACCACACTTCTGCTTCCATGGCTTCCAAGGCAGTCACAGAAGGAAGCCAGAGAAGTTCACCTATCGCTCCTACTACAGACTCTTGTAGAAGAATTCAGATTAACATCACACTTCAAAATGAAAGGATTATCCTCTGCAGTTAAGAACAAGAGGCAAGCTTGAAAGACTGTATGGAAAAAATACAGACATGGCAAAACATTTTATTTTAAGACAAAAAACCAGCACACCAGGCAAATAGTAAAGACTGAAGACAGTACTCTTTACTCTTAGTCAACACAAAACAAAGGAGATTCTATAAGGTGCACGAGGTGTCTCCTTTTAAGGCTGTAGCCCAGCATTTCTGCTAGCTGCCAGTTGTCAGGACTAGCACTCACCATCCTGCTTTCCACTTCTTACTAAACTAGTTTTATGTTTAAATCCAAATAAAAGAAAGTGAAAGTTCCCTTCTGGAACTGCAGCTGCACCTAACAGTATTAACCACAGCAGAGATGGGAAGACAATCCACACCAGCAGCCTGTGCACTGCCTCATGTCCTCATCTAACTACAGCATCTCAGTCTTAATGACAAGAATAAGGATCCATAGCAGAAAGAAAGAATTCTGTTCCAAAGAAAGTTGATAGGTGAACAAGGTGAAGAGAAAAAACAAAACCCCCAGTACTTTGCTTAGAAGGTCCTGCTACCCAGATCTTTGCAATTAATGTCCTGCTTTTCACTGTCATGCTACTTGGCTAATGCAAATTATTCTGTCAAAAGATGGAAGCATCTCGGTATTAACTGGCCATTCAGAATGATCTGCTTCTATTGGTATTTCAGGTACACCAAGGAATGGCTTTTAAGCAGTAAAGTTGAATAAAGAGTCAGATTTTTACAACCATTTTGATACAGTGGCAAAACAACCACCTTTCAATGCCAAAATGGACACATCTGGGCTGTAACTTGAAAGTCTTGTGAAGTACATATCACTATGTCGGCTGTTGTTGCATACAACCTTGCCATACACAAACCCAAGTCACTCTACTTTCGTCATGTTTCCACTGTAGTTTTCACATTCGAGCAAGACTAAAAGTCTAGTCTTAAGAATAAAGAAATGTTTCAGTTTCTGCTACAGTAGTCAGCAAATTACAGCTCTTCAGATTCCAATGATAATAAAGGACATTGCTGTTCTGTGGTTGAACAAAAAACTTCAGAAAGACTTTCAAAACAGAAAAATCAAAGAATACTCAAGATCTAGAGTGAATATATTACTTCAATGACATTTGGCTGAAAGCAGTGCTCTCTCATGACATGCACCTTCTGTATAATCAGTACTCTCAAAAACTATGCCCTGTTCCCTCATGAGAAATCAAGTACAGCAGTACATGCCCCCATTATTTACATATATTATTGTAATTTATAAATCCAGAATAAAACTACGTAGAGATCTTTGGTGTTTTTCTTTGTTGTTTTGCAACACTGCTCTCATGCCCTCCCATTGGCACTTGTCATAGGCTTCAGGTAGAAATGAAACACTAACTCATCTTTGCTGCAGGGTATGCAAATAAATCAACACATCTGTGACAAGATAAGATCACACCAAATAAAGTCCAAGGGCCACCGAAGGACTCACTCATCCACATGACCTTAAAAACCTATAAAGCCTGGAGCCAAGCAACCAGGTGAGAAGGGAAGGAAGCAGATGGAAGACAGCTAAAAGAGTGGTTTACCATAAGTATTTAAGAGCACAAGACTTCATGCAATACAGCATGCCTACCTCATTATGTAGATATAGTTTAATTGGGAACTTTCTAACTACTATGGTGAAGGATCCAAAAGAGACTCAGGGCATATATTCTAAGAAGATAATAGCACATATTACATACATAAATAAAGTCTGTGGCATTTAGAAATTCCACACTATTGTTGACAGGAGTCAGAAGCCAAAGACTTGCATGCTGGCTCTGTGGCTCTCACCACCTGTCTGTAATCTCCACCAACTGCTTCAGGTCAAAACAGTTAAAATCAACACACAAATATTCAGCCAACAAAAACAAACAAACAAAAAAACCAAAACAAAACAACCGCAACCATAAAAGCATAAAAGTTACTATCTCATGTCTATTAAATTAAGAGAAGACAAGAGTTTTTGGAAGTTGATAGAAAAAACTAACAGCATGAACTTCATAATACAATTCCTGTATTAGTTCGATACAGGATTCCCTTCTCGCCAAGAAAAATTTTGACTCATTACAACTACCTGTGGCACTCCCAAACTCAATGAAACTCTCATTAAAAATCAGTTTGATATAAACCTTGACAAAATAATATTATTTGATGTAACTCCATCAATACATACCCACAAACACAAGACAAACTGCAACTAATCTACTAACAACCTTATGAAGGGCCAGAAAGTGTTTTGAAGTGTTTAAACAACACAAAACAAAAAGACATCAAAAACTCAGAATTACTTAAATAAACCAAAGTGGGTTTTTCTGCATGCATTGCAGAGCTTGGCTTGATCTCTAACTGAAGAGCTTAACTTCTACAGCAGAAGAACATTCAATGTGTTACAACAGTTAGGCAGAAGTGACTGGTTCTGATAACATTTCAGAACAGACACTAAGCTCTTATCTTTTTCCTTTGACAACAGGTCACACAGTTTATCTACACTGCATTAAAATATTTCCTTATTATTTTCAAAAAAAATTCCATGTCCCCACTCTTCAAATGCTGTGAAACAAGAATAGCACAAGCTTCTTGTACATTAGCCAATCCATTCATTATTTTCTCTAACTTAAACACATTCTGCCTTCTATTTTTTCAAAGATAAATACTCTCCATCTCTTTTTTCTCAAAGTTTCTCCTTATACAAAAGTTTTTAAGACATAATCATCATTTTTGCAATATCTTTTTAACTGGTAAGTAGAAACTGTGACATGTTATATTAGAAAATAAGTAACCCAGTAATTTACTGGACATCTACTTTTCCACCATTCTGGTTTTTTTACAACTCATACAGACCCTCAAAGTTAAAAAAAAAAAAGTAGATTAGATTTGATCGTTCCAAGCATGCCAGTCCAGCACATAAATATATTTTCATAATGTCAACAGTGCGTCAGTATGTTCAAATGAAAGAATCTGTTCCCCTCACCTATAGCAATGCTTTCAACACAGAACTGTAATAGCTGAAATATAAAAAAAAAATCTCCAATTCCATTGGTGTTTGGGACCAAGATCACTTCTCACAGTTCTTGAGAGTAACTGGGAGAGCACTAGTTTGCTTACTGTTGGTTCCCCACCAGTCTCACAACTTAAGCGTCTTTCCCAGACTATGAAAAGCCTTCAATAGAGCACTAGAGGATGTTACAGTTCAATACTTTCAATTATATAATTTTTTTGCTGTCATAATTAAAAAGTGAGATGCTGCCTAACAGTGACATTCAAGAGTTTCTTATTCTCATCCAAACCACATCCGATAAACAGGAAAAATGAGTATTTGGAAACACTCCAAATTGCCACTGAAACAGCCTTGCTCCACAGAATAGGCCTCTCTCTCAGATTTCTGTCACTGTATCATAAAAACTGAAGGGAGAGGAGAGTGAAGAAAGCAGTGCAAGATCAATCCCATTAAAACTGAGCACCACTGTGACGTTATCACACACTCAGCACACAGTTCCAGTTCCAGGAGAGCATGTACCTGGTGTGCTGCCCAAGCTGGGTCACCAGGCTTGCACAAGCAGCCCCAAGTGTCCTGCCATCTTAGTCTGCCCATACCTGGCATTTGGCTTCTAGTGAGCTTTAAAGGTGCTTTATCTAGTCAATAAAAAAAAAAAAGATAAATAAAAATGTGTATGTTAGTCCACTAATCAAAAACTGCTGGCATGTTTTCCAAGTCCAGCATAACTCAAATAGGTAGGTTTAATATCCGGGTTCAGCAATGGTCCTGAGGGAGCACCCAAATGGCATGCTAAGCAGACTTTATGCAGGAAATAACTGACATTTTCTGGACCAAAAAGAAAAAAAAAAAGGTAAACTATCCTACCACCACGAGAGACGAGCAACAGTTCCTTTATCTGAAGACTGATGTTCAACACACCATGCCTGCAATTCCTTCTCAGTGTCTGCCTTTAGAGTCAATTGTCTTCTTGTATACCTTTCTGCTATAAAATTAAAGCCCATGAATTCACAGAGTTTGTTCTAAGCAGGTTTTAGAGCCCACTGCAGGTACTGCACTGATGAAAAAGACAGCACCACTCATAAAAAGCCAGGAAGATGCAACCACATAGACCACAAACTTAAAATAAGAAGGATTAAAATAAAAACTTGAGAATACAATTTTCCTGCAGGCAATGCACCAAGTAGAGTTCAGTTGTGATGCCTGACACTCGGCTGATTCACTGTTCAGCTGGGTCAAGTTTGGCAGCTAATATGTGAGGAACCCCCATGGAGCTCTACCTGGTGATTCTCAAGAAAGACCAGGTGAGACCCCAACCCTCACCTTATGCCAAAGGGTACTTCAAGGCTTTTCTGCTGGAGCAAGGCATGAAATCCAGGTTACACTGTCACTGGGTCATTAGAGCACATACTTTGCACTCATTAGAAGGATTCTCACTCCAAGATTCCTATAGGACCATCCTCCAAAAGGTTTCTGTGTCGATCCAATGGCATACAATTAACTTCCTACAATTAGGACACACAGCTGCTATCTAGTTTTCAATTGCCATACTACACCTCAGAGGCAGCTGTAAAAGCAATAAAATAAAAAAAAAGGAGGTGAAGACTGCAGTCGTACTACAGATGCTGCTCCTAGTACTCTTGAATTGTATTTTTATCACGAAGGGCTTTAGAATACACATCTGCACAAACTGAATTCCTAAAATTTACTTCTTTTCTGTGATCCTTCTATTCATTAGACATCCATAGTAAAAGATGTCATTTAAGGAAAAGCTGCATCAATATTGTTAACAAAATATTTGTAGTCCTGCAGCCTGCTCTTCAAAGTACTCTAAAAATTACACTGTGTATCAAAAGACTTGAAATATTTGTGCTATTTAAAAAAAGAATTAGAACCATGCAACAAAGTTGAAAGCACACTTGTAAGCTCAAGGGAAATATAAAAAAGAAGGTTTGAGCTGTATAGATATTAGAAACAATTAAAAATGGGTTATTGATTGATCACTACTTACCATTCGAGGAATACTACAACGAGAGAATATTTTTTCAATATTTGCATGTAACAACATGCAAACATTGAAATCTGTTTCAGATACTCTCTGCTGAAAGACATAACATCCATCTACCATAGCTTCAGGAAAACTGTTATTTCACATTTGCTTCATCAATTTAATTGATTCCCTTTAGTTAAAGGTATGTAAATGAAACCCTCAACTTCAATCCTAATTCTACCCTTATAATTTAAGATCACATATGTACAAGTATATCACAAGCTGCAAATGCATCTATGGATGTTTCTATTTTACAAATTTTAGTGATTGTCCAAGGGCAATTACACAGCGTACTTAAAAGAAAAAGTTTTCAGAATCAGAAAGGCAAATGAGAAGTATCAGGGAAAGGGATTGTAAATGAGGCACTAAATGAACAATAAGGTAAAATAAAATGGAGACAATACATGTTGCTCACCTTTTTTTTTTTTTGCAACTTTATTCAAATACCATACCTTGATTTCCCCACTCACCAACAAGAGAGGATTTAAAATCATAGACATCCTACAATAAAGCCACCTTTGAGTAACTACCCATTTTTAAAGCAAACAATTCCTTTTTTTTTTCTGAAATTTCTCAAAATGGCACTACCACCAGCAACTCTAAACAGCTTCTCCCAAACAACATGAAGCATACTGATAGTTTCACCAGAATTATGTCTGATTACGTGCTTCAGCAGTATTTCCTACACATAGTGGCAGTCCACCACGCCGAACAGCCGGAAAGAGCCTGACACGAACATTAGAAATGTGGCCGTATCTTTCAGTACCTCAGTCTATTTTTCATATTACGGATCTCCTTATCAGCACAGAAACCAGGGCTAGCTGTACCAGCAAAATTAGTACCTGCATGTGAGGAGACTTGAGGCAATAGCTTATCACAGTCACAACTGGATTTTTCCTCTTAGCCTCCCAGAAGCAAAAGAATTTGGGCAAGTTGAGAACTTCTCCTATGAACAGTTTGAAGGATGCAAATATCAGAGGTGTATAAAAAAGTAGCTACCTGACTCATACCACTAAACAAAATTCATGCTGAAGTAACTGTGCTGCAATTAATATCAACCTGTTTAAGACACAGACAAGAAAAGGTGCAATCAGTCACATTACAATCATTCTACAGGTAATGGCTAAAGCATTTCTTTCTAGAACTAAAGCTTATGTAAACACGATTGGATCATATTTTGGCCATGACTGACCACTGCCTACTTTAAAAGTATTTTTTTTATTTATGGAATGTAAAAATAAGACCCAGACTTTTAAAATACACCTTATTTCAATGACAGCATACAGAGCACCACTGCAATGAGACTGTAACAGAAAGAATGAACGTAATTTAAAATTTAGGAACCTTCTACAGGAACAACCCGTACTTCTCCTGTTTCTCCTGCTCCCTACTTCCTATTGTTCCGCCGTTCAGCAAGTGATGCCATGTCACGGACGACGGAAACCTAAATGACAGTTTGCTAGGTCTTTCTTGAAAACGCTTATGCCAAGAAAAATAATTTCCTCAGGTCTGCACCGAGAACTGGTCATGCACAAAGGATGATTTAAAGCATTCTAAAGCCTCCAAAAGCACGAGCAGACTTTGGCTTCCGAAGCTGCCAGCAAGAAGACCCAAAATGGTGACTACAAGTAATAAATCATAAAAACCAGCATTGTTTAAAGAAAAAGAAACAGCAAAACAAACAAAAAAAAAACCCGTTCTATGAAGCCGGTAGTCAGGCTTAACAGTGTAAGCCGCCACTCATTTACTCACAATGAAAACCCATTAAGCGAAGGGTTTTCCTCGGCCACAAAATCTTTCTCCCCAAATGCACCCGTGCTGCAAGCAGACCCCGTCACCGCGCTGAGGGGCTGCAGACGCCCGGAGTGACCCAGGGGAGCCAGGCACCGTCCGGCCGGGATAGCGCGGGGTTCCCGGGCAGGGATGGGACAGGGCCGGGGAAAGGGCGGCATAACCCGGGGGGCGGGGGGCGGCACATTGGGGGGGGAGCCACACAGGACGCGGCCCGGGGCGGGGGGTACGACGGGGCGGGGCCCGGGGCGCTGTGGGGAGCCGCGCTCCTCGCACCCCTCTCCCACTTACTTCACCCCGTCCTTGCGGCTTGAGCTTTTGTTAGACGTGCCCGTAGGTGCCCCTGCCCACCTTGCAGCCTTCGTACTCGAACAGGTCCGTTCCACCCGCTCGCGCTCCCCCGGTCAGCTTTCACCTTTGAAATCATTAAGGTCCATCTTGGGCGCCCCGCCGTGACCCGCCGCCCGGCCAACCCCGGCAGCCGCGCCCGCCCGGCCGCGCACACCGGCGCGGCGCAGCAGCAGCAGGAGAAGGAGGAGGAGGCCCCGCGTCGCCCCCGAACATTCAGCGGCGGGGCTGCTTCCCTGTCGCTCCGCGCCCCGAGGCCCCGGCTGCTCCTTCCTCCTCCCCCGCTGCCCGCTTCCGCGGCTCCGCCGGTGCCGCTGCCCGGGCGGACTCTGGGGCCGCGCCCGCCGCGCTGCCGCAAACCAACTTCGTCGCAAAACCGCGGCGCCTCCCGGCCGCGTGCAGGGCACCACGTGCAACGGCCCGGCCCGCCCGGCCAGAGCACCGCGCGCCGCCGCACGCCGGGAGATGTAGTACGGGCGGGGCGGAGGGCGGTTGCGCCGCGCTGCATGCCGGGAGTTGTAGTCCGCGGGCGGGACACACGGCCCGCCATCAGGGGCACCGCGAGCAGGGCGTGTTCCCATCGCGAGGGTTGGTTATGGGGGATATGCCGGTCCCCAGCTCCATCCAGGCTGGCGAGGGCAGACTGGTTGGTCTGTACTGCTCTAACAACCTGTTAGCATCGTTGAAATTAAGAGAATCCCACAACTGAGGACACAGAATCACAGATTATTCCGAGTTGGAAGGGACCCACAGGGATCATCAATGTCCAACTCCTGACCCCGCACAGGATCATCCCCAAGGGTCACACCATGTGCCTGAGAGTATCGTACAAACACTTCTTGAACTCTGTCAGGCTTCCACTTCCCTGGGGAGCCTGTTCCAGTGCCCAACTACCCTCTGGGGGAAGAACCTTTTTCTAATACCCAACCTAAACCTCCCTGACACAACTTCAGGCCATTCCCTTGGGTCCTGTCACTGGTCACCACAGTGGCCCTTTTAATTGATAGGGTTCCTTATCTTTCAGTGGGTGTTTTGTATTCCCTTCTTTCATGCTGTCTGAGGAATCAATTAAAAAATATATGCTGAATTTGGCTTTTTGGAGTTTTCCTCTTTCTCTTTTTTCTTCTAACATTCGTGGTTTGCTCTATCATATCCTTCTGTTCCAAGTTTGTGTAATTTCTAATACATCCAGAATACACACACTTTTGACCCTTTTTTCATTTGACATCACCACACCTTTGAAAAATGTCCAAGTTCTCCATAGGAAAGCCACTGCTACCGTGTTATTTACACAGATAATGTGCAGAGGGATGGAGACAGTTGTCAAAGCAAGCTATGTCCTGAGAGGACAGTAGTTAAGGAGGGTTGACATCATTTAACATCTCTCAATGTATTTCAGGGAATTGTATTTCAGGTGAAAGCCTCGACTGTCTGGGAACGAGCTCGATTGTGATAATAAGTAGATGCTGTCTTTTGGGGTACAGCACCAGCTAACAGAGGTTCCGTATCCAAACAGGAGCAGTGGTACAAGAAGCAAAGCTAGTTTTGGGGGGTGTGTGTTTACATGCTAATGGCCATGGCGATGGTGCTAGAGTCAGAGTCTGTGAAGCAAAGCTTACAGCTGGAGAATGTACAACAAGCTGCTTACTCTGTTTTGCAGTCTTCAAAAATAGAATAAAAACACAGAAAAGTACATGTTTAATGTTTTGTCTTTCTCATCTTTATAAGTGGATAACCTATAACACTCAATCATATCCCCATGCCATTAGAATATCCACTCATTCAACTTACTAATTTTCCAAATTTGAACACGGTTTTGCTTTTCAGAGAACTTTATGTAACAGTTTAACTGCCTGCTAAAAGTTTTCCATATACCCAAAGGGACATTCTTTAGCAGTGTGACTCAGGTGTTCCCAGCTTGGTCTTGAATGAAAAAGGTTCAGTCCTGCTAAGTGCTCTACATCTTCCATTTTTGTTTAGTCCAGGGAAAGCTGAAGGAAAGAGAATAATGTGGTGGCTTTTTTTTTTTCTTTTCTGTATGCAAAGAAAAACAAACTGTCATACTTGCACAATTTGAGTATTTTTAGAAACCTTGCAGTTGTTTATGGGCAGATGAGTGAGTTAGCTGAATAGTGGCAGCACTTAAGAACACAGTTTACTTAAAGCAGGTAAGTAAAGTGCTGGTTCTATAAACAGTTTTCTATGAAAAGCAATGTGTTGTTTTTTTTTTTTAATTTTCCACTTAACTATATTTTACTATAAAGTTGATCAACTTGATCTAATAAAGCATCCTAGATTCTAGCTGGAGTGCAAGTTTTATTAACAAACATAAATCAGGTCTTTGTATCCAGGTGCTGTATAGGAGAGTTGTGCTTGCATTCAGTGAAACATCTGTTTGCCAGACTTGGGACCACCTACAGTAACTATCAGTCTGGTTGTGTTATGTTCCTTACAGAGAATCAGTTGTCACCATCCCTGGAGGTATTTAAGAGACGTGCAGATGTGGCACTGAGAGACATGGTTTAGTGGTGGACTTGGCAGTGCTGGGTTAATGGTTGGACTCAATGATCTCAAAGGTCTTTTCCAAACTAAATGATTCTGTGATTCTATCTCAACAAACCTTGAAAATTCAGCCTATGAACTCCTGGTTATTCTTGTTATTGAAAAGAGCCCTATCTGAGAGGAAATAAACCCTGAAATTAAATATTATTTTATTATTTTATATTATTTCACATAATCCTAGAAATATTCAGGTTAGAAGGAATCTCTGGATGTTATCTAGGATAATATCCTGCTCAGAGCAGGGCTACTTTTAAATTCAGGTAGCTTGAGGCTTTGTCTACTCAGGTCTCACAAACCTCTATGCAAGGAGATTCCACAGCCTCTCTCGACTTGACTATCCTCAGGGTAAAATTTTTTGTCCTTCTATCAGTACAAATTCTGGCTCTGTTTTCCCAGCAAGCTCCTTTTCAGTACTGGCAAACTGCTCCTTCTTCCAGCTGAAGAAGCCCTGGGGCTCACAGCCTCTCTCACATGGCAAGTGCTCCAGCCGATGACCATCTTAGTGCTCTCGGCAGAAGTCACTCCACTTTATTAGTAATTTTCCATATCAGGATTGTTCTACTGGAGACCTCCCAAACTGGGCATTGTATTTCACGTGCAGGGAATAATGTAAAGGGAAATACTAACTTCCCAATCCCTTCCTGATAATCAGTTTTCTGTGTTCACAGGATCACATAAAGGGTCAGGATGGAGGGACCACAGTGGGTCATCTGGTCCAACCTCTCTGTTCCTGCAGGGTTCTCTAGACCATGTTATTCAGGATTGTGTCCAGATAACTTCTGAATGACTCCAGGGAAGGAGACTCCACAACTTCTCTGGGAAACCTGTTGCAGTGCTCAGTCACCCTCACAGTAAAGAATTACTTCCTCATGTTGAGGTGGAATTCCTGTGTTACAGTTTCTGCCTGTTGCCCCTTGTCCTATTGCTCTGCACCACCAAGAAGAGTTTGGCTTCATCCTCTTGATTATTATATATATTGATAAGATCCCCTCCCAGTCTTCTCCAGATTAATGGCTGTCGGGTCCTGTTTAACTACTGCCATCAGGATCCCTCAGCCTGTCCAGTAGAGACAGTCAGCAAAGCCCCCAGTCAGTATTGTCCCAGAGGGCTGGTCACTCCTAGATAGAGGACTTTGCATTTGTCCTCATTAAACTTCATGAGGTTCGTGATGTCCCATCAACTTCATATCACCAATTTGGTGTCACCTAGACATACAAAGATCCAGTATAAAAAGACTGATTATGAAGCCTTGCTTTGATAATATAAAATAATAAAATATAATAAAGTTACTTTCTAAAGAACTTAAAAGACTGAACAGTCAAATTAAATCCAGGCTCTCAGATTCTCTTTTATACGAAACTTAGTAATTGCCTGAAGTTTGCTGCCCTCCATAGGCTATTTTTATTATAGTTGCAAAGAGAATTTTCCTGTGGAAAGCATTACCACAGTGCAATCACATTCCAAGAAAGAGCCACTCTTGGTTTGTTTTATTAACAACACAGCATAAAATGAACAAATACTTTACTTAGTTATAGTGTGCTGTTGTGAAACATCACTATGAACAGGACATGAACACCAAATTCTGCATTGGAGGACAGGTCAGTGGAAAATATACTAATTCAGTGTAAGGTTTCTGTATAGAAATATGGGTTCATTCACTCATCTAAATAATAAATTTCTTTTTGCTGAGCAGTCCATATGTGGGCTTGATACCAGAGAAGATGTTGAGTTTGACAGTGGAACAATGCTTACCAAAAGCAGACTGTAGGATGAAAGGATTTCAAAACCAGGATCAAAAACAACTGTGGGAAGAAACTGAATTTTCAAGGGATCCAGGCACTACTTTATACACAGACTTTCATTAGGAAAGTAAAATTGATCTTCGAGAAGGACATATTTTAATTGATCCAGGCAAAGAAAATCATAATAGAATACTAATTATTCATACTTTGGCAAGGAACATGAAAAACAAAGAGGGTATCATTTCCTGAATGCAGTGAGCAGGAAGGAGTACTCTCTGGTCTGGCCTCAGTGTTAAGACTGTGTCCCAGCCGTCAATTTGTCTCATGGAAACCACCTCATAGCACAACAGGAATGTAAACTAACACCAAACCTAAATGTAACACTTGTGTAAACTCTTTTTCTCAGCCAGAATAAAATTCTGGGTGTGTAGTGAAAGTATCTTCCTGGAGGGTGGCTCTAGGCCCTTCCTAGCAGCTCATTCATTACTGAGAGTTTTCCTCTGTATCCAGACCAGTTGCACAGAAAATACGCCAACTCTGTTTATTTCTACGAGGAAGTTTAAACAGTGGTATGAGCAGTTTGGATATTCTAGGGATGAGGTTCTTTTGCGTAGTTGAAGCACCCTTCTCGCAAAATCCTCTCATTTTGCTGATTCAGAGAGTCTGTGCAAGACGTGAAACACGCTCCAGTCGTAGCCTGGCAGCTTCCACCACGCGTTGTGACAATCTGCAGACGCAACTCGGAGGAGCGAGTTTGTGGATGTCAATGTATCCACAATTAGCATATGCAAAATTTGTGAAAGATTCGGCATCCCGTGTGGAAAAACTTCTGTCTAAGGCTCTGCAAATCGAAATTGCTAAAATCGCGGCTTGAGACGAATCAGCCTCTGTGACGGGACCAAGCAATTAAATTTTTTGAAAATTTTAGCGAAAATGGAGAAGGCAGAAGATTCTTGCAGAAAGGAAGGTAAACAGGAAGGAAGCAAGGAGAGGCAGAGTCATGGAAAACGGAGAGGCGTCCCCTTTACAACAGCAGCAGGCCTGGGAGCAGTGATTATACACAATCCTACTCCTCAGGGGTGTTATTGTCAAGTGCCAAGTGCGCGTGCGCCGGCGGGCGGGGCTCCCAGTAGGGGCCGTCCTCTCCCGCCCTCGGAACCTGCGCCGGCGGCGCCGGTAGTCGCCCGGACCGCAATTGGAGCTGGAGCCGGTGCCCGGACCGCAATCGGGGCTGGAGCGCGCTCCGCTCGTCCACTCAAGGGGTCGGTATCGTCCTGGTGGAGGCGG